>NW_024340692.1:5496593-5589481 GCF_902729225.1 Pteropus medius | reverse complement strand
GGAGGAGAAGGAGGAGGAGAAGGAGAAGAAACTTCAACTATTCTGGTGCTGAGTTTTCCCCAGAGCCCTGAGTTTTTGGAAGCTGGTCTTCCGAGACCACAGGGGCAAAGACAGGCTAGAAGGATTGGATTCCAGGGCCTCTGAGCCACACAGTTACTCCCTCCCTCATCCAGAACAGTTTTGCATCTTTCTTGTTTACATATTGGGCTTCTGAGTTACATCCCCTTGAAGAAGATATGTAGATATCTTTCAACCATCACCCTAAAATACTGGTGGAGAAAACAGCACAGAACTGAATATAAAAGGCTGGGCAGCCTCAGGCAAGTTACTTACCATCTCTGCACCTCATTTCTAAAATGAGAGGTTTGGATCACCATATCTTCAGGATTTTTTTTTTTGGTGCTTTTTCGACAGCCTCACCTCCATTCCCTAATGCCTAGTCCCCCTTCCGCCATAATGAAAACAAGCACTTTCCTTTCCCTTCCCAAAGGAGATGGAGAGAAGCCATTCTCCTTCCTGATGAATGAATTAGAGGTAGACACAAACCACCCTACCTCTTCCTTTCCCTTATTTGAAGCTTCAGCTTCTCTCAGGACAACACGCCTCTCTGATCTGAGTGCCCTGAAACATCTTTCCCTGTCATTCACTCCTCCATGCCAGGCTGAAGTTTTTCCTGCCTACCTGAGGGTTGTGAAAAAGGGTAAGGAGGGAAATTCAGAATGAACTAGGTGATTCTCTCTCATCTTTCTAACTCACACTAGTTACCCAAATATTGTCCTGGCAAGGAGAAAAAGAAGTGGGGTTCAGTCAGCACATGAGGGAGGCAAAAGGGCTTTGAACAAACCTGAAGATGCTTGCCATAAATTGCCTGCTGCCCATGTTTGTTGAGCTCAGAGACTTGAATAATATTGTATACTTTATCTTTATAGCCTCTTTTATGATAACAGGCCTAGGGGTAGCAGGAAAGGGCAATGTAGCCTGCTAAAAGCTTTGCCATTTGATTGCTTCATAATTTCGCCATTCATCTAATTTGGAGTACACATTCATGCAACAAACCTGTCTGTCACCCTTAACAAGCTCCTTTGTACAGACCGGAACAAACTCTCTTATTGTAAACAACCTCCTTCGGCAGGGAAAGAAAGCCCAGGACACACTTTTAACACTCATAGATGTAATTGCTTTAGACTTTCCCACCTGCGGTATTGGATTTCTCAATTCCCCGGATGCCTCATCAATGGATAACTTTTAAAACACTTTTTTCCCTATTTTTTCTTCCAAGCTACTTCACACACATGTGCAAACCACCACACTAGAAAATGCAAGAGATCATATCCTGTAAGATTTGGGCTTTGTTTCTTGGAGAACGGGCCTACTGGAGTAAAGAGAACACATGCTTAGGAGTTAAGAAAAATGTAGTTTTGACTTTGGTTCTTCCACTCAGTAGCTGTGTGACCTTGGCAAGTTAATCATCTTTTTCCATTTAAGTTTCCTCATTTTCTAAATGAGGTCCATATATTATCTGATATAAATTGGTAAAAATCAAATAGAATAATATCTGTGCATAGACATGATGAACTCCACATATAAAATGAATTAAATACATTTAAGTTCTCATCGATTCTCTGGTACCCATTCCACCACTCTCCACTCCACTCCCCATCTCAGCCACTCTTTATAAACACTAACACAGACATATCCCAAAGGAAAGAACAAATGATAGTTAGAGCAAGAGAGAAGAGTTTACTATAAAATAAATGTGGATTTCATTTCAATTCTTCAACTGCTTCTCTTTTCTAATTTGTATTATGCAATAGCTGACACAATTGAATTGAAGAAAAGATAAAGTGTAGACCATGCTTCATTTCCATCAATCTGCACATTTTCAAATGGCCATAAGAATAGAAATGGTTTAAACTGAAGAAAATTCTCAAAATAGATCTATCTAGCAAGTCACTTGCAGGAAACTTGGAGGATGCCAAATCAAAGCAAACAATGAAAATTGTCTTAAAGTTGACAACCAGATTGATCAATTTGTTCATTGCTTTAACAACTTTCACTATTTGTTTCAATGTCTTAAAATTAGTGCTAGATTGTAGATGCCATAGAGTCATGGACCATTTCTTAATTACAGCCATCAGAAATGAGTAAACAAGGGAAGAGCCTCTTCTTGAATGAGTAACTGACGAAGTCAATGATAGATGACATTAAAAACATAGGGCCCTGAATAGCTTCTTCATGAAAATGTTCAATAGTAATGAAATGATGAGTAAAATTACTAAATATGAAATGGATAAATTATTAAAGGAGGGCAGAGAATGATCAAAGAGTAGTTTAAAAAGCTTGATGTGTTCTTCATAGCTGAGACTGGAGCTAGGTATTTTAAGGAAGCTAAGAAGCTAATAGATGTAAAGGCATGTGTGTGTACATTTTGTTTTGTTCTGTTTTAGATCTACTGGTGACTACTTTTACAGAATTACACGTATGTCATTCCTACCAAACCAAGAGGTCCTGGAGGGCAGAGATCTACTACAGTGTCCCAGAGCCTAGAGCCAGGCCCAACCTACGGGAAGCATTTAATGATGATGATGATGACAAAGACTATGATGATAGCAATAAAAATAGCTATTGCAACTAAAAACATTTATTCAGCTCCTGCTACATTCCAGACACACTTCTGGCAATTTTATGTAATATATATATTTTTCATTTAATTCTTATAAGATCCCCCAGTAGAGATGATATGCATTTTCCAAGATTTGGAGAATCTAGTTTAATAAATTTTTATTTCTTGATAATACTCAATTTCATGTCAGTCCACTTCTCCATTACCAAGGGCCATGGCTGTCTAACTTAGATCATAGCTAGTCTCCTATGGGATAGAGAGAGGTCCCTGGCAGAAAGAGAGCAATGCTGCTGTAGAGGATTGAGAAGCCCAACCTGAAGACTGTGAAGCCAAAATCTTAATGCAAAGATATCCCTCTTCAGAGGGATTGTTTGTACTTTTTATTTTTTCTTGTGGACTTATTTATATATTCCTAATAACAAACAATACACATGCATTACTTTTTAAATATGTAAAAAAAAAACACTGAGGAACCATTTTTTAAAGGAATAAATATGCTACAGTACAAGACATGAATCTGAATCAACAATAAGATATATGATGCCTGGCCACATTACAATCAGTGTCACAAAGGACTGACAAGGGGTAATGTCATTACCAACACCGGCCAAGAGTTACTTGATCTTTCTGTCTAGTTTGAGGCCTGAATTCTCTCAGGCCTGAAAATGGTAATAAAAATGATTTTTAGAAAGAAAAACAGAACCTCTCTAGCAAGGTTAAGAAAGCTGGGATGAAGGAAAATAAGAGGGACAACTTATCAACTGAATTCAAGCGTATGAAAATTGTCATAAAAATGACACTGACCAGCTGTTCACCATCCCCATTTAGGACAAAAAAAAAAAAAGTCTCATATTTCACTGAGAATTTGGTGTTCAACAGCAAAACAATCTTCTTGAAGATACATGTAATAGACACCAAAAGTCCATAGCTCTACATACCTGGAAATACTTAAAACTAATATAAACAGCCAATTCTTTGGAGGTCTGCATGTAACAGTTTTGCATGTAACCTGACAAGTTAGAATCTTTCAATTACAACCTTGTTCGGATTGACTTAATCTATCTTCCTTAGAGCTAGGATGGGAGATCTTCATGTAGTGCTTCATGTAGCAAAGTAGGATGGGAGAGCTTCTTGTAGTGCCAAACAAGTTTCTTCCAATATATTTTAAAAGTTAACTCAATTGTAACCACATTAATATCTAGGCAACAGATAACCAAAATTTAGGCTCCTCCAAAATGTTCCCTCTGAAAGAAATTGTAACAGAAATTACTTTAGAATAATATTGGACCTCTGCTCCTGTCTTTTCTTGTTGAACTATATTTTAAAAATGGAATTATAATTATACAAGATAGAGTCATTCAACTGGAACCATCAAATTGATTTTGCCAAAACCATGGTATTCTGGTTTCCTTTTGGGAAATAAATTAAAAGAACATCCATATCCCTGCACAAATAAACCCAATAGATCTAGTTTCCTATATTTCATATTTATTTTGTATTTATTCAACAAATGTTTATTAAATACATCATAACAGGCCAAATATTTGTGTGATAATTTATATTGCTTAAAGAGCATCCCTATATATCACCTTATAAGAGCCCTACAAAACATTGCTAAGCAGGCCCAGAATATTATCATTTTAATGATTCTGAAACTAAGGTATAGAAAAGTTACGTGACTTTCTTGTGCCTACTCAGCTCATAAGCATTAAAGACAAAAACTGGGGTCATTTCACCATTCTATCCTACAGTCTTCATCCTTTAAGTGTTTATAATATAATTGATGACATGCAGTTTAAAAAGGTAAAGATTGCTCATATAAATAACTCCATATGGCAATCAACAGTCATAGGAACCCATATAATCAAGTGGCTAAATAGTGGCATAAGTCACCAGGTATGCTGGAATTTAATTAGCTAAGAAATCGAAATAGCCAGAGGAGTCAAGACTCCTTGATATCCTAAAATATGGAGAAAGATTTATAGACTAAGAAGTGAAGGGGAAAAATCTGTCAGGTAAAGAAAATTGCAGAACCACTGAGCGGGTACATCGGGTAGCGGGGGGCGAGGTTTAGAGGCCATGAAGAGTTAAGCAGGAGCCCAATTTTCACATCAATGGAATGTATAGTGAGATTTGGGAGAACTTGCTAGAATATTGACTGGATGTCTTTGCTCTAGGTACTTTATCAGCCTAATATCACTTATTTCTCAAAATACCATAGATATGCTCATTACCCCTATTTTCCAGATGGGGAAACTGAGGTTTAAGCCATGTTAAGCAGTTTGTCTAAGATCACATAGCTACCATGATGAATTGGAGCGGCGGGGGGCGGGGGAGGGGGTGGGAGGGAACAGCCACAAATTCTACCTGTCCTGGAAAGAATTTCTCTTTTCCAGATGCCTTTACCTCTCCTTCCCAAAAGAAGTACAGTCTATTTCTCCATCCCTTGAACCAGGAAGGAACTCCTGACAGAAATGTGGCAGAAATGATATAACATGACTCCCAAGGCTAAGTCCTAAGAGAATGTACAGCTTTAGTTTTTGTCAACGGAAACTTTACCCTAAGACCACAAGACAAGGCAGCTAGCCTAGCCTCCTGGAGGATAACAGGCCGCACAGAGAAGAACGGAGGCACCACAGCCAATAGGCAGCATATACTGCCAGCTATGAATGAGGACATCTGGGACTTTCCAGTCCAGCCATCCTTCCAGCTAAATGCAGCTGCATAAGTGAACCCACGTGAAACCAGCAGAAGAACCACCCAGCCCACACACGACCATGACAAGAAATAATTCTTATTTTTTGTTTCGTTTTGTTTGGGGGGTGGTGTTCTATGCCTAATTCTATCATACAATGCCACTTCCTGAAATTTTAGTCTAGTGACTTTATCCAACTCTTAATTGAGAAACATTTAAAGTTTTGAGCAATGGAGTGAAATGAAGAGAATATTCTTTAAAACAGTTAAGGTGGTATTCTAAACTTTTAGAAAAGAAACTAGAGGCACTTAGTAAGTGATTATAATAACCTAAGCTCTATATAATGAGTATTATAAAGGTGGTTTGAATTGAGAATGCTAACTGGCTACCTCAGTATCCATTTTCTCCTTTCTTAGTAATAGAAACCTCAAATTTTTCTGATCGTATGACCATCTGCAATAAAAGCTATATTTCCAGACCTCCTTTGTAGGTAGTTATGGCCACAAGACTAAATTCCGGCCATTAAATTACACAGAACTGTTATACGGGAGCTTCTTTTGCTTCTCTTTTCCTTGCCTTTTCATACTCCTTCTAGCCTGGAGCACAGATATGCATAATCATACTCAGCCACCATCTCGGATCATAAGGACAAGAACTACACAGATATAGTAGAGCTGACAAAGGCTTGCATCCTCGATTACCCCACAGTACCACCATACTAACTCTCTGCTTGTGCATTATTTTTATGTCAGAAAAAGTGAACCATTATCTGGTTAAGCTGCCATTATTTTAGAGCTTCGTCACGTGCAAGACAGCTGCTATACTGATAAACTGGTACAGGGAAGTTGCAGGAAAGGAAGCATCAATGGACCTCCGTGTCCACCCAGAAAGAGGAGATAAATATGACATTCATAAGTGAAAGAAGTTTCGAGTCTGGGTGATTAAAAACATGATAGAACTTTTCCTCTTTTATCTATACAGTTCCCACTACACAACCAATACACCAGGTAGTTTTTAAGTCACAAGAATTTGTGCAGTCAGTTTTCTCATTCTGGTCCCACAAGGACCAGGTCAGAACAGAAGCCCATTCCCAATTGCAGCAAGGTAGGAAAAAGTTCATAATATGTATGTGGTGGCCATTAAGAAGGGTTAGCCAATGTCAACATTTCGGTCCCTCTCTTACCTGAAACAGAGCTGCTCTTATCCCAGAAACATTATAAATCTGTACCACTGCATTAAAAAAAATATATATATATATATCATTAGGGATACAGAGAAATAGTGTTCAAGGTGCCTGGAATACATCACTCAACAAGAGACAGAGATTCCTGTCTTCATGAAGCTTACATTCTGGCAGGTAGAAGCTAACAAAGAACCATTAACTTGATGAGTAAAGTCAATGACATGGTACATTAATGATGTATCCTTTGAAAAAGGAGGGGGAAAAGAGCAGGTAGGACAAAGAGTGACCTCAGCAGGGCTGGGGTCCATTCAATGAAAACTATACTTCTCTAGAGGGCACATTAACTGGAACTTTCAGGGAAAGATCCACACATCCACATCCGCAAAAGATGTATATTTATTCTAGATTAATTTTCAAGAATAATAATAAATGCATTCACTCTCTTTGGGTCAGTGAGATAGCCTCAGTGGTTGATCTATAAACATGGGTGAGACCCACATATTTCCAAGTATAGAAAAATAAAAAACCCAACAGAACTAACATTACCAAAGATACTGTTTAATAATTAAAATCACATAATAACTATAATCATTTTAGTATAACTCATGTTTTTGAGCTCCTTATGTGGTGCTGTGCTAATTGCTTCACAGAAATGGTACTTGAGGTAGAGGGACACCTATTGAAGCATATTTTTAAGAACAGAATCAGAAATGTGTTCCTAACAGTCACAAAAGTATGCGTGTGACTTCCCATATATGTGTGTGTGTACACGTGTGCCAGCCTTGTAAATACAGAGTTATGCTTCATGCCCTGGGCACCTAAAAAGTTTGGTAATATTTAGATGTTAGCTAGTTAAAACAGTATTTACCTAAGCCTTTTGAATATGCTTTGGTGGTAGGGATGAGTTGCGATATAAATTTATTGGCTGCTATTTAAATGAAAAGAATTACAAAGCACCGTAATGTTCATTCTAATCAAGTGATACTTGAAGATTGAATTTCAGACTGTAAATGTGGTACGCACATTTGTCTCTGAATGGGACTTTGAGTCCCAGCTGTTGAAACATTTGTGGGAAGGTGAAAGTTTTGTGGACTAATAGATTCCTGTGGCAGGGCAAGCTTAATGCAGCAAAAGATGTTTTCACTAAAATGACAAATCATCTCAGTCTTCATATATATACAGTCTTTCTGGGTACACTTACATGAAACTTACTCTCCCAAGAAGGTTCTTTGACGGTGGAGAAGATATATCTGGGAAGCAAAAGCAGTTTCTCCTTCTGAAACACAGGGGTTAAATTAGAAAAGCAGAATTTTGGATAGCTCTCAAAAATCTTAGTTGAGAGTACATCAAAAGATTTTTAGCAATTATTAAATTATCATGGAATATCATTTTTATTTGTGGCATTAGTAAACAAAAATAGACCGATAAGGCTGTTAATAAAGTACTTATTTCTTTAGAAGTCACCTGGGTTAATCTAACCCTTATATCTTTGTAGCATAAATCTAAAGCAATCCAAAATTGTAAGTAACTTGTCAAAAAGTCAAAGAATTAGTTGCTGCAAGGATTAGGGTTTAAGTCCAGGACATCTGATTCCAAAATTAGTGTGTTGGACCAGCATCCTTACCAGCACGCGCGTGCACACACACACACACACACACATACACACACACAATACATATTCATACTTATTTACTTTATAGAGTCGATTAACAAAATTACCATTTTTTTCCTATCAACATTTAAGACTCCTACAGTAGATCATTTGTGGACTGTTGTTTCGACAGGCAGCTGGTGCTCCCTGTTCCTTTGATAATGGTACCCAGATTTTTCTCTTGGAAAAAACTTTCTCCCAAATGAACTTCGGGTTGACTTCTACTCTAGCTTCAAGAGCATGATAACTTCAGTCTTGGCCAGAAAACTGCCTTCCCCTGTCCACAGGGTTGGTTCATGGTTGTGCATGTGAACTAATCTAAGCCAGACCCAGGGAGACATTTTTCTGGGGCTACTAGGGGAAAGACAGGTTCTCTTTCTACCCAGACATGAAACTGGAAGGGACTAATGCAGTCATCATGCCAACATATGGAGCCTGAGAAAGAAGCCAGACTTAGAAAAAGCAGAGATGAGTCAAAAATGGAAATGGATCAACTCCTGAGGACATTGGAGTTCCCCAATTCAGCCATGACCAATGCCAGCCCTACTCTTGTCCCACACTTTTATATGAACTTAAAAAACATCTTTTTATGTAAGCCAATTTGGACTATGTTTTCTATTGTCTCTGACAGCAAAAGTCTCAAGCGATACAGTTCTCCCTCTCAGGAAAGACAGGTTAGGAGAGAGGCAGTCCTGCCTAAATCAGCAGAGCAGGGCTCAGAATCCTAACAGAGGCATAGAGCAGAAAATGAAATTTCAGGGGCTGACAAGAAAGCTGTACTAAGTCATTCCTGAACCTCAGGCTCCCCACCATATAGTGAAATAAGGGCTCATTCCTCTCTCCAAGGTCTCCATCTTTAGTTCCTGGTGTCTCAAGAAACAGCAGGGAGCTCAAGTATCCTTCCTGAGAAGATAAGGAGCAAAATCAAGGGGCAAAAGCTTTGTTTGGCTGCCCAATACTTTCTCTCTTTCTCTCTCTCTCTCTCTCTCTCCTCTCTCTCTCTCTCTCTCTCTCTCTCTCTCTCTGTCTCTCTCTCTCTTGCACACACACACACACACACACACACACACACACACAAGCAACTTCCAGACCCCATGATAAAAAACTTTCAGAGGAGACGCCACGCCTTTCCTGTTTCTCTCTTCTATCTCCAAGTCGTACATAGAAAAATATCCCAGCATCATGATGGCTGTAACATAATCCAGGCTAAATGCGGAAATTGCAACGCTGAGGCTGAAATAGACACCACATCCTTAACTCAATCTCATTGAATCTCTTTAAAACAAAATAAGAAAGAGAAAGACAAAGACATATCATACTGGGAAGAATGGTCGCCTAAGTAAACCACCGAGTTTGGTTGGTCTGTCTTTTGTCAGTTTAGGCCCAGACTCTGCCGGCGCTGTCAATGCACTTTTGTTGGAAATTATCACTGTCTACATAAACAAGGCATATCTTTTCACAGCAGCAATCTAACACACACACACACACACACACACACACACACACACACACACACAGTAATGCTTCCTGGCTTTTCTATTGCTCTGTCCCAGACAGAAACTAAAAGATTTTGAGGACTGAACAACTTAAAGGGGAAATGCTGTTTCCTAAAATGAGAGCATTATAGTACTGCCTTTTCTCCTACCTTTAGTGTCTGAGACTTCAAACAAAAACCAAGGTAAATAAAAGCCAAGAAGCCAGGGCAATGCCTTGCAAGGGTTAAAACCAGATCAAAATCAAATGGCACACTTCACCATGTCTTCTGCATGACTGATACTGCAATCGATCTGCAGTGGTTCATTTTCTCTCTGGAATCTCTGCCTACTGAGAACAAACACAAACACATGTGGAACCAATAGGAAGCAGACTAAGGGCCTTAAGAGTCCTGCACCAACCTGTGTCAGAGAGCTCTCACTTAGCAGATGGGGCAATTAATAAAAGAGTCAAACGGTATGACTCTGTCAAGGTGCCTTTAAGTGCTAACAATCCTCTTTTGTCTTCCTACTGTAGAGTACAGATGGATTCCGATTCAGAATAAGAACTGTATTGTGTCACAATTGACTCTTGTACAGTGCCCCAGTATTAACAGAGGGCCAGGTGTCCTACGTCTCCCATTTTAAAGACAAACATGATACCGGTTCTTTCCCTTACTAGCATTTTAAGTGCTGATGTTACCACTAATCCAGGGGAAATACAATTTTATAAGTAACTCAGCCCTTCAAAAATATCTGAAAGAAAGGATTTGCCGTCAAAGCATTGCCTGTTTGTGCACACACCTTGCTACCCACTGATTCTAATCACAAATATATAATTCTTGCCCTTCAGCCAACAGCTAGGGTTTACTAAACACACTTAAGACTGAACCTCCAGCAGGTGCTACTTTATTTTTTAAGATGTAGAAATTGAGGTGTCAGGGTCATGAGTGGTAGTAAGAGGTCACGTGGTTCTTTTTGCAAATGTTAGTCTTAGTGTTCTACTGAATTTCCAGCTTAGTTTGTTGTATTCTGCCACAGTTCTCACCCCTGCCCTTGGCTCCTTAAGCCACTGCCATCGCAGACAGTAACCACTTTTCTTCCTCTATGAACCAAGCCCAGAATTGTGGAAATGTGTCTGTCACTCCTAAGGCAGCTGCATGAAACTGAGAATGTGCTCCGTTGCCCAGGCTGAATGCCAACCCATAGCTATCTGGTTGGCTCCTAGTTTACATGTCAATCTCCCATAATTCTTTTCCCATAGACATCAAAACACCATGAGGAAAAGAGCGCATTAGATGTTCCATTGTATATTTTTTATCTCTAGACCTTTGTGATGTATGAGATAGACTCCAGGTGACCACTCTCTGTCCAGAGGCCTTCTCTTGGAATGTTCCCTTTGCTCATCAATCAGTGGAACTGGCATCTGGAAAAGGCAGATAAAAATAAAACTCATCTCCTCAGTCTATTAGAGATCACAGAATGCTCACTAGACTGTTGTTTGTCATTGTTTCTGCCGTTGTGATGTTAGGGGGTGGGCTTCCCATGTGGACTGAAGGTCGAGCATTGATTCACTTTGCTAAAATTATAATCGAATACTTAATTAAATTCAATAAACATGTCTTGAGCTCCAACCCTGCCTGATTCCAAACTTAAGTTTTAAGGTCAATTCAAACTGAAGTAAGTTTTTAGGCTAAAGGGGAACTTCTAGATTATTTTGTCAAATAACCTACTTTAGAAGCAAATGCCAGAGAGACCAAGAAATTCAGGAAGTCATAAATCTGGCGACAAAGTCAGGATGAGGCCAAGCTCAGATCTCTTAACTAGACCCAAAGACTCTAGTGTTCTTTATTCCACATTACCCCATCTCCACCTCTTAACAGATGCCATTATACTTTTTTGTTTAATGCCCTAAGTCTCACCCTTAGACCCCGCTTCTGTGCTTATAGGAAATTAGAAGGAAACTGCTCTGTTCATCCTTCTTTCAAAATAGGTTAAGAACAACTCATCCACAGTTGTTCTGACAGAACAACATCCATTTTTTTCCTCAGGTGAGGAGAAGGTAAGGAAAAGAAATACCAACTATGATGAGACAAGAGATCACATCTGTTTACAAAAGATGCCATGACAAAACAGTATTTCCACATGAAGAGTAATATAGTATTTGGCTTACCTACCAATAAAATTCTCTCTTGCAAATTATTCACTATCCAATCACTGCCCTAATTATTAGCTTTCTACAATTTTCAGAAGAAACTTCTAATACCTTAGCTTAGCACTCTATCTATACCTGAAATAATTTCTGCTTCCCACCCTAGCCTCCTCACCTGTACTAGATGTCCTGTACACTAAAATCTGTCTTTCCTTCCTCTGTAACAGAGTTCAGACTAGGCGTATAACTTAGAAACTACATTTCCCAGCATCCTCAGTAGCTAAGCATGACATGTGATTAAGTCCTGATGTGAGCAAAAAAAGTGCACCTGAGCTTTAAATCAATATGCATGCTCTTTTCCCACTTCTCATGCCCTGCAGCATAATGGGAAAACAGTTTCAACCAATCAAATGAGGCAACACTCAAGGAAGTAGTGAATCAATGAGATAGAAGGAACCTGGGCCCTTGAATAATCACATGGATCAGAGCTGCTTGCCTGCCTAAACTATCCAGATTACTATATCAAAGGGAAATAATATTCTCTATTACTGAAGCCATTTTATGTTTAAATGTCTTTGACATAACAGCCTAGCCTTTACTCTAATACATACCCTTTTGTCATACGATGGGTTCCTAGGAATCAAAATCTAAGACTCTGATATATGCATGTAGGAGGTTTATTGAAAAGGGTTCCCGGTATTATGATGGATAAAGGCAGCAGAATTTGGCAAAGGAAGGATTTGAACCACACATAGTGGTAGCAGAAGCCACAGATTATTCTAGAGAAAGCTCTGAATCTGAAATACCCTTTCTTGTTGAGGCAAGTAGACACTTGTATTGCCACTTAATGACCAATTATTAAATGGAGGTTGCACATGGAGAATAAAGAGGACTATGAGTAAAGGTACTATCTTTGGCCAAGGAAAATACCTAGCTAGGGTTTCAGTTGATTGCCTAGAGCTACCATGTCCAGCAGCTGGGGATGCGTGCCTCAGCCCTGAAGGTGAACCTGAGTAATGCATTCACTTCAGTCCACCTCTGGCATCTCCCAGACTCACTTGCTTCATATATTAAGCTCTTAGAACAGCAAATCCTGGATTCTGGTTGATCTCTTTCATTAGGGTAACTTACAAGAAGAAGTGAACAAACTTCATCTCCAACTACTGCAGCTGGTCTCAATGTTGCAACTGATTCTCATCATGCCCTTCTTTATCATGTTTTCTAAATTCCCCTTATTCTGTTAAAACCTCTACTAGTCTGGATAGCTCACATGGTAAGGAGACTCAGAACCTCATCCCCAAAAGGTCTGAGTCCCTGATTTCCAGCCTCTTCTCAGACTTTTGCTGCAACAGTTATCCCTTGGACAAAGGAGTACCAAGAGATGCTCCGTGGATCACCTGATTACAAAAGATACAGTTCTCTGCATTCCTCACATTCCTAACGTCCACCTAATGATGACTCTTTTTGCCTTTCACTTGGCATAAGGAGCCCTAGTGACTAGATGACAACTATAGCCTCAAGTTTAATGAGACTTTGCTGTGTACTTCATGGAAGTGTTCCCTCTTGAAAACCAGGAATTCTAAATACACAGATACCAGGGCTACGCAGAAAAAAAGTATAAATTTCTCAAGTGAATCTGAGGTGACAACCAGAGAATCCACTTCTGCTTCCACTCATATATCCCTGGACTCATGTAAATAAAACATTTCATTATCATTGATGTGAGTGGATAATGTATCCTAGAAGATGGTGCTCTATTCTTACTGGGTATCATCTCTAAAATAGTGCTTCATTTGCACTAGGCCAAGCTGTATGTCTATCAGGTTGGCAGCTTCTGGGTGTGGTATTCCATAGTCAAATCCCACCATATCTCTTCCTTTGCTGAAAAGTGTCCTTTGGTCTGACGATGGGATTCTTTGCTGGTGCACCAAACACTATAATGATGACTAAGTCAAACTCACACCTGAATATGTGACATTTCTAGTCAAGATAAATGGTTTCCCTTCCAGAGTACTAAGGTTCCAATGTAATCAACCTGCCACCAATGTCAGCAAAGGATGGTCAGCAGCTTTGATCTGAGCAATGTGTTGCTGACACATTAGATATTAGCCAGAAGTAGCTATGTCAGCTTTGGTGAGTGGGAGTCCACAGTACTGAGATGATAAAGAGCCTCTTCTATGCCAGTATTGCTGCTCCATTCACATATCCATTGTGTCGAAGAGAGAGCTCGCTGATGTCAACTGGTGACGCCTATTTAGTTCCTTATTGCTCCTTCCTTGGTGGCTGCTTTCTGGAGGCTTTAACATGTGATACAGGGAATCTACTCCTTGTACTCATTTCATAGGTCAGTACAAGTCTCGCCACCAAATCCTTTTGTACCACACTCTCTAATATTTTTTGTTCCAAGCCCCTGATCAATCAACCAATCCATTCACTCAATCCGTGAGTTCGTATATATATTTATTATCTTAGGCCACTTCTACTACCACACAAAATAGATGAGAAGGTAGACCATTAGTCACTGTGCTCATTGGAAGGGCTTCTTCTCACTATATATGCCCCAATAATGTCCTCCCTGAATGAGACTATAATGCAGCCACAGTTCATTTTTAATTTCCACTCACATTTTGAGCTGACCCATACATGAAACAAGATTAATCTTATTCTCTTTCAGCTTCTGTTGGATACCTGGTATTTCTTTCCAGGCTCCAGGTCCAAAATCTGTCTCAAGTCGGGAGACAAGGCAAGAGAGTTTCCTGAGTTCAGCCTTCTTATCATCCATTCTTGATTTCTTTTGATGGTATACATTGAGCAATGTTCCTGTTGGCCCTCCATCTATTTTGCCCCTAGGGCCACTGTATTCTATTAACCATCTCTATAACCTTCCCACCAAACTGACACTCTAATCTTGCCACTCACTATAGAAACATCATTACTTATTCAAGTGTCACCACCTGGCCTCTATTACTTGGAATTCTATCATCCTTATTGCTCAGTAAATCCCCCTTCCTACCAGCATCCCCTACCATCAGTCACCAGTGAGTTTCTTAATGATGCCTGAGCCTGTCTCACCAGCATATTCCTTAAGTGTAAACAAATGGGGTGTCCACCAGGCCTTTCTGATGAACATATCCAGCTGACAGTTCCTCTGGCCTTATATAGTACTTTCACTTGAGCATACTCACTTCTCTTGAGTATACTTCCTTTCTTATATCATTTGTGAGGGAACACCAGCTGTGACAGGTGTGGTAAGCAAGATTGGACAGAAGGAAACATTAAACTCTGGTACAGTGGCAGCAAAGGCATCAGAAGTTCTTACTGTGAACTTTTTAAATGGGTGGATATTCAGAATTGCCTACTTTCAAGTAAGGGGAACTGGCCTTTCCACTTGTGTCTTGGATGCATACTGTCCCAAAGGAAGGGGCATGAATTTGGACAAAGTAACTCCCTTTGGTTGAGAACAATTCCCAGAAGGGGTTTAGCTAAGATCTTATAGCCATTAACACTCCCAGGACCTGGGAGAATGTGTGTTTCAATCCCAAGTGGGGGTCTGGGCTGTATCACAGCACCCATTACACCAATATTCACTACACTACACTCTAAACCGGTCTTTAACATCATACCAAAATTATTCCCTCCTGGCTTTGCACATGTTGCCTTCCCATCTCAGCTATTCTCCATATAGCTAATTCAAGCTTATTCTTCATAATAGCTCAAATACCTTTTCTGCTGTCTTCCCTGACCTCCCTTAGTCCACTCTGCTTTACTGCCTCTCCTTTTTTAATCCCACAGTAACTTGTATTATGATTTTATCACATTATATTGGAATAATGATTTAAACCCACCATTCAATAGAAAACTCCTTGAGGGAAGGGACAATGCCTTATTCTCCTGATGTTGACATGTTGCCTAGCATATAACAGGCACTCATCCAATGTGATTTATTAAAAGTGTGAGTAAATGAATGAGTTAATAACTAAATGAATGTTCACATACGCTCTCATTTTATTTCCAAAAGGAATTTGAGGCAGCCAAGTTCCAAAAAACCTAACATACTGCAGCTTATGGAATTGTAGCTCAAAATATGCAAAACCTGGCAGAAATGCATGTCTCACTCTATGGAATGGCACACTATTGGGGTATAAATATGAGTCTTGGAAAAACCCTCATTTCAATGCTACAGATGCCCAGATTGGTGACAGCAGGGTATCTTCTCACAAGGACAAGAGATCCCAGCCAATAGCACTTTCAAGAATGTGTAAGCAAAGAGTTAACAGTCTCACAGCTGCCTTTCATTGGAGGTGTTAATGAGGTGACAGGGGGAAAGATTTTAAAATAAAATTGCCTTCACTCATTCCAGTTAAATTCCAGTACAATGGGAAGACATGAACCTCTCTCCACTTATCCTCTCTCTCTACCCCCATTCTAATGAGTTCTGACCTTAGCTCTGTGGTTGCATGCCTTAAAATGGTCCACTAAGAATTTGGAACTTCCCACTTGGTTTCCAAACCTCAGGGTGCCTGAGAGAAGTTACTGAAATTGAGTTACCAAAGATACTTGGGTTAGGAAAAATGATTCAAAAAATAACGTGTGGTGAAACAGAGCTGGGATGTCATCTGTGCAAGCAATCAGAAACCCAGGCATAAAATCATTTGAATGTACTTTCTAATTGTTATTTAGAAATTTTTTGTTTCTGTGGCATAAATCAGAAGTAAAGGACAATATTTTACAGAGAAAGGATTCCTAAGAAACAGTCTTAACGGTCTTTGAGAAAGGTCTCAAACATGGGGAAAAGACCATATAGTCATTCTAGCCACAAGTTTTCAGCATCCCATAGTACCCCCATCCTAGAAAAGTTAGAGATAAAAGGTTCATGAAGTAGCTGCATATCGATCTTGGCACCAGTGATTTACATTTCTAAGGAAACTAACTACTCCTTCAAGGAAGAGGTGGGTTAACAACACTATGATACAGAGAGAGGTTAATCTGCATATGCTCTCATTTTATTTCCAAAAAGAATTTGAGGCAGCTAAGTTCTGAAAAAGAGAATCTAGGGATTCAGAGAGACATGTATGAGTTGGGCAAGCAATTCACCTTGCTGAGTCTCCAGATTCTCATCTATAAAGTAGGGCCAATGACCCTAACTCAGTGAATTACTGCAAGGCTTAAATGTGAAAAGATGTAGGACATATTCACCACAAGGCATAAGAACATTGTCGTTATTGTTATTAATAATAATATTATTAATGAAGAGTAACATTTGCCTAGAAATTCTCTATTCATGTTATAATACATATGCCATTTGTGTAAATAATACTAAAATATCTCAATAGAAGAGGCTATGTACGTGATTTTCTCAGGACTAGCTAAAAGCAAATGTGAGAGAAAATCCTAATTGTTCAACCAGGAGGCTTCACTCTGTTGAGAAATTACTTAATCTTTCTGCCTTAGTTTATTTGTCAATAAGATGGGGCTCATAAGATCCGCTTTATAAAATTTCTGTGATTTTTAAACAAGTAAGTAAATATAAAGCAACTAGTGCAGTCCCCGGCTCATAGTCAAGAGTTTTACTGTGACTGTTCTTGGCTTTTTAAATCACTCTCTATCTTATTGCTCTTTATATCTGGATGCTACTGAAGAAGTCCTTGTTTAGTAGAAAGGAAAAGAAAAAATACTTCAGTCACTAATTATTTGTTCCAATGTCAAATAGCCATCAATATGACCTTACTTTCAAGCAAACAGATTCAGATTTCTTGAACAATATCTATACAAGCTCCTCACTAACACGCGATAGTTAAATTTTTCTCATGGTCATCAAAAATGTTGTAGAGATTAAAAACAGGCCAGGACAGCAGCTACGCAAATAACACTCAAGCACACTTTAACAGTGGACCTAGATGCTGAGAGGAAAGTATAAGAGGCCTCTAGGCCAGCTGTTTACTTTTCCACTTACACAACGCAAACAGACTCAAAAAATCCAATAAAAGCCTAGTCTAGGAAAGGAAGAACATTATTTTTCTAAAGCATTGATACATCAGAAAAAAACTTTTGTCATATTTTAACTTAATATTAAAAGTAGAAGCAGCTCTGTCCCTTCTGTTATTTTTTTTTTCCTATGAACCTGCAACTGTTCTAAAAAATAAAGTCTTTAAAAAAATAGAAAAAGGAGAACTGAGTCAGTTTAGGCATGCTTCACAAAAAATATAACTTCAAATTTGCCTTAAATATATTTTTTGCAACAAGATGTTGCAAATTTATTTTTGCAACAAGATGAAATAGTATATAAATGCATTTTTATGATAAACAGTACTCTTGAAAATAATAAGAACATTTGAAAAGAATTTGTATACCTAATATTTCACTTTGTCCTCGTAAAATCTTGTGAAACAGGCAAGTTGAGCTTCTTATTCCCCTATCTTAATACAACTGGGACTCAGAGATATTAATAATAAGACCGAGATAACAGTAAATTACTAAGAGATTCAAAATTCCTATCCAAATCTCCCTACTTCTTACCCTAGCATATCACTTGTATTTTAAAGAGAAGGACTATAATACAAGGAATTGGCTACAAACATGTTGGAAGGGATGGAGAAGCAAAATAGGAGAGAAGTAGCACGAGTATAAAGTAATAAGTATTCTTGTGGTTAAAGTTATTGGAAGGAGAAGAATGAGACTGAAGGAGAGGACAAGATGTTCTTAGCGTCTGGTGGGACATCTTGGTGCCAAATCACCATCCAAATAAATGGTTTCTCAAGGAAACCAATACCAGCATCTTGTGACATTTAACCCGGCCTCTTTATTGATTTTCGTGTTAGAATAAAAATACAAAAAAAAAAAAAATTAAACACAGTATCATAGCAACAAAGCATATACAAGATTTCAAGGCATTCCTAAGAAATATAATCATCTGTGGCCTCCCGCCCCAGCCTGGTGCTGCAATTCCATTTGCTTCCCTGAGCAAGCTGTGGCAGGCCTACGTTGGGAAGAAGAACTGGGTTTCACCAAAGCACTTTAAGAAAGTGGGGTCTCTGGATATACTTTGTTTCAGGAGCATCTTGGCTTAGGAGCAATGCAATGTTGGAAGCCTGAATGCTCTTACTGAACCATAAAATTGAAGTACATACATTCATGAGTGTTAACTCGAACACAATACTCAAGGGATACCTGAAATAAAAATTATAGTTATATGT
The DNA here is from genome assembly GCF_902729225.1 of Pteropus medius. Classification (NCBI taxonomy): domain Eukaryota; kingdom Metazoa; phylum Chordata; class Mammalia; order Chiroptera; family Pteropodidae; genus Pteropus; species Pteropus medius. The sequence goes on along the minus strand of NW_024340692.1, from coordinate 5,570,512 downwards.
CAAATAACAAGGATTTGAACAATTATAATGAATATTTATTGAGCTTACCACTTGTCAAATATTTATTAAGTATTTTTATGGTTATGCAGACATCTCATTTAATCCTCACCAAAATGATATGTGGTACTGACTTTTAATATTCCTATTTTAAAGATGGAGAAATTGAAGCTAAGAGGTTAAGTGCCTTACTCAAGGCCACACAACTAATGAATGAAGCTGTGATACGAATCCAGGCTATTTATTTCTAGCAACACACTCATAACCAGTGCTGTTTTCTTCCATGTTATTGGAAAGGTGACTTTTTTTTTCCATTTCCTGTTTTAAACCCCTCAGTCCTTCTGGGCATATGAAAGACTCGCTGTTGTTTGGCCAAGGAAAGTTATAAAGGATATAAGCCACGATTTGCTTCCTGATCATATTAAACTCATATGCATCCCATCAATTATATAATTATAGTTCTTTACACCAAACAGTGAGTCACCTTTTTTTTTTTTTCTTATACACAGTGCATCATTTTTCCCCCAAACATGCATGGCATACAGCTGGTGCAAGTGACTTGTATAATAGCTATCATTTCATATATTTTGTTGTGTTTCGTTGTTGGTTTTTAATTCTGGTTTTATTGTTGGTTTCTGGTAGAAACCTAGTCCTATAGCATCATTATAAGGGAATTTAGAATACCATTTACAAACTCACCTGGTGTCAACTAAAGACTTCATAAAAAGACACTGATATAAAACTAGAAAAAGAATAAGATAGGATATGAAGCTAAAATTCCAGGGTTTGATTGATTTCAACCAGCTTCATGGAGTTTTTTTGTTTTGATTTTTTTGTTTTTTGTTTTACTTTCTCCATGTATGTTTGTTTGTATGGTATATTTAAAAAGATAATCCATTTATTAATCTTTGGCTTTACAAAAGGATCCATAATTCCAGCTCAAGGTCATTACGGTGGTAATTATTATTGTGTTCTGCCAATGAATCTGTTACTTAGAAATTCTTACCTTTTCCAGTTATAGCTGATGGACATAAATTTGGAAAAATCCTATCAGGAAAGAAAAGAGAAATTTAGTAATGAGAACATGCCGTCTTCCATTCGATAGAGGACATTTGCCAAAGCAAGATAAGTAAGCTAACCAGAATTTCAACACCTCCTAGGTGTTAGGAGTTTTCACCTTTATTACTAATGTGCAAGTCCTCCTCTTTCACCTCCTAAACTCTTGCCAGCGCTGAGACCTACGCGGCAGCAACTGGGAAGCTACTATGCTGCTCTCGAAAGATAATCACCATTTGCACAGTTAAGTGTTTGGCACAGCTGTGGATTCGGGAGCACTGAAGGGCTCTGAAAATGTAATATTTTAATCATTGCTTCTTAAAACATATGTTTAAATTGCATTTTCCAACTAAGGAGTGGTCTCAGCTATCATCCATATCTCACTCACAAAGAAAACTTCTCAGGCCAACTTGGCAGCCTTGAGCAATTCAGTTGATCTGGAAATCTTTCAGCTCCCCAGTTAGCATTCTCCATGACCAAATCCAGGTGCCAAAACTTTTACTAAGCGATATAACTACTGCTTAACTGCCTCTCTCACCTGCTACTGTCACTGAGACATAACTACTACTATGTTTAGAGCTACTTCAGGAAAAGAATCGTCAAGCCATATGTTGCAAAGTGACTGCTACATGTCCCTTAGCTTTTTCAGTTAGTGCAACTATGCAATTTTTCACCCAGCAGCCACTCTGAGCCCTTTAGGTGGATCAGTTGAACCAGAAATTTAGCTCAGGACTAACAGTACTTATGGTAATCATATAACTAGAGTGATCATACGTTCGCATTGCCTGAGACAGTCCTTGACTGTGCCAACTGTCAAAGCATGATTATCAGCTTCTGTCAATTTCTATTCACAAAACTGTACCAGTATGAATACTTGTATGGCCACCCTGATTATACCTATAACAGATCGAGGGACCAGGATGAACATATCTTAAGCCTAAACATCTGTACTGATAAGCTTCATAGCTCACCTCACCTTCTTCTTGGTAGTTGCCTGCAATTACACTGTTAAAGCTTCAAACCATAAAATATTTTACCTCTAGTATCTATCACAGAGTCTAACACAAAGGGTAGTAACATTATAATTTTGCGAGATGAATAATGTCAAATTAGAAGGCATATCACTCATTCATACAATTCAAAAATATTGATTGTATCCCTACTGTTTGCAGGCACTATGCTAGGAACTGGGGGTGTACCACAAAGCAGGTAAATTACCACTCTCAAAGAGACTTCAGTGTCATGGGGAAAACTGATTTAAGATATAAATTTAGTAATATAAGTGGTATAACATCATGTACTGTAGGAGTGTAAAGAAGAGCCAACTAACCCAGCCTTGAGAAATGTAGGGATACTTCTTGGAAAATGTGGCATATAACTAAAGGAAAGGACATGAGATTGATGAAGGTTCTCGTCTACATTTTATGTACAAAGGCACATTAAGAGAACTGAAAGTCTCCAGTGTGACTATAATGAAGATGAAAGGATGAACAGGCTTGCAGTGGGGATGTAGAACACAGACAAGGTCACATATGTCATTAAGGACACTGGCCTTTATTCAGGGGCAATGCAGAACAGGAACCAAGCCTTACACAGAAAAGTGACTTGATCAGATTTGACTTTAGAATGATCACTCTGGCTACAATATTATGATTATATGAAATCATTAAGTATTTTTTATTCTTAGATAGAGAAGGGGACATTGTGTTTTATTTGAATGTCTTGAGTCATCTATGGAGAACATTCTCTTTGATAAAGTCAACCATGACTCAATAGTGAGGCACTCTGGGTTCATTTTCTAGTCCCAGGGTTTAATTTGCTGGTGTCCTTGGCCAAACTATCCTAGGCTTACTGAGACCTCAATCTCCTTGTCTATAAAATATGGATTGTTGTATTCACCTTTTACAGAGGCCGATCTGAGGAACCACTATTGAAAAGCAGCCAACTTAGGGGTAAAAAAGTTACCAAAATGCTTATTAGTCCAAATAACAACCAAGAAAGATAAAATGTATGTGTCAAATGTTCAAGTGTGCCATGGGAGGGTTTCAACTTTAAGATTTAATGATCCGAAGGCTCATTGTTACTAGTGCTGTTTGTCTCAACTAAATTTGAGGCTTGGGTGGCAGTCCTGCTCATCAGTGAAGAGATGACAATCTAAAACCATCTCTGCTCAAAGACATAGCTCTGAACCTAGACTTGGTTTCACTTTCATAAGAACCCTTTTTTGAATCTGCTGAGTACAGCACTCAACTTATAAAATCACATTCTGAAACTAATCTCTGGAAGAAAATAATGTGCTATTTGAATGATTAAAAAATAAAAGAATTGGATGTGAAAAGGTGAGAAAGATCACCAAATCTCTTTACTAACCTCTTCGGATACTGCAAAACACCAAACTCTAGATTTAAATGAAAGTTATTGATAATAATAACCTTCATTCATCAAGAGCTGGTTATATGCAAATTGCTATTCTAAATATCTTGCGAACATCAGCTCATTTGTTCCAGAGAGTTATATTATTTCCTATATCTTATTTCTTAATACTTGAGTTCAGAGAAGTTAAATCCTGCCCATCTATAAAGTGACAGAGCTTGAATTACAACCCAGGTTGATACAAATCTCTGTTTATGCTCATTGCTTCTGCGCTGCTCCACTAAAAACTATTAAAAGGCCTATGGCACTGCCACCTTTTTGCCGGGGTCCTGCTTTCTCAACCCTACCCAACCCTGCTGCTCATATCATCACTGGCATATGAAGTTGCTGTTTCCAAAATGAGAGTCAGTCAAGATAGGAAGGTTAATTTATTTTAGTGGATGTGTGTCAGTGGCACTATTTTTAAAAAGTACATCGTGACAACTTGTACATCACATAAAATCCTTTCATTTGGGTCGTGCCAATATGACCCTAAAAAGGAGCGAGTGATCTGTTCCTTTGTACGTGTTCCATCAAGAGCACCTGTCAGCAGTCGATGGTTCACAGCATATTAAACAATGTAAGAAAAATCCAGGTACTTTTCTGAGAAATAGATCCAACATCAGAGAATACAAATATCATTGAAATAAGCCCCTTTGGGGTATATATTGGTAAATCCTATAGTTTCTTCTTGTCATACCACAAACCAAAAGATTAATTGTGAGGGTTGTATCAAGTAGTATTTTTTACAACAGTATCCTGAGTTTTAAAACTGAGCTCCATGCAAGTTCTGCAATTATACTTCACAGATTCTGTAAAAATATGATTCAAATTTATTTAAAAATATATTTCTTAAATTATTCTAAGACAATTTAAAAACAATATGCATGTTCAAATGCACACATTCACACACACACACACACACACACACACGTACATGCTGAACTCATTCTATATCCAGCTATCTAGTTAACATCAGTCTTAACTATGTGTGCAAAATCAAACTCCTAATCTTTTCCACCCCGCCCTCAAATTTGTTCCACCTACAGTCCTCCACAATTCAGTAGGGGCAATCCATCCATCCAGTGGCTTAGTATATTTCCTGATTCACCTCTTCCCTCATATCTCACATCCGAATCCCCAATAAAATGACCACTACACATCACCTCTACTGCCTTCATCCTGTATAAGTCACCAGCGTCTCTCACATGGAGTATTGTAATACCTTCCTAATTGGTCTTCTTTCATCTCACCTTTCAGTTACACTCTATTCTCACCTCGGCAGGCAATGATGCCTTTAAAACTAAGTCAGATTATGTCTCTCAGATCGTTTCTCTCAAAATCTTCCAAAAGCGTCTCATCTTATTTTAAGAAAAGCCAAAGCCCCTTCAATGACCTACAAGAGCTCACCAACTCCCATCCCCTGTGCCTGGCTGATCTTACCTTCTATGACTCTTGCCCTTTATCACTCCACTGCATCCACACAGGTCTCCTTACAACAATGTTGCTCAGACATTTAAGGCATGCTTGAGGTTTTCTCTGCTTGCTCTTCCTCAAAGATCCAATGCTTCAGCTCTTTGCTCAGTCAAGCCTTCCCTAACCACACAGTTTAAAATTGCAATCTCGCACTTCAATCCCAGAACTTTCTGTTGCCTGCATTATTTTTCTCCACAACACTTATCACTCCCTGAAAGATGATGTATTTAGAATACACCTATTTATTGTCTGTCTCCTTAACTAGAATGTAAGTTTCATAAGAAAGGGATATAGAATTCTCTTGTTCTACTGCTGCATTGCCCAGAATAGTATGTGATACATAAAGGCATTCAATAAATATTCATGGAAGGTATAAAAGCAAGCAGGGTAAAGACAGAGTGCAACAGAAATGAGTATATGAGCACACGACTTTTTCAATGGCATGTCAGAAAAGATTCTTTGAGGAAGTTACACTTGAACCTGAGTACTGAGTAAAGGCCAGCTATGCAAATATCAGGTAACAAAATATTCCATGTGTGTAGAAATCATTAAAGATGAGTTTGACAAGTTTAAAGAACAAAAAGGAAGTACTATATAGGTGGACTGTGATTAAAAAAAAAAGGGGGGGATGCATTCAGTTTTATGATGTATTATAGAATGATACACTTAAAACCTATATAATTGTATTAACAAATGTCACCCCAATAAGTTAAATAAAATTGGTTGCAACTATTTGACAGACCTGGAGTAGTTACTGTCTACTGGTAATGTTTCCACTATAAATGAAAGAAAAATGTGTCCTCACGTTTTCTGTCTGTCCGATTGTGGCAGCTAAGATTAAATGGAGGAATACAGGAGAAAAACAGAGTAACAGAGATAAAAACATGAACAGAGAATTTTTGCAATAGTGAAGATCCAGTTTTACTAAAAAAGGTAGGAGAAGGTCTAAAATTTGAGTTTAAAAGCAATTAGAAAGGTCATGGAGGTTGAAAGGAGCTATATCATGTAAGCTATGAGGAAAAATTTGAAATTTACCCTTCTGGCGATGGTGAACCTTTGGAGCATTTAAACAGAGGAGTGATATGAATTGATTTACATGTTTAAAGGATTGTCTTTACTCTCCGGATAATGGATAAGGGAGCATAGTGAAATGTAGACTGGGAAGATGACTTACAAGTTACCACAATCCAGGAGAGAAATAATGGTGGATTAGACTCTGAAAAGTACTGAGGGAGGGGTAGTGTTTGGACTCAAGGCATATATTGGAGGTGGAACTACACTTGCTGGTAAATACAAAGAGTAAGGGACATTTATTCCAAGTATGCAAGGCTTATTCAACATTCAAAAATCAATAAATGTAATCCATCACATCAACAGGCTAAAGAAGAAAACCACATGATCATAACAATAGATGCAAAAGAATCACTTGACATAATCCAACAACCATCTATGATAAAAAATTGTCAGAAAACTAGAAACAGAGGGAAACTTTCTGAACTTGGTATAGAATATTCACCAAAAATCCTATAGTTGACATTATACTTAATGGTGAGAAACTCAAAGCTTTCCCAGTAAGATCAGGAACAAGTAAAGGAAGGATGTTCCTCCTCACCATTGCTTTTCATCATTGTACTGGAAGTCCTAGGTAATGCAATAAAACAAGAAAATGTAATAAGTGATATATAGATTAGGAAGAAAAAATAAAACTGTCGTTATTTACATATATCATGATCATCTTGTAGAAATTATGAAGGAATCGACGAAATAATTCCTGGAACTAATAAGCAATTATAACAAGGTTATAGGATACAGGTGCAAAAGGTAGCTTCCCTATGTGCCAGTAATGAACAAACGGAATTTGAATTTAAAAATACAATATAATTTACATTAGTACCCAAAATATATATATATTTAGGTATAAATCTAACAAAATATGTATGCTATCTATAGGAGAAAAACTACAAAACTCTGATCAGATCTCTTGATCAGATCTCTGAACTAAATCAAGGAAGAACTAAATACATAAAGCGATATTTCATGTTTATAGATAGGAAAACTCAATATTGTCAACATGTCAGCTCTTTCCAACTTGATCAATAGATCCAATGCAATCTCAATCAAATTCATAGCAAGGTTTTTGTAGATATCTACAAAATTTCAAAGTTTATACAGAGAGGCAAAAGACTGGAAATAACCAACACAGTATTGAAGAAGACTAGTTGGAGGACAGACATTACCCACCTTCAAGTTTTACTACAAAGCTACAGTAATCAACATGGTGTAATGTTGGTGAAAGAACAAATGGATCAATGAAATAGATTAGAGAGCCCAGATATAGACCCCCATGAATATAGTCAAATGATTTTGGATAAAAGAGTAAAGGCAATGCAATGGAGAAAATGGTGCTGGAACAACTAGATATCCACATGCAAAAAATAAAAATAAAAAGAATCTAGACACAGACCTTATATGCTTCACAAAAATTAACTCAAAATGAATCAGTGACCTAAATGTAAAACACAAAACTCTAAAACTCCTAGAAGATAACACAAAAGAAAATCTAAATGACTTTGGACTTGGTGATAATTTTAATTCATCCTTGACACAGTGAATTGATAAGATAGACTTCATTTAGAACTTAAAATCTCTGCTCTTGGCTGTTAAGTGAATAAGACAAACCACAGACTGGGAAAAAAAAAGTATTTGCAAAAGACATATCTGATAAAGGACTATTATCCAAAACAAACAAAAAACTCTTAAAACTCAACAATAAAATAATGAACAAGCGGATTAAAAAATAGGCCAAAGATCTTAACAGATAACTCACCAAAGAAGATATATGAGTAGCAAATCAGCATTTGAAAAGGTGCTCTACATCATAGTCATCAGGGAACTGTATATTAAATCAATAATGATATATCACTATACAACTATTAGGTGGCTAAAATCCAGAACACTAACAATACCAAAGGCTGGTGAGGATGTGGAGGCACAGGAACTCTTATTAACTGCTGGTGGAAATGCAAAATGGTACAGCCACTTTAGAAAACAGTTTGGCAGTTTCTTATAAACCTAAGCATACTCTTACCAAACAATCTAGCAATTGTGCTCTTCGGTAATTACCCAAAGGCATTGAAACTTATGTTTACACAAAAACCTGCACACAAACGCTTGTAGTAGCTTTATTTATAATTGCCAAAATTGGAAACAACCAAGATGTTCCTTAGTAGGTGAGTGCATAACTGTGGAATATTATTCAACACTAAAAAGAAATGAAAGCTATGAAAAGACATGCAGGAACCTTAAATGCATGTTACTGCCAAGCTATGAAAAGACATGCAGGAACCTTAAATGCATGTTACTAAGTAAAAGAACCAGTCGGAAAAGACCACATATTATATGATTCCAACTATATGATATTCAAGAGAAGGCAAAACTACGTAGACAATTAGAAGATCAATGGTTGCCAGGGGTTAATGAAGACGAAGAGATAAATAGGCAGAGTACAGAGGATTTTTAGGGCACTGAAACTACCCTGTATGTCTTTATAATGGTGAATACATGTCATCATAAATTTATCAAAACCTATAGAATGTACAACATGCTATGAACTCTAATAGAAACTATAGGCTCTAGTTGATAATGATGTATCAATGTAGGTTTGTCAATTATAAATGGACCACTCTGATGGGAGATACTGATAATGGGGAAGATAGGTATATGGGAAATTTTACTTTCTGCTCAATTTTGCGGTGAACCTAAAACTGTTCTAAAAAAATTAAGTCCGTTTTTAAAAAATGAAGGACAGAGACAAAGTAAGGATAACAGCTAGATATTTGGCCTGAGCAACTGGAAGCATGGTGGTGACGATACTATGATGGGAATACTGGAGGAGAGACAGATATCTGGGAGTAGGGCAAGAGTTACATTTTGTAAATTACAGATTTTAACTCTTGAAGACCAAGAACACATCATAATTATGTGATGCCAATTTACTTTTTCTTATCTAGACTTTGAAATAACATTTCTCCTTCTATCTTTGTGCATATACTTGAATTGCTCTAAATTCTTCTGCATATCTGCTCATACAGATAAGTACACTCTGCTAGAGATAAATGCCCAAGGTGTGCTCACATTAAGAAGAAAACCCAGACTAGGGAAAGAAAAGAAATGTCAGAGGTGAGGTTCTGAGTTCAATGCTATAATCCCTGTACCAAACTCCAGACTACATCTTGGAAGAGGAGATATATATAGAAGTCCCCAGATAGGTTTAAGGACCTGAAAACACAGACACTTGCTGTCCCTTTCCTCACTGGGACCAAAATTGTTGAAGGGATGGGACAGGAAGGCAGGCTACAAATAATCTAGAAGGGCACTGGAATGCCCCCACATATTTATCATCACGCCAAAGTAGTTAGTTCAAAAAAATGTTTCCCATGTGCTGGAGAAGGACCTAATGATGGGGAGAAGGGAGGGAGAGTTATAGAGGAGAGAGAGAAGCTGAACCTAGAGAGGCCTTGTAGTCAGGACTACAAATGGATGACCTGCATGAGTCAGCAACCACTGCCCAGATAAGAACACCAGTATCTAGAGGTAAGTGGTGTGAATGGTAGACTATCTCCCCACCCTGCCTAGGCACTATATATATATAAGTGCCCAGGAGATACAGCACAGAGAAAAGACCTTGAATTACCTAAAATTTGCATCAAGGCTCCTGGAGCAATAGAAGGCTGGAAGTACCAAATAAGTCCAGTTATTGAAAAAGAAAGTTATGTTTTTTGCACGCCTAATTATGTGGAAAGCCTTCTATGTGCTATGTATGGTTTTAGTGTCTACTGAAAGACATGACTGTGGTTCTCTGTTTTGACTGACAAGAAATGTGAGCAGCTCCTCTGCTCAAATTATTCATGATTCAACTTCAAAACAAAACCTTCCTACTGCTCTCCTTTTAGTCTTCTAGCTCAGTTTATTTAAAGCATATCTTGAAAATTGCAAGGTGATTTTTTTTTAAAGTTATAATCTGCAACTTTTTAGTACACTGCAAACAAAATAAAATATAGATAGAAGTAAGATGCTAAAGTGAGTATAAGCCTGCCACTGTAATCTAATTGCTGATTTATGTTCATAAAAAGTTCATGCTTTTCATCAAATGACTTTTTAATAATTTGTATGCATTTAAACTTATAAAATACTTATTTTTAAAAGCACTTTTAACATTTTTATATTTTATAAATTGAAATTATTTGAAAATGATATTTTAGAAACAGACTATTGCTGAAAATATTTACAAGCTATCGATCATAATAAAATTTTTCATTTTAAATAGAATATTTTGGAAATGTCACTCATTATATAAACTGTCTATATATGTCATTGTTTATACATACTAGCTTAATACTACTAATACCTATTGTGTGTGTGTGTGTGTGTGTGTGTGTGTGTGTGGTAACAACACTTAATAAGAGATCTATCCTCCTAACACAATTTAAGTGTATAATACATTACTGTTGACTCTATGTACAATGTCACAGAGCAGATCTCTAGAGTTTATTCATCTTGCTTAACTGAAACTTTATGCCTATTGACTAATAACTCCCCATTTCTCCCTCCCTCCAAGCCCCAGTAACCACTATTTCAATCCTTGATTTTATGAATTTGACTACTTCAGCTAACTCATATAAGTGGAATCATTCAGTATTTGCTTTTCTCTGTCTGGCTTACTTCATTTAGTGTAACGTCCTCAAGGTCCATCCATGCTGTCTCATATTGAAAATTTTCCTTCTTTTTTAAGACTGAATAGTAGTCCACTGTATGTATATACCACATTTTCTTTATCCATTCATCTGTTGATAAATATTTATATTGTTCTCACATCTTAGCTGTTTTGAATAGTGCTATAATAAACATAGGAGTGCTAATATCTCTTCAAGATCTTGATTCCAATTCTTTTTGTAAATACCCAGAAGTAAGGTTGCTGGATCATATTATAGTTCTATTTTTAATTTTTTGAGAGACCTCCATAGTAAAAACTGATACTTTGCTGCTCTGTGTAAGTACCAGTACTAAAATCTACATTTATTATTCCTTTTAATCTTCCTCTTGACTCTTTGTGCCAGATCCTATTGTTACCTCCATTATAACATTTGAGAAAACTGAGACTTAAATAACTTGGTCCAAGTCACACAGGTAAAATTGGTGGAGCTACCTGACTTTAACTACTACACAGTTTTTCAATGATCTCTCAAAATCTAATTCATGAGAAATAAATGAAAGTCAGTGAAAGAAGTCTAAACACCAATTTAAGAATAGGAGACATGTGATCATGAGTCACTTTAGAAAATACGGGAACTTTATCGATAACATTTTAAGAATTAGTTTCCTCTCTCTCTTTCTCTCTCTCTCTCTCTCTCTCTCTCTCTCTCTCTCTCTCTCTCTCTCTCTTCTGTCTGTCTCTCTCTCCTCTCTCTCTCTCTCGTCTCCTCAACGGCAGTCATCTGACACAGATTGCTATACAACAAAATCTTCCCACACTTGGCCATCAGGAGGATCTAAGTTTCTCATGGAATAACCAATAATGTAACTAGTGAAGTGATGAAGGATTTTGAGATGCCAGAAATAAACTGAGAATTCCCCTTTACAACATTAGTGAGGCCAATACGGCACAGTTAGAGGAGAAAAACTAGATATTACCAGAAATAGGCTAGCTCAAGAGAAACTGGTTGTGCCACAGACATAACCTTCTGCATGCAGGAACATCCTCACAGTAGGGTGCTCAGACCTGGGTGCACTGTATCCACAGCATCCATTCTGACAGTATTTTCACCAGCATCTATACATCTCCAGGTGTAACCAACAGGTCTCAACTTCTTTATGACAAGGTACCTTGACAAATCCTGGCACACAGAAGCTGTGTGGCAAAAGAACAGATACCAGATAATTCTGTGTGCAGATAACGGACTTTGGGTACAGATAATTTAGAGCAAGTTACTCTGAGTAGTGCTCCCTATCTATAAACTGCATGTAACACTGCTTTTACTGAGAATTACATGGTATATAATATGTAACTCTCTTGCTTTTCCTCAAAACTAAATCTCTCTCTCTCTCTCTCTCTCTCAAAGTTCAGGCTTATATATCTATCTTCCTACTCAATAAACCACTTATATATCTAATGGATATTTCAAATTCAATATGATTAAAAGTGAACTTTGAGTCTCCTCCAAAAATTGTGCTATATCTGTGAGTTGCACCATATAGGTTGATGGTAATTCATGCCAAAAATACTGGAATCATTCCCAGCTCCACTTTTACTCTGACAGCCCATGCCCCAACCCCTCAGGAAATCCTGTCAGCATTATTTATAAATTAGATCCAGGAGCTGACCACTTCTCGCTCCCTCCACTACTATCTGAGCTGCCATCGTCCCTCTCCTGGGTTATTACCATAGCCTACTAACAGGTTTCCCTAATTTCTACCTTTCCTAACTTCAGTCTGTTTTCGGCACAGCATTCAGAATCATAGTTTGGAAACACAGATCCGACCATATCCCTTCTTTGCTCAAAACCTTGCAATGCTTCCCTCATTTCAGTCTTAATGAATGACCAATGAGGATATATATAACCTGCATTGCCCTTCCCCTCCCCCTTGCATCCCTCCAGCCATACTGGAAGTTTTCAGCCACACTCCCACCCTAGGGCCTTGCTTCACCTACAGACTTTGATTGGGAAGCTGTTTCCTAGATATCATGACTAACTTCCTAACACCCTTAAGTCTTTGACCCAATATTACCTTCTCAGTAAGGCCCTCCCTGACCACCCTATCTAATCCACTAAACTTCTCAGCCCTCTGCATTCTTAATCTGCACTACATTGATCTACTTTTGGGTTTTTCTACATTTATTACCTTTGAATTTATGTACTTATCTTTTCTTTTTTTTAATTTTCTTATTTCCCTGCTAGAATGTAAGCTCCTAGAGATCAGAGTCTAGGTCTGCATTGTTCCTGATGAATCTCAAGCACCTATGACAGCACAAAGTAGGTATTCAATAAACATTAGCTGAGTGAATAAAATAATTTGATAATACAGTTTAACACAGTAAATATTAACTTCCTTATCCATTCATTGTCTCATGAAGGTTGGGCCATTCGCCAAAGAAAACGGTGAAGAATCCTTAAATCGCTCTGAGTTGCCATAAGAGCAGGATCTAGAAGCCTCTTGATTCCTGAGCAAGCAAGACCTTGAGACAAATCAGATACCTTCACACTGTAGTGAAATAACAAAATGTCTGATAATGTGACAAGCGGATGGGAGACATGAACACTCTCATACCTAGCAAAATTGTAAATACATATGTACCCTTTGACCCATCAATTACATATCTAGAAAATTTTCCTACAGACATATTCACATAGGTCTTAAGAAGATTATTCTATCTAACAGTGTTTTAATAGCCAAAGATTGGAAACAACCTAAATATCCATTGGTAGGAGCTTAGTTCAATAAGTTATAAGATACTGGTAATGGAATATTCTGCAGTCATTATGACAACAAAGGAGATCTATATCTACAGATATGAATTAATATCCTGGTGAAAAAATAAAGCACTATGCATTATAAGCTACCATCTGTATATAAAAGATACAAATGGAATCTCTCTGGAGAAATAAATAAAAATATGGGTAACAAATGTTATCTCAAGGGAGGAAAACTGGGCTCCAGGAAACAGTATTTGTAATAGAGACCTTTGCACTATGTACCCTCCGGCACTGTTTGAATCTTTTATCAAATAGAAATGCTACTTCTTTGAATTAATAACTTTGAAAACTCACATCTCCTATGAGTATAAATTATTTTGGAGAATCACTCATTTCTGGAAGGTTCTTAGGGTCAGTATTTACTTTTTCAAATTTATCCTCTCTACTTCTATAAAACTAGTCCTGTTGTGGTTTATTTCTACTTCCATGAATTACATGTTATTAGAATGGAAGTGATTTATTATTTTCACCTTCACTATTTTTAGTTTGTAAATGTGATCTTAACTCTGATGTTTCTGCTACTGATAATAACCTTGATTTGATCAGGAGCTGGTCTACAGCACACTGGACAAGCAGGAGACCCTCTGGGACAGCAACACCCTATTTTTTCTAGTCACTCTTCCTAATCTTGTGGAGGAAAAAATGAAAAATCAAAACACAAGCGTGTCAAGACAGAATGCTTCAGAAGCACGGAAATTACTTTGGGAGGTGAGATGTCATGGATTTTAATCTTTATTTCCAGGCCTCTGATGATCTCACCCAAAACTGTCCTGACCCTGCCTGGGCCTCTGGTTTCCTGTTTGCAAAGTAAAAATTTTACACCTCCTAAGCTCACACAAACACTGTAAGGTAATGAGCATAATTGCCAAATATGATACTACTATTTCTCAATCTCAACAACAAATGTGCCAAAACAGTAGCAGGAAACCACATGCCTTTGAAAACAAAGCTAAAAAAAAAAAAAAACTTAAAGGTCAAGAATTACAGCACTGACTCCCACTCACTTTAGTCTTTACTTTCTCAAAGGATGATGTCACTGAAAAATTGTGGATTTGGAATCTCACGAATCGAAGCGTAGACCACTAAACGGAGAGCCCCTTTAAAACAGGGACTTAGTATCATTTTTGTTGTATCCTCAGTGCCTCCAGCAGTATCTGAATTTAGTGTCTTTCAGAAATTCTTATCAGGCTACCTTACTCACGTGCATGGCTTTCATAACCACTGCTACATAGATTCTCATAATTATGTTTCTCCAAGCCAAATCTCTTATTTAAACTCCAGACATATGCATGCAAATTAGCACTTCATCTTAGATGTCTGGATGTCCAAAAGACATCTTAGATGTCTATATCTTACGATATATCCAAATCCATTGTTACAAACGTCCACCTCAAATCTGATCATCTTTCACAGTTCCTTTTACAAATGATGGCCCTATCATCCAGCAAACTTTGCAGGCAAAATTCCTAGAGTCATCTGTGTCACCTTCCTCTTCCTCACCCTCATATCTGATCCATCAATGAGTCCTTCCACTTGAACCACCTAAATAGCTTTCTAATCCATCCTCTTTTCTCCATCATACTCCCACCACCATTCTTGCCCTAGGCCAACTATGCTGTCACTAGAGCTATTACAAGAGTCCCCTGCCCGGTTTACCATCAGCCACGCTTGTCTTTCTTTCTCCTGTCTGCTCTCCACATCACAAAGAGTGATCATGTCATGCTCATGTCCAAGTTGTGAATGGATTCAACTGTTTCTAGGATAAAGACAGAAACAGAGAGGCTTGTATCTCTAGCTTTAAGCCTCACACAGACACACACACAGACACACACACACACTTCAGCCACACTGAAATCTTCCAGTCTTTCTCCCTTGCCTTGCTCCTCTGTGCCACAAGGCCTTTCTACTTGCTGGTCTCTCTCTGGCTATACTCTTCCCTCCCTCTTCACTTGGTTAACTCTTATCCATCCTACATATCAAGTCTAGGTATTATTTCAGCAAGAAAAATTTTCCTTCCTTCTCTAAGCAGGTCAAACATTATATATTCTCTTAGTAGCATGGATCGCTCTATCCTAGCATTTAACACAGTTGCAATTTTATATTTATTTAGGTCATGGTTATTTTTTTATGTGTTTTTGTTTTCTTAAATTTTTAAATTTATTTATATATTTTAATTAGTTTCGAGTATACAGTACATTGGTTAAACATCTATATAGTTCATAAAATGATCTCCCCAATTCCTTCTTCCTTTCCCTGGCCCTTCACCTAGCCAACATATTAATGCTAACTGTATTCCCTATGCCCTGCTCTCCATCCCCATGACCATCTATCAATTACTAATTTATACTTCTTTAATCCTTCACCCCATTCTCCCAGCCCGCCAAGCCCCTCCCCTCTGTCCTTCACCAAATTGTCCACTATATTTGTGAGTCAATTTTTGATTAGTTTGTTTTCTTGTTCCTTAGGTTCTGCATATAAGTGAAATCATATGGTATTTATCTTTCTCTGTCTGACATTTCATTCAGCATAATAACCTCTAGGTCCATCCATGCTATTGCGAATGGTAGGATTTCATTTTTTTAATGGCTGAGTAATATTCCATTGTGTATATGAAGCATAATTTCTTTATCCAATAGTCTGTTGATGGGTATTTAGGTTGCTTCCATATCTTGGCTATTGTAAATAGTTCTGTCATGAATATTGGAGTGTATCGATCTTTACAAATTATTGTTTTGGTTTTCTTTGGATAAATACCCAGAAGTGCAATTGCTAGGTCATAAGGTATATCCATTTTTAATTTTTTGAAAAACCTCCAGACTGTTTTCCATAGTACTAATTTGAAAACCCACCAACAATGTATGAGGGTTCCCTTTTCTCCCCATCCTCACCGATACTTGTTGTTTTTTGATTTATTGATAATAGCCATTCTGACAGGTGTGAGGTGATATCTCATTGTAGCTTTAATTTACATTTCTCTGATGATTAGCAACCTTGAGCATCTTTCATATGTTTATTAGCCATCTGTATTTCCTCTTTGGAGAAATGTCTGGTCAGGTCTTCTGCCCATTTTTTTAATTGGATCATTTGTTTTTTTTGTTGTTGAGAAGGTCGTGGCTGTTTTGCTTGTATTTTTTTACTCATCTAAGTATCTCTAAGACAGATCGCATGAAAATAAGAGCTTGGCAGATTTTTGATCATCACTGTGTCTCTACTGCTTGAGTCACAAAGATACTCGAGGAACATTTGGTCACGAGTGTTTCAGTGAAAACATTTTTATAGGAGAATTGATAACCAAGCATTTACATGCACTGTGCATGATCCCTAAAAAACAGCTCAAACCTTTCAAGTGAAATGTATTCATCTGTTAAAATAGATATTAAAAATAACTAATTTACCAGGTTTGGAGAAGGGTTAAATAAGTTTGTATCATGAAATGTTTATCCCTGTGCCTGAAAAATACTCTTAGCAATAGATATCAGTTCTCTCCTCCTTGATTCCTCATCTGGTAGATTAAGTGATAAAAATTATCTCTTCAATAAATAAATAAGTGATTTATCAAAGACAAGATCTGCTCAGATAATTTAGTGTTTCAAATAGCTGGAATGACAAAAAATATAAAAAACAAGATTCCAAGCTTTTATGGAGGTGACAAGGACTGAAAAATACAAAGTAGAAACATGAAATAATATGAGTTCCACAACAATAAAATCAAACAAAATAAACTTTTCCACGAATCCATGGGAGATTAATTGCCAAATAAGCTTAAAGTACCGTGAGATCAGGGAAGAGAAAAATCATTCAAATTGGAGGTGGTGGGACTCGGGTAGAGCCTTTTAGGATGGATAGAATAGTGCTGGGTAGAGAATTAAGTGAGTGGGGAGTTGGCCAGCTCTGGTTAGATGTAAGAACAAAGAGAAGATTATCCCAAAAACAATGAGGAGCCAAGTTGCCTGGGGCAGGGGAATCAGAGTAGATAAGGCTAAGAGAGTAGTTAAGAACCAGGTATATGAAGTTTTGAATGCCAAGGTATGAAATTTTGACTTTGAACAGAAATATCAAGAATATAAACCTTTACAAATCTAGATGTACTGCCACCATTTCAAATCCAAATAAAATACAACATAGGTTCTCCAATTTGGTCCCTAACTTTCTCCAAAATTGCAAGGCACAGGAAAAAAGGGAGGGAGATGGGGAGGGAAGAAAGAAGGAAGGAGAGGAAAGGAAATGGACATCTAGCAAGCAGCCTATGCCTCATAAAGGTTTCACACTGTGTACAACTATGTGGTTGAATCTTATCTCTATGACTCCCCAAGACACGCAGGTCAAGAGTATGTTGGCTTTAGTGTCTTGGGGATGTCATCTCTCTTCCACCGTCTGTCTCTGGCACTCTATCCATTGAGCCTCTCCAAATCACTGGTTACTAGGAAGGCCCACACAGGAAGAGAAGGGGCATGGGACCCCCAATGGGATGTTCATGTGAAGAACTACAGACCATGAAACCTTCTGTGAATTAATTCTAAGTATTTTGATTCATGGGATGAGTCTGGGTAGCCTATTCCACCACTTTCACTAGCTCCTCCTGCCCCACCCCCGCATTTCCCCATGTTGCTCAGCAATCCTTGGAATACATGAAACAAAAGATAATTAGTCTTCCTACAAAGTTAAGGGGAGAGGTTTAATACCATATATACATATGGTATTATGTGTTCACAAGAGCAGACTTCTTCATATAGACATGGGGAATTTCCAAGTGAATGCAACCTGGAAAAAATTAAAAAACTATAAATTTCATCATCGGCCTTCAATGAGCTACTGTTTTACTGACTGAGCGTATAATAATGTGATCTGTGCACCTTTCTATGTGCAGTCACTTGGCTTTTCTGAGATTCCACCACATGAGCAAAATCGAGCACGATATCATAAGCCTGCCATCCCTCTTCTCCCTGGTGGAAGAGGAGTTCCCTTCACCTATTGCCTTTTGTGAACAACAGCAGTAGCTCTTGCCTTTAGGGGCCTAGTGGCCACCTGACCACAGGAATCCTTTCAGATGGATCCAACTTCTTTACCTGAAAGTGCAATTTAGACGGCTAACACCATCTACCACCTCCCTAGCCTAGGTCAGGCCCGCCTGAATTATGTTTACATAGCCCCCTAAACTTTTTTTTCATAGTGTTTATTAGAGTTTGCAATTGTATATTTTGTGCATTGTATTTGTAATGTTTATCTTCCTCAATGGACTGTATCTCCATAGTAGCAGAAGAAGTATTGGGTTCTGCTCACCACTGTATCCTCAGTATCGATCCCAGCACCAAACATATAAGTGATACTCAATAGATATTTATGGATGGACGGACGGATGAACAGACGGACGGACAGACGGAAGAAAGGTAAGAGAGATAGATTGGCCAGGAATTCCCTTCCCAACTGGCTCTTTTAATATCTCTCTCCACTCTTCTTAGAGTAATTCACGAAATCCCTTAAGGGCAACTACTAATTATAATCCTATCATCGATTGGTAATTTTCAGAGAGAGAGAGAGAGAGGCAGATCTGGAAAAAAGGGTTAAAGCCTAATATTTGCCTAAATGGGGCATCATCAAACAATCAAATGACAGAACTAAATTTTAAGGGGTGTCTGTGTGTGTGTGCATGTGTGTTACTCATGGATTAGTTAGAACAAGGGCTATTCAATTTCAAAATAACGTGATAATAAAAATAGGATAACAAAAACAAATTGCTGTGAGACTAAGTAAGGTATTAGAAAGGTACTGGGGGAGTAAAGGAAGTTGTGATATGTGAGTCCTTTGAAGAAGCTGGCATTTGAACTGGACTTTGAAGAGTGAGCGGTGTGGAGAAAAGGAAAAGAAAATCATGTAGCGGAGGAAACAATACAGTGAGACCCAGGGATATGAAAGGGCCTGATGAATCAGAAAATGGGGAAAGGTTTGGGAAGACTGGAAAGGAAAATGTAAATTGGACGTTTTCGGAGACTGAACTAGAGAGATAAATTCTCTTCTAAATGTTCCCTACTGGGACTGAAGTAAAGAATAAAGAGGGCAGGACTTAGATAAGTTCAGGGAAGAAATGTGATAGAGGACAATGCACAGGTTTAAGGGTCTCAAGGACAGAAGCTTAAATGTCTGTTTTTCTACTATCTAATGTTGCCACATTGAGTAACTTTATTTAATCTCTCTAAGCCTGTTTCATCATTTGAAAAAAATAAATATAATACCTGTCTCAAAAATCTGCAATAGGACCAAATGCAAAAACATATGCAAAATCCAGCACATAGCTGGGCTTTGAAAAATGTTCACTTCCTTTTGTGAGTTTCATGTCACTTCCTATAACCATTTCTGATCTCTCCTCACCACTACCTGACTCAAGCCCAGTTCCCCCAAGTGACGAGTGTTAGCTTTGACTGGTCATAATTTCTTTGGATGGCTCTTTTTTTGCCCGATTTTTGCCTGATGTCTTATTCAGGCCATCATCCCAAAGCTCTACATATTTGCATGTCCCTATCTCTCAGAAAAAAAGCATTAACAAAAGGCTTGGATTTTCTGTTAGTAATTGCCAAGTTCAGCACCCGCGTTCTTTTCCTTTTCACCTCCTGCCCAGCCCATATTCTCCCTAACTCTCACCTCAATCAACCATTCAAACTTCCACATCAGTAGATGGAAAACAAGAATGTGCGAGGCTCCCTGGGAGCCTGGCTATTGTTTGAGGGAACTGGAAGCCACGGTGCTCAGAGCTTCCATACTCCCTACTCAACCCGCACCCTGCTTCCTGTCAATCATCCTGGAACACTGAGTGCTGGGCCAACAATTTTGTCCACAGGATGTTTGTTTGCAGGCACTGCCTTCCAAGTCTCAAAGCTCAAGACTTCCGCTGACAATCCAAACACCAAAATGAGAAAGGGGGGAAAACCCTTGGGCAGTTCTTTTAATACCTAATAAGGTCTATTTATATTCAAAAATAGCAACAGGTTATCTCAGCTTGCAGAAGCTGAAGAGGCTAGGAAGCCTGAACTTTAAAATCCTGAGCCTCTGGGAAGTTGAAGTATGGGTTTCCGAGAACAGACACCAAAAGCATGTCCTTACAACACCTTTAGCATATTTCATGGTCAGCTTCCATAAATGATCAACTCCTGTTTTTATGGGCACACTGGACTGCTCAGAGGGTAAATGCCTGGCTACTAAGCCCCAAAGCAAAAGAATATGTAACACACATGTACATAGAAATTCAAGGTGCTCAACCAACGTTGTGGGATAAATCCAACAACCTGAGGTCATCGGGTAAATTCCTGCAAACCTTTCAGAGTTTGTATGTTCTAAGAAGTGTTTGAGATTCTAATGATTACATATGAAACAATTATATTTGAAAAAAAACGACTATTAAAATACTATTATATATGTTCTCAGGAAGCAGGTAAGAGTTCTCCTGCGTATTATTAATATAAAGATCCCTCGATTGTCTTTCTGAGTCATTCAGTAGTTTACTTGAGAGCGCTTGGCATGTTTATTCCTACAGTTTCTATATAATTACTGAACAGAAATTCTGAATCTCAGTGTATTTACCAAGCTACCACTTATAATCTTTGTATCACTGGGGAATTAACATCGTCTCTCTGAGGCTAGTTATTTTTGCCTATGAAAATGTATCATTACAAAACTTTTACTAGATAGTAGTGAAGGTTAAATGAGATCAAGTGTGAAAGGTGCCTGGCATGTAATTGATGCTCAATAAATGAGGAAACAGAAAAGTAGGAAGAATTTGAGAGGCAGTCCCAGGATTGGCTTTAAAATGGCTCCAACTGCCACTTTCACCATCTCAGGGAAGTATTAAGAAGGACCCAGCAGTAGCACTGGTACTTTAAAGAAAGCTACAGAGGACTTCGATGGGGACAGTTTTGAGATAAGACAGATTAAGATGATCCAAAAATGCATTATCTAAAGCATTCTAAGTTCAGGAATAATTTGTCAAATGGGTTATAAGTACTGAGCAGAATCAAGAACAAAAAGCAATATGTGCCAGTTGATCCCTACGACATTAACATGCACCTGCGGAGGAGTGTTACTAGAAAACAGGACTCACAGTCCCACAGAGGAGGAGTTTGCACTGGTCATACCTGAGGGAGGCCCCGAGTTACGATGACTTGGGAGGCTTAAGATACCCCATGTTTTGAAACCAATTATTCAAGTTCTGGCCAGATTTCCATACAGTGCTCAGCTCATCTGCTCCAACAGAGAGTTAATTCCCAGGTTATTACAAATACACACACACACACACACACACACACACACACACACACACACACACACACACACACACACTTCTTTCTTTCTCTCTTCAGCTTAAAAAAAAATCTTTAAAAAACAGAATGGGGGTTTGTGGAAGGCTTACTAAACCAAGCCACTAAACGTTCAGAATCAGTGGACTATATACAAGGAAAAATATGTTGTTTTACTAATTAAAATAATGCTGATTACAATTAATTTTACCATTTTATATGTATTAAAATGGCAAAGATTTTTAGAAACAGCCATCAACCACCAGAGTACTGAAGTATATAAGGATGAGATTGAAACAAACTCAATACTGTATACTGTATACTTATATACAGTATAGACTTTCTAAACCAATATGAAAATATGTAGCAAGATTATTAAAATAGTTTCATGATTTTTGACATAGTAATGCCATTTACAGGATATCTGTCCTAACAAAGGAAAGAGAAGTATGGCCGAAGCTCCATAGTCAGAGTTGTTTATCATATCATTATTTATAAGAACATTTCCATTAAAAATGGAAATACTATAAATGTCCTATAATAAGAAAATAGTTAACTATATCGTAATAGTATCATATATTATGGAGCCATTAGAAATCATGTTTTCAAAGAACATTTAAAATGACATTGAAAAATAATAATGATTTAAAGTAACCTAGGAAATCAAGTGGGTTATTATACATTGTCTCGAACACACTCTTCTGTATTTTCCAAATTTTCTTCAGTGAGTATAGCTTTCTTTTATATTTAGAAAACAAGCCATACACAGTAATACCAGCATAAAACCTCAGCATTTATAGATAAGACTATTAAAACAATCTATAGCAATATCACTAGCGACAGTACTTTTGAAAGCCAATCACACTTTCCTTTATAATTTACAGTTAATTAGAACATCCAGTTAGAGGCCCAAAAAATTTGAATATGAAAAAAAACTATTCCTTTTTTTTTTTTTTTAGGGTGAGAAGGGGGTTCCTTGTTGCTTTATCTAAGCAAACTGCAGTGCCCTTAAAGCTGTGAGAGATATACTTCTTCATAGCTGCAAAGGAAACATTTGCAGAACCGAAAACCCCAGAAATTACAATATATTCTTAGTCATAGTAGAATGGAAAGCACATGAAATATTTAAAACATGGAGTTGAGATTTCATTTTAAAATACTTTAATTGCCAGCACAGAGCTGTTCGCTTTTATTTCAGAGCTTAGTAGATTAGCAACAATGGGTGGGAAAGCAGGGGAAGTTGGGCAGGAGGGAAAGAATGGAGGAAAAAAAGAACAGTCACTGGAAGTAAAAATAGTCCCTAACAAACAGCAAGAAGAAATTAAGTTTTGTTTTTGCCTAATTGTGTTTTGTTTCTTACATAAGTTTTGGTGCTGTGATATGTGGCACGTTTCGTACTGTATGTTCTCTTGGAAAAGCCAAACAGAAACCAGTCATCATGGTTTCGAGAGAGCAAGGCCTCCCCTTTCTCATGTTTCAACGATGCAGTCTCCACTCGGGCTGGGGAGCATATCATATATCATAAATCACTCTCTGATAGATATTTGGCAGGCAGTCAGCACCCCAGGCTATGCAACAACGTACAGTATGGAAAAATTTTAAGGTGGAATCTTGATTTTGTAACTTAAAGACTTAATAGCACCTCAAAACATTTTACTACTTCCTGGTACACACACAAAAAGCCAAGAAAGCGGAATTCTCCATATGGTTTTCGGTTTTATAGGATATATACGCAATAAGCCATACAACTGTAAACCTGGAGGCATTCTCTTGCTGTTGTTAATTCAACTCCAGTGAAAATGAAAAAATAAAATTAGGGAGTTTGGTCCCTACCCAGCCCCTGAAAGAGTCAAGTCACCAGGAACTTCCAGAATCTGCTTTTTAACTCTCCATCCCCCCACAGCTAACTATTCAACACCTTCTTAGAAACTGGGGGAGCAGCAGGACTAGGGGATTGGGGACAGATTTTATTGTAAGATAATAACATGCTGTCAGAGGTACTGTCAGGGATTTCAACAGGAAGGCTTATAAGTTGATGAGAGTCATAGAAACCGCAATAGAGTCTTTCTCCCGATTCCGGGCCCAAATCCGAGTTTTTGAGGGCCTCTGAGCATGCACTCCCACCTTCTCAAATGTTGCAAACCACTTCAAACTCACATGTTCTTCTTCAGGAGCCTCTTTCAACAGATCAGGCATTTTTTGAAATTGCAAACTGCATTTAACCCCTAAGTCACATCATCTCAGCAGACACTAGGGGCCCACTGAACATGGCAGCTCCCAACAAAAGCCGCTGCCACAAAGCCAGAAGAGCCTTTCTGTGCACGGAGGGGTTAACTCCACGGTACTGGGACGTGCCTGAATGTTCTCAGTGTTCTCAGGCTGAGTAATTCTTAGAAGGGCTAAATAGAAACGAGGATATGCAGACTGTGAGGAGTGGCATTGAGCTCTCTGTGAAAAACAATGCATGGAAAAGCAAAAGAAAGAAACTGAATAAACCCTTTTCCAAGTTTAAAATAAATGCTTCTTTTCTGTGTTATTGTTGTTGTTGTTGTTGTTCACAAATTAGCCACAGTTGGGTCAGGCTAAATATAAAACTTTCAATGCAGTTTATCTAAACTTTTTCTGTCCAATCTCAATTTGAGGAAGAAAACTAAAGCAAAATTTAGACTAAATGGTGGGGGTGATGTTAAGAGGTTATAAATATATGTATGCTGATTCAGAAATAATTTACACACTAAATAAATTCTACCATTTCCACCCCCCACCTTATCACCAATCAATTCTTGAGATCCTATTCCTTCCCATTAATGAATGGCTCAGACTTGGTACTGATGAATTCATAAGCTCACTACTTCCCTCACAGTCAATTGAGAACCCACCTGTAGTTGGTCATCAAGTTCAACACTTGACCTCCTAAATATTCTGGAGGAAACAAAGAAAAATTTCTTTCGGAAAGCTCTAGGGCATGGTCTAGCCCAAGCCTGCCACAGCTCACAGTCCTTCAGTCATCTTCATTTCTCCACCTCTTAATTCAGTGCTCTTCAACCTGGGCCGAGAAGCTTTCAAAAATTCCAAAGCCCAGGCTACATCGAAGACCAATTACATCAGAGAGTTTCTGTGGGTGGAATGGAGGCATCAATAGGAATATTTTTTTAAGCTTCCCCATGCAATTGCATGTGCAGACAGAGTAAAAACCACTGCTCTGACTGTTGTTCCTATGTCCAGTCTTTCTCTCCTCTAATCAGTGATTTCACTGAAATTGAGCAAGGTTTCTAAGTAACACATATGGCTATGTTTTTTCCCTGTTTAGTAGTCCTTAAGAGTTCCTTAATGCCTACGGGAAACTATCCAAATACCTTAGCATGACAATCAAGGCTAGCTGGCCTCCTTTCCCTCACTAGTTACACTTCCTGCCAGTTCCTGCTGCCACACTCACCAATCTAGTCACACAGAACTATCCGAATCCCTGTGTGCACCATTCTCTCACACATCCTAGCCTTTTCCTTCGGGCTGGAAAATCTTCTTTCTCTCTGCCCAGGACCTTCTCAGATCTAACTTCTCATTCGATTTTAGATTCAAGTCAGGTGTTTCTCTTTGGCAAGTCCCGTCTCCCAACAACCCCAGGCTGCTCTCTACCACTCATAAGCCCCCCAAATCCTTGATTTATCTTGAGTACAGGTAGAAAAGATGCCTGTCATGAGTATTCTCTCCAAATCCTGGGTTTACCTCTGGTACAGGCAGAGAGAATGCTCATTCACTTGTTTTTTTTCCCACCAGATTGTGAACTGTTGGGAGCAAAGTAGATGCCTCGTCCACCATCGTGCTTTTGATGCATTATTCGGCACCAGGCCCATGGTAGGAGGACAGAATGAACAAGGGCTGAGTGGTCCAAACCAGCTCTACTCAAATAGCCTCATTGTCCAATTCAGTGTTATACTATTCCTGATATAGAATACTACCCTAGATATTGAAATTGTTTTAATGAAATCCACCCTATTTTTCCTATGGTACATACAAATGGTCAGCATTCTATAGCTCCAGTGAATTGACACTGACAGGTAGCTGTGAGAGGACAGCCATCAGACTTGATGTCAAGAGTTAAAAGGTCTTGTAGACTACATTTTCAGAGGAAAAAGATCTCTGCTGAATACACGTAGTCAAATAATGTTGCTGGTTTGCAAGACTTCTAACTAACCTATTTTACCGACACTCATTGAAAAAGATAGAAAATGACTAACAAATCATAGTCTGTATTTGTGATAGCCTGGGGTTCAGCAAAATTGATGTAAAGATAAATTAAATCCTATTATTAATTTTGAAAGCCCTGCTGGTCATAGTCACACTTCCTTCCCAAGGAGAAGGTGAGAGGTGTTTAGTTGAAAAAATGGAATTTCCCAAGGTGACTTACTGAAAGCACAAAGCTAAGCTGGTAGGAGACACCTCTGCTCATCAGGAAGAGAGAGAAAGGAAGAAAAGGAGAGAAAGAAGGAAAACAGTGAAAGGAAAATGAAGCGGGGGAAATGAAAGAGATTTTAGAAATAAGATGCGGAGAGGACAGGAAAGAAAGAGAAAAGGGAACCAAAAAGTAAATAATCTCCCTCCTTTCCCTAGTGAGTATTTTATTCTCATTTTACAGATAAGAAAAATGCAACACAAAGCAGTTAACACACTTCCACAAAGCTGTGTATCTACAAAGTAATAGAAATAAAAAGAGGAAAGAACGAGGTGGGAAATTCTGAAGAGTGAAAATGTGTAAGGATGAGGGTAAAAAGGGATGCATAAGAGAAGGGAAGTGAAAGAAAGGCAGGCAGAAAAGGCCAAGAATTTAATTTAAAAACACAGACTGTAGCACTGATGTTTCCCAGACATTTAGCATGAACCCCATGCTGTCCAGGGACCACACCAGTCTGGCCTTTCTCTGAATATATGGACCTTTCTTGGGCCAGAGCCCAGGAGCTCATCTGCCACCTGGACAGGTTGTATTCTTACTCTGTGGAATTTCAGAAACAGCTTCAGGGAACAAATTCTGTGTTCCTGGCTAACCCTTTGGCAGATCGTGGAGAATGTGAAAAGGCAGAAGATATACAAGGCCAAAGAACCTGTACTCCTACTTGTGCCCTGGACCTCAACTTAGAGAAAGAATGGCCAAGCAATGTCTCGAGGCTCATCTAACTGTGACAAGGTGTCTTTGTAACCCCCACATCCATACCCCAAACACACACTGAGAAGCTAGTTCTCTAGAGATTGCAAACCAACTAAAATGTGCTTAGTCATCATTGTTGCTTTGGATTTTTTGATGTATGTTTGTCAATTCTGAATGCTAATGTTGAATTTGAGGAATAATATTTCTTCTCTCCTGGTCTTAAGTGTTGACATGTAAGGATCACAGCTTCAGAGAGAATCTGACCAGCTGGAGAAGAACAATAAATTTGAGCTGGAGGTGAGCAGCCCACAAATTTCTCACATTCCTCTTTTCACTTATCAGCCATCATTTTTCAACAGATTCACATAATGTGCCAGCCTGAACCCACAGAGCTCCAAAACTACAGCTCTTTGCTATGAGAATGTTACTAAAACAACAAAAACAAGTTGTAACCAAGTACTGAGTTATATCAGGCATTGTGAGGCTAATAATAATATCTACTCTAACAATAATAACAAATTTTATATAGCATTCAACATTTCACAGATGGCTTTTACATATGGTATTCAATTTCATCGTCATTAGCAACCCTAAGTGGTAGGTGGAGCAAATATTTTTCACTGTGCCTAGATAAACAACCTGATGTTTATCAGGTTAAGATGTTTGTCCAAGTTCATATGATTATTAAGAGGAAAACAGGAAAATGAAAATTCTAGTCCTAAGTCTAGTGTTCTTTCCACCATATCACAGATTTTGGTACATTTATCTCACTTTTGAGAAAAATGCTTCTCTAAAATTCTGTATTTGTTTTTCAAATCAAACTTGAACAGATAATTGAAAGACATCTCTTGTTCAAGCTAAACATTGCCATTTCCTTCAAGCAGAATGGTCTGAAGACCAAGGTAAAGAGACAGAGATGTGGAGAAAAAATTCAACCAAGGGCATCTAACCTACAGGTCTTCTTCTTTTTTAAAAAAAAAAAAATGATATTTAAGTACATTTCCTGAGACATGGTTGCTATTGTCATGTAGCAAAGGGATTTCCCAACTTATTATGAACTGACCCTATTAGACAATCCTAAGGTTACTCCTTTCCAACCTTGGAAAGCAGTAAATCTTTCTTTCTTTCTTTCTTTCTTTCTTTCTTTCTTTCTCTCTCTCTCTCTCTCTCTCTCTCTCTCTATATATATATATATATATATATATATATATATATATATATCTCTTGCCTCTCTCTCTCTCTCATCTCTACTCTCTCTCCTCTCTCTCTTCTCTCGTTCTCTCTCTCTTTCTATTTCATTTCGGCTTCATTTCGGCTTCAGCTTTCTTTCTTTTTTTACTGTTTTTCTTTTTATTTTCATCATTGATATTTGGTGACCACATGTGTTTGGATGATTTTTAAATTGGGTTTATGATTCTTGAAAAAGCATATCTCCCAGGAATGCATCATCTGTTATAACATGCAATTTTTGTTCATGCACATTTTGTTCATGCATAACATATTTTCATTATAATCATTTCAGTTTAAGTCCTGTTTAAGAACTGCATTTCATTGTTGTAAAAAACTACCTGGGTTTCCTCCATAAAACTAGGAACAGGTAATTAGGCAAGGACCTGAAGTGTGCATGCCAATGAATTATGGTTAGTACACAACTTCTTCCATATGCCACCATTTAGTGAATTCCTTCAGGACAAGGACAGTGCTTTATCCACATCAAGGAGGCAAAATGAAGCCAAATAGCCTGAGTTCCAACTTGACTCTGTCACTTACTGGGTTTGATATTGGTTAAGTTGTGGAACTTCTTTGGAACACATTTTCCTCAGCTGGAACATCAATTTTGCCCAAATAGTGTGAAGACTGAGTAAAATAATGAATATAATAATCTGGAACAGCTTCCAATCAAAATGGCAGAATAAGTAAACACTGTGCATGCCTCCTCTCATGACAACATCAAAATCACAACTAAATTATAGAGCAATCAACCTGTAAAACAATCTGAAGACTAGGCGAACAGAAGGATATAACTAAAATTATAAAGAAAATGCCATATCAAAACTGGGAAAAGAGGCAGAAATGCAAAATCAGTGGTTGAGAATCAGGAGAAAAATCTCAGCAGAGGTCCCCTCTGAGGAGTGAAGAGTCCCAGATCCATATGGGGCTCTTTAGCCCAGAGCACCAGTGCTAGGTAGAGGAGCCCTCACAATATCTGGCTGCGAAAATCAGCAGGGATTCCATCTGAATGGGTGAGACAGAAGGATGCTGGAAACCCAGGCAACCTCTTAAAAGTCCCATGCATGAACTTACTCTTTCACAAGCATTCACCCTAAGCTCTCACAAGGAAAAGCAGCTCAAAAGGCACCACAGACATACAGGGAGAAACAGAGTTGCATGGTTTCAGGGAGGGGGCTCGAGGGTCAGCCACCACTGTCCCTGTGTTGAGTCCTCCTTCCACCTAGCTGGCAAGCAGGCACCATCCCTCCTGTGTTGAGCTTGCCCCGACACAGCCAAATCTGATTCTGCATTGGCATGGTGAACATCACTCGCCCCACCGTGGTGACACGTTGAGACCCTGCTTCACACAACTCACACACCACAGGAGGCTCTTTCAGTGGTGGGCTAAATAACATGATACAAAACAATGAATGGGTTAACAATAAGATCAATGAAAAAAATCAAAAGATACCTTGAGACAAAAGAAAATAAAAACACAATGACTCAAAATCTCTGGGACACACAAAAGCAGTTCTCTGAGGGAAATTCATAGCAATACAGGTCTACCTCAAAAAAAAAAAAGAAAAAAAAGAAAAATTTCAAATAAACAATCTAGCCTTGCAACTAAAAGAACTAAAAAAACAAGAACAAAGTACCACATGAGTAGAAAGAAAGAAATACTAAAGATAAGAGGGGAAATAAATGAAATAGATTCTAAAACAACAATACAAAAGATCAATGAAACCAAGGGCTGTTCTTTCAAAAGACAAACAAAATAAATAACCTTTAACCAGACTTATCCAGAAAAAAAGAGAGTACCCAAATAAATAAAATCAGAAATGAAAGAGGATAGTTTACAACTGACACCACAGAAATACAAAGAATTATAAGAAAATACTACGAACACTTATATGCCAAACAAATTGGACAATCTGGAAGAAAAGGATAAATTCCTAGAACCATACAATCTTCCAAGACTGAATCAAGAAGATAAAGAAAATATCCACAAACCGATTACTAACAAAATTGAATCAGTAATCAAAAACTCCCAACAAAGTCCTGGAATGAGTGGCTTCACGAGAGAATTGTACCAAACATTTAAAGAAGAATTAATGCTTTTCCTTCTCAAATTAGTCCAAAAAATTCAAGAGGAGGGAAGGTTTCCAAGCTCATTTTACGAGGCTAGCATTACCCTAATTCAAAAACCAGACTAAGACGTTACAAAAAAATGAAAATTATAGGCCAATATCCCTGATAAATATAGATACAAAAATTCTCAACAAAATATTAGCAAACTGAATTCAGCAATACATTAAAAATACTATACATCACAATCGGGTAGGATTTATTCCTGGGATACAAGCTTGGTTCAATATCCTCAAATCGATTAATGGTATACACCACTTAACCAAAATGGTTAAATATCATATGATAATATCAATAGATGTACAAAAATAATTTGAAAAATCCAGCATCCATTTACAATTAAAACTCTCAGCAAGGTGAAAATAGAGGGAACATCCCTCAACATACTAAATGCCATATATGACAAACCCATCATACTCAATGGAGAAAAGTTAAAAGTGTTTTCCTTAAGATCAGATACAAGACAAGAATGTCCACATTCACTACTTTTATTCAACATAGTATTGGGAGTCCTAGCCACAGCTATCAGACAAGAAAAATATATAAAAGACATCCAGATTGGAAAGGAAGTGAACTATCATTATTTGCAGGTGACATGGTACTATATATGAAGAGAACCTTACAGATTTCATCAAAAAATATTAGAACTGATAAATAATTTCACTAAAGTAAAAGGATACCAAATTAATATTCAGAAAGCAGTTACATTTTATACACCAATAACAAACCATCAGAAAGAAAAATTAAGAAAATAATTCCATTTCCAATTGCATAAAAATAAATAAAATACCTAGTAATGAATTTAAGCAAGATAGTAAAAGATCTATACTCAGAAAATTATAAGACATTGAAGAAAGAAATTTAAGAAGATATAAATAAATGGAAGCATATACCATGCTCATGGATAGAAAGAATTAACATTATTAAAATGTCCATACTATCCAAAGCTATGTATAGATTCAATAAAATCTCTATCAAAATACGAATGCATTTTTCATAGAACTAGAATAATCTAAAAATTTATATGGACACAAAAGACCCAGAACAACCAGCAGTCTTAAGAAAGAAGAATAAAATTGGAGGTATTGTGCTACCTAATATCAAACTATACTACAAGGCAATAGTAATCAAAACAGCATGGTACTGGCCTAAGAACAGACACATAGATCAATGGAAAAGCATAGAGAGCTCAGAGATAAACCCACACCTATATGGTCAATTAATCTATGACAAACTGTCAAGAATATACAATGGGGTGAAGACAGTGTCTTCAACAAATGGTGTTGGGAGAACTGGACAGATTCATGCAAAAAAAAAAAGAAACAAAGAAACTAGACCCCTCTCTTACACCATGTATAAGAATAAACTAAAACTGGATTCAGGACTTAAATATAAGATCTGAAACCATAAAAATCCTGGAAGAAAACATAGGCAGAAAACTCTTTGACATTGTTCTAGTAATATATTTTTTTCTATATGTGTCCTTGGGCACATACAGAAAAAGGAAACAAAAGAAAACATAAACAAATGAGACTATTTCAAACTAAAAAGCTTTTGCACAACAAAAGGAAACTATCAACAAAATGAAAAGATGACCCACAAAATTAGAGAAGATATACATCTGATAAGTGGTTAATATCCAAAAATGTATAAAGAACTCATACAACTTAATGCTAAAAAAAATGTTTTTTAATTAAAAAAAAAACCAACAGTCCAATTAAAAAATGGGCAGAGGATCTGAATAGGCAGTTCTCCAAAGAGGACATACAGATGGCTAATAGACTTATGAAATGATGCTCAACATCGCTAGTCATCAGAGAAATGTAAATTAAAACCACGATGAAATATCATATCACACCTGTCAGAATGGTTATCATCAATAAATCAACAAACAAGTATTGGCGAGGATGTGGAGAAAAGGGAACCCTTGTACCAGTTGGTGGAATTGCAAATTGTCGCAGTCACTAAGGAAAATAGTATAGAGATTCCTCAAAACATTAAAGCTAAAACTACCTTATGATCCTGCAATTCCACTTCTTGGTATTTATCCAAAATAATCCAAAATTCTATTTCGAAAAGATACATACATGCACCCCTATGTTCACTGCAGTATTTACAATAGCCAAGATGTGGAAGCAACCTAAATGTCCATTAATAGGCAATTGGATAAAGTAGAGGTGGTACATATATACAATGAAATATTACTCAGCCATAAAAAAAAAAAAGAATGACAGCTTAACTATTTGAGACAACATGAGTGGATCTAGAGGGTATTATGCTAAGTGAAATAAGTCAGAGAAAGACAAATACCATGTGATTTCACATATATGTGGAATACAAAAAAACAAAATAAACAAACAAAAAAAAACAGAAACAGACTCATAGATACAGAGAACAGACTGATGGCTGCCAGATTGGAGAGGGGTTGGAGGACTGGATGAAAAAGTGAAAGAATTAAGAAGTACAAATTGGCAGTTACAAAACAGTCATAGGGAAGTAAAGTACAGCATAGGTAATATAGTTGATAATATTGTAATAACTATGTATGGTGCCAGGTGGGTACTAGACTTATCAAAGATCACTTCATAAGTTATATAAATGTCTAACCACTATGCTGTACACCTGAAAGTAATATAATATCAAATGTCAACTGTAACTGAAAAATGAGAAAGCGCTCAACAAATATTAGCTCCCTGTCCCATTATTCATCTTAGTAACCCCACACTGTGAACACTCAATCATTTGTTTGCTAATGCTCTGAGTATATCAAACCCCTGCTTTGAAATTTTTTATCTTTTAATTTATAAGGAAAACTTATTATAAAAATAAGGCCAGAGGATACTAAATGCAATAAGAGAATGTAGGATGGAGAATTGTGGGCAGGGAGCAGTATGGGGCACAACTTCAAGTTCAGAAAGTTCTAGATACAGGAAGTGGATTGTTACTATCTTGGGTGTTTTTCTTTTTTTTTTTTTTGGTCAAAAATGAAAGTATAAAGCATAAAGTAAATGACATCAAATGGCCTCATGACTCAAAGCTCTTCATACCTTGAAAGTATCTCCTTTCACACATTATATAACCACACATTATATAATCACTTCATACCTTGAAAGTATCTCCTTTCGCACATTATATAATTAGCACCAAATATTTAAGACAAAATGCTTCAAATTATTTTTTCCACAGCATGTGAATTTGTGAAAAATTAGGAACAATGTAAACGTCCAATAACAGGAGCATGATGATACAAATTGTAAAGACCCACACAATGAAACACTGTGTGACCATTATGAGGCAGGCTTATATTTCCTGACATGGAAAAATGTTCATAAGACTAAATGGAAAATTCAAGTTACAAATACAAAACCCATACATATAAAATGAACACTTTTTTCCAATATATTTATTGGTAAATTTGCAAACAATTTCTGGCAGATTACGCGCAATGGATTTTCCTCTGAGTGGTGGATATAGGGTGAATTAACTTATTTTTCTTCTTTTTGTGTGTGTGTGTTTTCTACTTTGTCAATTAATAGCTTCTTTGGTTATATAAAAAAAAAGGAATGAGGTACATAATTATTTTTAAGTAATTAAATATTTGTTTACATTTTCTCACTCTCGATGGTCACTGCTCTAAAATAAGGCCATCTAAATTGAATAATCTGAAGAAATCTATTTTAGTCAGTAGCATTTCATTCTGTCCCCTAAATATATATTTGAAACTTTATATTAGATATTATAAGAGGGAAAATAAACAGTGCCTGCCAAACATGAAACATAATCAAAATTTTGAGTTTTTAATTATAGTTTTTTGCATTAACTCTGCTTTTTGTGACATAATTTATGAAGAACCGCTAAGATTTTAGTGCACTATTTGCAGAGATACACTAGCTAGTGAAGTTATGAAACCACTAAACCTTAAGCATCATTTATACACAAAACATTAAAAAGTTCAAAACCATACAAATATGTTTAAATAGTAGCTACAAATGTAATTATAATCCCTATAGAAACAAAAATCTATGTCTAAAATTAGAGTTATCCCAGACAAAGTAATAGGTAAGGCCTATCTAACTAAAAAAGGATAATTTCTATATTGTATAGATGCTTCCAGAATATAGGAAAAAATGGAAGCTTCCCAGATCAATCGAAAAATCTAGCATCTTTATTTCCAAATGTTTAAGGATATTTATGAAAATGTAGTGAGAAAGACTTGGAAGGCTATACTCCGATTAATCTCATTTATGTATAGAGAGGAAAAAATTGTTAATAAAGTATAAAAAATCTAAACTAGCATTGTATGAAGACAATTACAGTAGGTTTTCCTCAGAAATGCAAAGATAGTTCAACATCAGGAAATCTATTACTATAATTCCGCAAAGTTGATAGGTCAAAGTAGAAATTTTAATTTAGGAAGAAAGTATTTTTTCAAAATCTCAAGAAAAAAGATACATAAATAAAACTTGCGTTATAATGCAATACTGCACAATTAGATTAATGAAATAGAGAGTTCTAGAGACAAAGCAATGTATCAATGATTATTTAATACATACAATATTAATCCACAACAATGGAAAGAACTAAGTCATTAAAATCATGTTGAAATAATTTGCTATTTATGGGCCATCTATTATGGGGGAAAAAACTAAGTTATACTTCTAAATCCTATGATACCCAAAAATAAATTCTAGATGGCTTAAAAAAAAACCTCAACAAAACAATAAAAGTATTAGGAAAGCACATAGGAAAACATTAACATTTTATAGAAATCATAAAGAAAAAAATAATAAAAAATTAAAAATTTTATGATATTAATGATATTAATAAATTAAAATATGTGTACTTAGGTTAGAGAAGTATTTGCAACATCTATAAAGAACAAAGGATAAAAATCCATAAAACATAAAAAGATGGTACGAGTCAATAAGAGACAATTAAACCAATAGAAAATGGATGACTAATATGAACAGGCAATTCACAGAAGAAATGCAAAGATATATATAAAACATTTATAAAAATATGTTCCACATCACCATTAACCGATGAGTTACTTTTTCACTCATTAAATTGGCCAAAATTTAAATACTCATCATATGCAGTGTTGATGAAGGTGGAGGGGAAAAGGCATTTCGTATTTTGTTGCTGGGAGTACAATTTGGAAAAAGTAAACTCTGCCTGGAATTTAATTAAGCAATATTTACCTAATTACATATAATAACTATTTAGTAGATCAATTGCATTCTTAGAAATCCTTACTACAAAAATACTCTCACTTATTACAGAACCTAAAACAACTATCAATTAGTTGAAGTATCTTTAATAACATTAACAGTATTCCTAATCTATGGAATAATATGCGACAATAAAAAAGAATAAAGTAGGTTTTTATTTATTACTCTTTAATGATCTGCAAGACATGATATTTTTTTTAAAGCAAATTTGCAGAGCACAAAGTATGATATAATTATTTGGTGGGGAGGAGCTCCAAATATTTGTGTAAATACATGGAAAAAGATGAAGTGAGCTGTCATCCAAACTCTTTATCCAAAAACAAGAAGTTGGAGATGGACAGGTAAAGAAAACTTCAGCCACCACCTTGACCCTATCACATATCTCATTGGCAGAGTCAAGATATTAAAACATAGTAATTGATAAACAGAAATCATTACTTTAGTCTTGTTTCTAGTTCCCTGTTATTTGCTCAAATCATATTTGTAAATTTTAGAATTTACTTATAAAAGACTTCAATAATAACGCTTCGGGTCTGTAAAATGCTTTACAGTTTACAAAGTACTTTCTTGTTTATTATTGTCTTTGGTCACAAAAACTGACCAAGTATTACTACTTCCATTTTTCTAGTAAGGCAATAGGATTAAAATGGATTATCTAAAATCACAGAGCTAGGAGAGTATTAAATCCTTGCTTCGTGATCCTGCTCCATTCCTATTATACAACAGCAAAGTGAAGCTCATTGAGTGAAAATACTATAGTTAACAGATTATTACATACTGTGAGTCAATCTTAGATGCAGCAGAAGGAATATAATTATTGAAAAGCATGAAGTCATCATTAAACAATTCTACATGTAACACTGTCCCAGAGTATGAGGCTAGCAATAGTGGGCACTTTATTTTTCCAGCACCCAAGAACTTAAGTGATTTGCCCAATATTACACAATTCATTAATAGCAGAGTCAGGTCTAGAACCTAAGCTCTCCTGAGTCTAATCATCTCTTCCCTCCACCAGTCTACTTTTGTCTTTCTAGCACACTCCTGCCACACAGTTCATCTTTATATTTGGTATCTGGAACATTGCAGACAAAGAATATATAATCAGAGATTGATGATATATGAGGTCTCAGTTCCTGGCCCTTCTCAACAGCATTCGAATTTCATTTAAAATATGAGAGATTGTGATAAACTTTATCCCCATGGCATAGATATAGAGCCCATGATTAAAAGGAGCCCAGGATTGAAAAGGGCTAAGAGAACACTGATTCCAGCAGATTTATATTTCAGATGAAGGAATGGAAGCCCAAGGAAGTAAAGTGTTTTTTTCCATGTTCATTCAGGAAGTGTCATACAGTTGCAAAATACTGCTTGCACTCCTCCCATTTTCCTGTCCTGTCTCAGAGATTAGAAAATTTCACCAAGCATAGGAAATTTCAGAAAGAGCTAAGAGAGGAGAGGATGTTCTCCTGAAAATTAAGAAAAAAGGAAAATCTAAGTTTGAAAAACTGATAAAAGGACTTAAAAGCAGAACTAATGAGATAAAATTGGTATTTTAAATCTAGTTTCACAATCTCTATTTCACCACTGAAGTTTAGTACATTTATTTAGAGTTTGTATCTGTCATCTAACTCATTTTCCTTTTTCTACTATTGTATATATATTTTTTATTCCTTCTTGCCTTCTTTTGGATTAGTTTACTATTCTATTTCCCCCTTAATTAGCTTTTGGTTATATAATCTTTTACTCTTTTTGAAAGTGGTATCTTACAGACTATACACTGTGTGCCCTAGATTTATAGGAATCTAGAGTAAATAAGTATTTTTACACCATAGGACTACTAGCAAGAGTTTCTGAAAGTTTTTGTTTATCAGGAAATTTATTTATTTTGCCTTCACTCTTGAAATTAATTCTTGGTAGATATAGAATTCTAGGTAGAAATTTATTTTCTTCCAGCACTTTAAAGATTTATTTTCCTTTGGCTTTCACTTTTTCTGTTAAAATGTCAGACTTGTTGTCATTGCTCCTTTGTATATAATGTGTCTTTTCAACAGCTGCCTTTAAGATTTTTCTTTGTCTTTTGGTTTTACTACAATGTACCTAGATGGATTTTCCTTTACATTTATCCTGCTTGAAGTATAAAATGCTTCTTGAATTTAGGGTTTGATAACTTTCATCAGTTTTGGAAAATTCTCAGACATTATCTCTTCAGATGTCGTATATGTCTCCATGCTTTTTTCTGTTAGTTATTTTTTTCTCTTAATGCTTAAGTCTGGATAGTTTTTAATGAAAAGCTGCTGTGGAGTTCAAACAGACCCATACCAAGACACATCATAATTAAAATGCCAAAGGTCAAAGACAAAGAGAGAATCTTAAAATCGGCAAGAGAAAGGCAGCTAGTTACTTACAATGGTACCCCCATAAGAATGTCTGCTGATTTTTCAGTGGAAACTTTGCAGGGTGAGGGACTGGCAAGAAATATTCAAAGTTATAAAAAACAAGAATCTACAGCCATGAATACTCTACCCAGCAAGGCTTTCAATTAAAATGGAAAGTAAGATAAAGAGCTTCCCAGACAGGGAAAAGCTTAAGGAATTCATCACCAACAAGCCAGTATTACAAGAAATGTTAAAGGGACTTCTGTAAAAAGAGAAGGGGTAAAAATGAAAAAAGAAAAAAAATACAAATGATAAAATGGCAGTAACTATATACATATCAGTAACCATTTAAAATGTAAATGGACTAAATGCTCCAATCAAAAGGCATGGGGTAGCTCGATGGATAAGAAAACAAAACTCATGCATATGCTGTCTACAAGAGACCCACTTCAGATCAAATGACACTCATGGACTGAAAGTAAAGGGATAGAAAAAGATATTTCACAAAATGGAAATGAAAATAAAAGCCAGGGTAGGGATACTTATATAAGATAAAATAGACTTTTAAACAAAGGCTATAATAAGAGACAAAAAAAGGGCATTACATAATGATAAAGGGATCAATAAATTAAGAGGACATAACCCTAGTAAACATATACGCACCCAACATAGGAGCATTTACAGACATAAAGCAATTATTGACTGACATAAAAGGAGAAATGAACAGTAATATACTAATAGCAGGAGACTTTAACACACCATTGACACCAATGGAAGGAACGAGCCTAACAAGAAAACAATAGACCTAAAAGACACACTAGACCAGATAGATTAATAGATATTTTCAGAGCATTTTACTCCAAAGCAGCAAAATATATATTCTTCTCAAGTGTGCATGGAACATTTTCCAGGATCAACCACATATTAGAACACAACACAAGTCTCAATAAATTTAAGTAGATTGAATTCATATCAACTGTCTTCTCCAATCACAATGGTATGAAATTAGAAATCAACTACAAGAAAAAAATTAGAAAATACACCAACGAATGGAGGCTAAATAACATGCTACTAAACAATGAATGGGTTATCAATGAAATCAAGGAAGAAATCAAAAGATACCTAGAGACAAAAGAAAATGAAAACACAACAACTCAAAATCTATGAGACATAGCAAAAGCAGTCCTAATAGGGAAATTCATAGCAATACAGGCCTAACTCAAGAAACAAGAAAAAGCTCAAATAAACAATCTAACCTTACAATAAAAAGAGCTAGGAAAAGAACAGCAGACAAAGCCCAAAGTGAATAGAAGGAAGGAAGTAATAAAGATCAGAGCAGAAATAAATGAAATAGTCTAGAAAAACAATACAAAAGATTAATGAAACCAAGAGCTATTTTTTTGAAAGGATAAACAAAATTGACAGACTCTTAGCCAGATTCATCAAGGAAAAAAGAGAGAGGACTCAAAAAAATAAATCAGAAATGAAAGAGGAAAAATAACTATGGCTACACAGAAATACAAAGGATCATAAGAAAATACAATGAGCAATTACATGCCAACAAATTGAACAATCTGGAAGAAACAGACACATTCCTAGAAACATACAATCTTCCAAGACTGAGTCAAGAAGAAACAGAAAATCTGAACTGACCAATTACCATCATTGAATTAGAATCAGTAAACAGAAACCCTCCAAGAAACAAAACTCCTGGAAAAGATGGCTTCATAGGCAAATTTTACCAAACATTCAAAGAAGAATTAACACCTATTCTTCTCAAACTATTCCAAAAAATTCAAGAAGAGGGAAACCTCCCTAACTTCTTTTATGAGGCCACCGTTACCTTGATTCCAAAACCAGACAAAGGCATCACAGTAAAAGAAAACTATAGGCCAATATTTCTTACGAACACTGATGCAAAAGTCTTCAACAAAATATTAGCAAACCGAATTCAGCATACGTTAAAAATATTATACACCATGATCAAGTTGGATTTAATCCTGGGATGCAAGGTTGGTACAATATCCACAAACCAATTAAAATCGGCAAGAAATATTCAAAGTTATAAAAAAGGATTTTTGATTGGAGCATTTTTAGAGTATTCATGTAATACACCACATTAACAAATCGAAAGATAAAAACTATATGATCATATCAATAGATGCAGAAAAAAGCGTTCAACAAAATCCAGCATCCTTTTATGATAAAAACTTTCAGCAAAGTGGAAATAGAGGGAACATACCTCAACATAATAAAGGCTACGTATAACAGACCTACAGCTAACATCATACCCAATGGGGAAAGTCTAAAAGCATTTTCCTTAAGATCAAGAAGAAGACAAGGATGCCTGCCCGCTTTCACCACTCCTCTTCAACATTGTATTGGAAGTCTTAGCCACAGCAATCACACAAGAAAGAGAAATAAAAGATATACGAATTGGAAAGGAAGAAGTAGAAATAATCAATGAATTCAGTGAAGCAGTAGGTTACAAAATAAATATTCAGAAGTCAGTGGCATTTTTATACACCAATGATGAACTTTCGGGAAAAAAAATTAAGAAAACAATCCCTTTTACTATTGCATCAAAAACTATAAAATATTTGGGAATCAAATTAACCAAGGAAGTAAAAGATGTGTTCTCAGAAAATTATGCAATTAAAAAAAATTGAAGAAGATGCAAATAAATGGAAGCATATATCGTGCTCATGAGTAGGAAGAATCAACATCATTAAAATGGCCATATTACGCAAAGAAATCTATAGATTCAATGCAATCCCTATCAAAATACCAATGGCATTTTTCAGAGAGCTAGAACAAATAATCTTAAAATTTATATGGAACCATAAAAGACCCTGAATAACCACGGCAATCTTGAGAAAGAAGAATAAAGTTGGAGATATCACACTACTTGATGTCAAATTATACTTCAAGTCTACAGTAATCAAAACAGCATGGTACTGGCATAAAAACAGATACATTGATCAATGGAAGAGAATAGAGAGCCCAGAAACAAATCCATGCCTATACGTTCACTTAATATATGACAAAGGAGGCAAGAATATACAGTGGAGTAAAGACAGTCTGTTCAATAAATGGTGCTGGGAAAATTGGACAGGTCCAAAAAAAAAAAGAAAGAAAAGAAACTGGACCACCTTCTTACACCGTATATAAGAATAGACTCAAAATGAATTAAAGACTTAAATGTAAGACCCAAAACCATAAAACTTCTAGATATTGCTAACAGTAATTTCTTTTCGGATATATCTCCCTGGCAAGGGAAACAAAAGAAAAAATAAAGAAATGGGACTACATCAAACTAAAAAGGTTTTGTACAGCAAAGGAAACCATCAACAAAACAAAAAGGCAACCGACTGATTGGGAGAAGATGTTCACTAATGATACATCTCATAAGAGGTTAACATCCAAAATATAAAAAGAACTCATACAACTCAACAACACAAAAACAAACAATCCAATTAAAAAATGAGCAGAAGACCTGAACAGATACTACTCCAAAGAGGAAATACATATGTCTGATAGGCATATGAAAAATGCTCAAGGTCACTAATCATCAGAGAAATGCAAATTAAAACCACAATGGGATATTGCCTCATACATGTCAGAATGGCTACTATCAATAAATCAAAGAACAAGTGTTGGTGAAAATGCGGAGTAAAGGAAACTGTCATACACTGTTAGTTGGATTGCAAACTGGTACAGCTGCTATGGAAAATAGTCTGGAAGTTTCTCAAAAAATTAAAAACTTATATACCTTTTGACCTAGCAATTGCCCTTCTGGGTATTTATCC
Organism: Pteropus medius; assembly: GCF_902729225.1. Classification (NCBI taxonomy): domain Eukaryota; kingdom Metazoa; phylum Chordata; class Mammalia; order Chiroptera; family Pteropodidae; genus Pteropus; species Pteropus medius. Next base: position 5,528,840 of record NW_024340692.1, on the reverse strand, counting down.
AAAGAAAAACAAAACAATAATTTGTAAAGATACGTACCCCAATATTCATGGCAGCACAATTTACAATAGCCAAGATATGGAAGCAACCTAAATGCCCATAAAAAGACAAATGGATAAAGAAGTTATATGTAATAGTTATATATACAATTCATATATACAATGGAATACTACTCAGCCATTAAAAAAGATGAAATCCTACCATTTGCAATGACATGGATGGTCCTAGAGGTTAATATACTGAGTGAAATAAGTCAGACAAAGATAAATATCATATGATTTCACTTATATGTGGAATCTAAGGAGCAAAAAGAACAAACTAACCAAAAACTGACTCACAAATATAGAGGACAATTTGGTAACAGACAGTGGGGATGAGGAGTTGGGAGGCTGGGAGAATGGGGTGAAGGGTTAAAGAAGTACAAATTAGTAGTTGATAGATGATCATGGGATAGGGAGCACGGCATAGGGAATGCAGTTAGCATTAACATACTAGCTAGGTGGAAAACCAGAGGAGAGAAGAGGCAATTAAAGGGATCATTTTATAAACTATGTAAGTGTCTAATCAATGTACTGTATACTTGAAACTAATTAAAAAATAAACATTTAAAAAAATAAATAAATGTTGGGACCTAAATAAAATAAATAAATAAAATTAAAAAGCAGCTGTATCCAATCTGCTGTTAAATCAATCTCATGAGGTCTTTAGTTCAGTACTATATTTTTACATCTATAACTTCTATTTCATTCCTTTTGTACATTTTACTGTTGAAATTATCACATTATTATCTTTTAAAAAACATATTAATCACAGTTATTTTAATGTCTGATAATGTGAACATTTGGATCAACTGTGGGTATATTTTTATTGGATGCTTTTACTCCTAGTTTCATTTGGCCCTGTTTAATGGCATATCTTTTTATTTTTTATTTGAATGTCATAAAAATTGTAGAGAGCCTGAATTTACCTTTAGCTTCTGTCAGGCAGGTAGAATAGGGCATAGCTCTTTTGTCCAATCAAACATGAATTAGACCATCAGGTGTCCCAACTGAAAGCCTGGAATATTCACCAGTGACCTCTCTTCCTTGGCAGAACCTGAACTTGAAGTTTTAGCTCCATATCACCTTGAGACTACTAAGAGTTCTGTTTGGTTCCTTTGCACTTCTGTTTTCTGAGAGGCTTGGCATCTCAATTCCTGGCTGTCTTCATAGCCAGGAATTTCATAGAATTTCAGTTTTTGTCTTCCAATCTCTGAAAGAGGACTGAAAGCTCTGATCGACATCTCTGACTCTTAACAGATGCTCTGTGCTTGGCTTCTTTGCCTCTCAGCCCATGCCCTTTATAAATCAAGGAAGAAACGTTGTCTAAAATACCAACCTTACCTCAATGTGTTTCTCTTTTTTATAGGATTTTGGTCCCTCAAATCTTGGCTGCCTCAGTAATTCTTTGATACATTAAAACAGAATTTTAAAAAACTTTATATAGGTTCTCTAGTTGTTCTCAGTCAAAAGTCTGATCTGCTATAAGATATTCAATTATTATTGGAAGCAAAACTCCTATATAATGTGAGAGGAATACCATACTACTTTTTTGTGCAAGCCCCAAATTCAAATTTGGTTAATTTTTTTAATACATTTTCATGAAACTACATATATGATACGATTACCTTGAACACACATAAAAATAAGCCCAGTATAACTGCTGAAATGTGAATAAGGTCTGTGGATTGTACCAGTGTTAGTCACCTGGTTTGGACACTGCGTTATAGTTATACAAAAGATCAACTTTGGGGGAGGCAGGATGAAGTCTCATTTACCCAAGTTACAAAGTTAGTAAAGTAGACAAGTTTATTATAGAATTCTTCAGGTTTTTTTTTTTTTTGCTTTAATAAAAAGAGTAATATTTTTTCTTTTTAATAAAATTAGAGTATTGCAGAAATGAATAACATAGGAAATTAGACTCACTCAAGTACTATCATACAGAGGAAACCACTGTTAACAATATGATGCATCTTCATCTGACTTCATGTGAATAATTGTTGTGATTTATTGGATAATTTCCAAGTAAAAGTTCCTAATTATTTTTCTTATGACTTTTTAATTTCTTTAGCTTCTTAAAATAGACTCGGGATTTACTTTAAATTTAGAATTCTCAGGACACAAAACTCTCTCTTTCACATTATCGTTCTAATATTATTTTAAATCTCCAAATACTCAAATCCTTCTTTATAAGTGAACTTTAATCAATCATTTATTAAAAGGGTTTTCAACTACATGTGCAGAGATTTAATGTTATCACTTCTGTCTTTGTTTAACACAAATAAATGTATATCAAGTTACACTTTATGTTCCTTGTTCTTGTATGTATTTACACCCATTCTTTTCTTGTGTCCGTTATAAATATGCTAGACATTCTATGGAAAACCCATATAAAAAGACTGTGTCTCCCTGGACATTTCTTGGCAACTCCCAATAAATATATAACTTATTTCAAATTTAAAATTAAAAAACACATTTTCCAAAAACTCCTGCAAGAAACTTCATCGTTGAGAAATGCCAGTTTTGATCAAAATGCATCCTTGTCACATTATAGAATAAACTTTTAAACAATCCACTTAGATGACATTCACTTTACAGCATTTGAGGTATTCTTCATCTAGACTTAAGAAAGAAGCATTTTTCTTTGTAGTCTAAACAAGTGAAATTATGCCAAGAGGGAAAATAGGCTATGGGCCCTTTGAAATATATTTTTAAGGAAAATAGACTATGTGAAGTATACTGATTTTACAGATTGGTTATTTGCAAGCATGCCAATTCGACTGCAGTGATTTCCTTTAGCCCATTAGAGAAAAGTTATAGTATAATCTTCTTAATTTATGGTATCATCTGAGAAGGGATATTCTGTGACTATGAAAAGTTATAGTAGTTTGAGGCTAAAGGGAGTTGGGGCAAGTAGTATGATTATGCTTTCCTTCATGAATCAATTCCAGATGTTGCCATTAGATTCTTTGAGGGTTGAAAGGAAAAAAAAATCAGAGCTAGAGAAACCAGAGAGATAATCTAACTGAACCTTTTCCTTGTACAGAAGGAGAAACTGAGGCTTAGGTAGCTAATTGTCTATAAAAATCATACAGTCAGATAGGAAGAGATTTGGGTCTAGAACCCATATCTCTTATCTAGCTGAATAATATTCCAATTATTGAGTTCTCATAGACAAGAGTAATCAGCAAGTGCACGGAGAGCTTTGAGATAAATAGCTCTTTTTCTCCCTCCACTACTAGCACAGAATATTAATACCTATCTGTGACATTTCAAATCCTGTATTATATAAATGCCTGAATAATAGAAAATGATGAAATGAGAGTTTGGTAGGTACGTTAGTGGATTAACTAGAAAAGATCTAGGTTCTTTGATAAGAATACAACCAGAAATATACTGATTAGTTATACCGTAATTAATCTTCTTTTAAAGGGAATATCCTCTAAAATTTGACTCTTAACTTTCTCTAATAGAAGAGTATCAAGTATGTCTAAAATATACCTGCTACTCACATAAATTGTTCCAAAAACAAAACTGTCACTGATGCCATTGTATCATTCTTCACATATCAAATTAAGTTATTTTGCCTCATTTCTTCTTGAATACTATATCATGATATATTGATTCAATATTTGTTTAATTGTGGACATTGGTGATAGCTCTTCAATCTGACTCTTTTACGATGGCTCCTTTACAAACAGTCCTCCCTTCTTCTCCCCTTCCAAAGGGACTACAGGACAACCAGGAGTCCTCAAACAGCTTGGAAGACACAATGTGTATTTCATGAAAACAATACTGGAGTCCTGCATTCTAGCAGAATGGACAAATAAGAGGGCTAGGGAGTGTGGAGGAGAAACATGAGGAGGCAAAATCTCTTTATAGAGGACAACAATTCATTTCAATTGGGTTATAAATTGCCCACTAATCCTAACACAGAGAGTCTAAAATGTAGATTAGATCTAAAAGTTTCTATTATCATCTTGTTGCTTCATCTGAAGAAGTAACTCATTGAAGATGAAAAGCAAATATACAAACAGCTTAATCTAAAGGAACATTTTGCAGTTCTACTTTGCAACTCCATGCCTCAATTTCTTCATCTGTTAAATGGTGATAATAATAACCTATGTATTTTAGTTTAGGTTCAAAGTAATGCATGTAAAAGAGCTGTTGAACAATAAGTGGACTGTTGTGGCTTTGTTACGCAGTTGTTGTGTTGTTGTTGTTAATAGCAGCCTTTCGTCTCATAATCATAAACTAACTGTTTTAAAACTATGGTCCTTGTTAACATTTTCTTACTAACGGTAATAGTTAGAATCTTCATTTCTGAACATAGCATGGCAAAGAACAACAATATGCTTATAAAATTCTGTAAGCATTCAGAATGCCCAAGAGAAACAGAATATCTGGATGTTAGACTTTTTAAAAAGTGTAGGAGACTGATTGATAGTTCATAAATTAGCATTAATCTAAAATGATCCTATTAAATCAAAAGAAACCAAACCTTTGTAGCTCACATGACATCAAGTATGAGAGACTTTGATAATAATACCTAAGTTAATACACATCTAGAGAATGTTGGAACCCTATCTACACAGAAAGTGCCATAGTTATCAGCAAAGAGAAAATCACTAAAGCAGGATCTCTAAGGAACAACTGCCTCTTTTGACCAAGTTTCTTAATTTGCTCTAAATCCAGGTATCTAAAAAGCTAATACATACAACTGAATGAATGCATTTGCTAGAGAGATCTCTCTCTCTCAGGTTAGAGAGAATCTTAGCTAACAGGTAAAATGGTCCCAAAGTACACAGTAGGCCTTATGGAATGGTTACCTATTACATACCATCAAACCTGATCTTTAAAATTTCAAAATGACATATATATCAGTGAGAAATATGTCAGTAGACAATTTTAAGCACTGGCCCAGGAAAGTTTTGTCTGATAAGATTTTTTTCCTTCAGGACTTACCCTGAAATAGGTGGCAATGCCATTTGCCTTCTAAACAAACTGGAAACTGTCCTTTCCTGAGTTTTTCTACTGAGGTCTCTCTTTAGCAAGGGCTTAGGAAGCAGGTTCAAGTCTATGATCTTTCTGTGCTCTTGTGAATGAACAAAGGACCAACAGATCCTTATCTGTTAGGAAGAAATGGTGATAGAAGGTGCCCAATAGTCAACAGCCAGCTAGATCTCATTTTAGGACCTAGCAATGCCACTGTCATTTACTCTCCCTTCTCTTCCTGATAATCAAAGGAGCTTTTTATCCAAACTAAGTTAATAAGGACCCAAAGAGTATATAGTTTTAGAAAACTTGATATCAAGATCTTTAATCTACGAGAAAAAAGGAGGCACAAAGCCCCTTTGAAAAAAAAGGCCTCCGGAGAGAGAGCTCACTGAGAAAGGATGTCTTTTTCCTTTATCTTTTTTTTTTTTTTTTTTTGCATAGGACAGATTTACAGAAAGAGACAAAATCCAACTCTGGCAAATTAAATCAATCAGTAGTGAATGTATGTTTTGCAAGACAGGCAAGCATGCTTTGTGGAAAAGATTTTAGAAGAGAAAGTGGACCCAGCATATTTTTTAAAAAGAACATTGCCTTTACAACTCAAATTTTTTAAACTTCTCTAGCAATCTAAAGTATTATCCAAGCATGCGTCCTTTCACACTATTTCATTACCTCTAAAAAAAATGTAATATTAACATTATTTTTGGAAAAGATATTAAGAGCTTTTTAAAGAGATCTCACAGATAGTTGGTGGGTTTTGCTCAATGACCTAAATGGAAAAGGATCGGCAGCACAATTTATAAATTAAATTCCCTCTGTTTGTATCCTTTGACTAAACTAGTCTTCACTACGTATCAGTTAAGGAACTGTAGAGAAAAGCAGTAGGCAAAATATAGTCGATCCTTCACTGAATTTTCTGCAACTAAATGTTTGTCTGAGGTAGCTAACTAGTGTGAAGTGGAGTTAGATTAATCTCCGAACTATAATGTCCCTCTCTGGTACAGGGCCCTGGAGTATTGTTTAGTGTTCTCATGCACTAGATAGTAGTTCTCAACAGGAGAGGTATTAGACCATCTGTTAACATTATTCCAAATATACATAGTAAAATAAAAATTAAAGGAACTGCAGATCATCAGATTACATACTTCTTCACCACAAGAGATATTAATTGCTAATATAGTCTTCTAAAATAAACAGAAGAGATAATTAAAATTAATAAGACATTGAGACCCTCTTTATAACTACATATTTCCATTTTAGATAATATCAATAGACTCTGCTTTGAAACCTGGAATGACTTTTATCACTTTATATCTCCCCTAAACTCCCATATTTCCACTGCCCGACTTTCACTGTTTTTGTTCATTTTACTAGGTAAGTGTTTATAACTTTCATATTCTTTCTGCAATTGTTATTCTTTTGGTTGTCTCATCTTAGTTTCATATTTAAGCGAATGCAGTGTTTATCACTTGTTTTTACCACAGACAGTGTATTTCTAAATTCTTTTGTCTCATCTTTTTCGGAGTAATTTTACTATTAATTTTTTCAAGAAGGACTTATGGGTGCCATGTCTGCTGTATTTGTTCATGTTTGAGAATATCTGGAGTAATCTTTACATCCGAACAACAGTATCTGGCTTGATAAGATCCTTTCCCTCTGAATTTGATAGACATTTATTTATTGTCTTCATATTGACTGTTATACATAATAACAAATGTCCTTTGATGAACAGGATGCCCTTTCAAGGAAATTTTCTTTTATTACACTTATAAATACTTTTCCATTTCTATTTGCTGTGCTCTTAACTTTAGAAACAGAGATAGTCATTTTGTTGAAAAGTCTTAAATGTCTTCTATATCGTTCATCTCTGTTTTAATTGTTTTAATCTCTTTATCTTTTTTCTCTGAATTCCCTGAAAATATCTCAAGGCTTCTCTACAAGTAGTCAATTTAATTTCTTGTTCAGATCCTTTTTAACAACATGAAGAAATTATTTTAACTTATGACTTCATAAAAGCAATAGAAAGGATTAATTGGTAAGAGCTAATAACATCCAAAAGAAAGGACCATATCCAGTTAACTAAAAAATATATGAATGTCTCATTATGTGAGGATAATTTGTAGTGGAAAATTCTCTTAAAGTGAAGACACTTAAAACAAGTACTTGACTTAAATTTAAAATGATGAAGATAAATTTGTCTTATGTTTGGATTATAATCTGTTAATTCTTAAACCAGAAAAGGGTCAAGTGTTGGAGTTTAGGGGGATCTTTTTTTTTTTTTTGACAAAATCGTATGGTTGCTTGTTAAAGCATTCTTACTCTCACAGTTTACTTTAATGAAATGATCATAAGAAGAGCCATTTACAGAAAAATATTAAACAGCTTCATCAGCTTTTCCAAGGGCTTCTCTTAACCCTTTGATATTTAAGTCATTGTCTTCCAACATAACTTTTATATCGCTCTCCTTGTTGATTTTCTATTCTTCAAATGTTAACTGATCTAGAGCTGCTTGATACTCAAATGTTGTTATTAGAGTGATTCTCCAATACCATTTTCATGAAATCCCACACCACTTACAAAGTATTTTATTTGACCTCAAAATCAATTTTTATTCTATTTTGCATTTACTGCTGGATGCTGTAAGAGAACAACCAATCCACACATCAATGTGAAATATGCTGGTGTTAATGTCTGAATGAAGGCAAATGTTACACATGTTGAGTTTGTGACTGTTTTTTATTTTCCATTTCCCTGTACAACTTATAATTCCAGGGAACTAATTAATAAATTCTCTTGTTGTTCAGACACTTGTTAAAGACAGTAAGGCTTTATTCAAGAGGAACTATTGCGATGGGGGTTTTGCAACAAGAGAGATTGAGTTTAACATACAACAATGGCAAGTGGAGATTTATGGCCAGGCAGTGGGGTGGGTGTGGGGTTCAGTGAATAAAAAATTACGAAGAAGAAATATTTAGGCTAGGGTGATTCTTGCTGAAGGTAGACCAGGGATCTAATCAGATATCATGGGTGGAAGATTTTCACTAAACCGATTCTGCTGGATTCTTGGTAAATCTGAACTAAGCAGGTCCAGGACCGAGCCCAGTGTCAAGTTCCAGTCAAAAGAAGGTCAGAGGAAGCTGACTCAAGTTTGGTCAAAAAGAGTCTGTCACTGGGCAGAAGGCATTTGTCCCAGTACTGTCCTAGGCTCTGTCCTTTTTTCATCTTAATAGTTGTGCATTGCCCTTTAAATGCTCTTGTCTGTGTCAACATCTCATAGGACTCATCCTTTCTTGAAATAAGGGCTATTGACCAGTTTCAGAGTTCTCAATCTCTCTAACTGAAACTACTGTGTCTTCCTCTATTTGCTAGTTTATAAATCCGCACCATTCTGAATCCTCCAAGGGCATCTCCTCATCCATTGGTAAAAGTGTCCTGTTGGCTCTCTCTACAAAATATTCCTTTTCCCATGCTGCTGTGGACCTTAGAGTTTTACAAACCTCTCTGAATTTAGGTGGGAAGGCTACTTTCAGGCTGATGGCTACCAGAAAAACAACCCATTTCTCAGAATTCCTTTTTTGTGGTTGGCTATTGTCTGACTCCCTCTATCAGAGATCCCCTGGAAACAGGTAGAACCAACACTCCTCTGCCTACCGCCTTGCTAATGATCTCCTTTTTAACTTTTTCATGTCTATGTATGGTTACCTCTGGGCCAATTGGATTAAAATTGACAGAGCGTGAGCCTAGCTTGTACTAAGTCTACTATTAGCAAAGGGAAGTATAATAGCTCTTTTCCACATGCCTTCTTCATGCAGAAAAAAAAAAAATATATATATATATATATATATATATATATATATCATGGCCAGGATGACGTGGCATAAATTGTTCTTGTTGGTTTATTATTATCATTCTTAAAACATATTCATTTATGTTGTATGCAATGTATAAGATCCCCAAATCACAACAAATCAATGGATAGATGAAGTCTTTGTAGATGTTTATACATGGATTCAAATGAATTCTATTGCTCATTAGCTTTGTAAGTATTGCAATTTATTTGTTTGTGCCTCCATTACCACATCATTAAATTGAGATAACACTGCCTCCTTTATAAGACCTCCAGGAGGGTAAGGGAATATATATGTAAAGCACTTAGCCGGGACCTTGGAAATTAGTAGACCCTTGATAATTGGTGACTGTTCTGAAAACCAACTTATACATTACTAGGCAAAAAACATTTTCTATCAAGGTAAAAGCCTTAAAATCATAACTAGAATTTTCATAATCCCAGTGCAAAATGATCAGTAGGCCCTGCTCCGGGTACGGTTGTTTCGAAGACAGGCTGGAAAGCAGTTATTTAGTAACATCTCACCTACCTTCGACACAATCCAATGAGCTGGAGCAACAGTAGCTCCTTGAACCCTGCACCTCTTGGGGTTTCATGTTTCCCACCCAATCGACTCCCTCATTTAGGCCTATGGGCAAATACTTAAAAGAGATTAACATCTCACCTTAAGAGGCCTATGACAACCAGCTAACAAATAACCCAATGAATCTTCAATCAGCACCCAGCACCCTCTCCCACTCGACAAAAATTGAAAACAGAAAACAGAAAAAGGATTTTCCCCACAAGCATTCCTGTTTGATATACTACCTTGACCTGCACCTAACAGTTCAAATCAAGAAAATAAGAATCTTTTATGGTTACTGGGAAAATTCATAGTTTATCATATTTTGTCGGCTGGAGAGGAAGAAAAGACTTGGCCAGGTTCCTGGGGGAAAGATAGCCTGTCATATTTGTGGAGATTTATTTATGAAAAAGCACTCAGGATGATCCTTTGTGCAACATGCTCCCCTCCTGCTCAGAGCACCATTAGTGCACGGCAAATAGGAGAGGCTTCCAAACTGTCCAGAGCTAAAGTTAGAGAAGGAGACCAAACAACAGGGAGGGGGACACTCTCAGCTGCCATCATTTAAACCTCTTGATTATTTAAACTTGTGCAGAATAATGATTGCATATTTGAAAGTAATACATCTGTTCCTTTCCCTCCCCACCCCCATGTGGTTTTCTAATCCCGAGGTAATTACGTTTTGACAAAAATTTATTGGGACATCTGTTTTTTCCCTTAGATCTGCAGGTCACTGTGCGACTCTAACAGCAGCCCAGCAGAGAGCTGTTCTGGAGAAACTGAGCACAATGGCTGACGAGATCCAGGGCATGCAATAGGCAGGTTTCAGTTAGAGACTGAAAGGGCAGTCCCCTGGTGCCACCAGCCCACACCTTCTCGTGTGCCATCTTGCTTGGTGCTCAGCACAGATTCTGGCCTCGGAGGGTAAAGGGATCAACAATATGGCAGGGGAGGGAAAGGAGGAGGGCTGGCTGGTAACAGGCTGGCAGTATGCATCAAGATTCATGCATTTTCTAGGTTGGCATCCAATATAAAAGTAATTCATGGAGGGAAGAGGATAGGGATGCAATGCACAGGCCATATGTTTGGAACCCCTGCCCATAATGGCTGGCTGTGGTTACCAGCGTCTGGTGCCACCAACTAGATTAAATTATGGTACCCTACAGAGACACAGAAATCAGAAAAATTTCTGTAACTTCTAGCATTTGATAAAACATGAAATAACCTAGGAAATTTACCCACACATAAAACTTCTCTTAATTATTTTAAAAGCACACTTTACTTCAGTCTACTCTTTTTGGTGGATAAACCACTAAAACTTGCTAACTTCTATTTTTTTCACAAATCTCAGCTCCCACAGGGAAGGCCTATATCAGAATTCTACAAGGAATGTCTTTTCTCCATGGTTTTCTACCTTTGAGCTCCCATAAGGAAATTTATTTTCCCGAAGTATTCAACCCAGTATCTTGACCTGTTGTTTGAAAAAGGGTCTCGGTGACTTGCCTCTGTGCTGCAGGAAACTTTGGAACATTCTGAGATGTTTCTGCCACGAAAAAATTCGGAATTTGAATAACTAAAGTTCCATTTCCCTTTCCTCCGGTTTATTGATTTAAAAAGAATCATAACCAAGATATTTCATTTTCAAATAGACACCAAACAAAACTTAACTACTTTCTTTATCCTGAAGAATATCTAACTATCATTACAATGATTATATGTAAATATCAACTTCCGCAAAACAAATTAAGAAAATGAAATATTTCTAAGTTTATTAGAGCATCTCTTCCATGAATTGTTAAACGGCATGCTATTTCCTAAATTTCTTTATGAAGTACTGAATAGGAGCAAGTTCCCAGTTTTCAGATGGAGGGGCAAGGAACTAAAAGTCATTTTAAAATTCTCCTGTACCAAGGTAGGCACGGGGCTACAAGCTCTGGACCTCAGTTCTAGGTTCCATTCTTTTGATTATCAAAGTGTCTAAAGACAAATAATCACATACAAGATTCTGCAGAATCCTGGTGTTCCAAGAGATAACAGGTAGCAGTGGGAAATAAATAAAAAGAAAGAGATTCTCTCTAGAGTAAGTTTGGAAATGTTAAGTTAAAGGAGCTTTTAAATAGGCCTCTTTAAGGCTAGAAATCTTTAATTTTTTAAGTGAATTACAGAGCTCAAACAGAGTATAAAACCATGGGGTGTATCTTTGTCGGCTTAAGCTGCCATAATAAAATACCATAGTGAGTGGCTTAAATAACAGAAATTGAAAAAAAAATCTAACTATGGGAGGTAATCACATAATATAAATATATATATGCCTTACTGTTAAAATGTACAGCTGAAACTTATTGGATTTCATTAACCAACGTCACCATAAAAATAAGCAAACAAACAAACAAACAAAGAAACCAGAAATTTACTCTTCATGGTTCTGGAGGCTGGAAGTCTAAGATCAGGGTTCCAGCATGATCAGGTTCTGGTGAAGACTCTCTTTCCAGCTTGCAGACAGCCACCTTCTCTCTGTGTCCTCACCTGGAGGGGCGAGAGAGGCTCTGGTGTCTCCTCTTTTTCTAAGGGCACTAAACCCGTCATGGGGGCTCCTCCATCCTCATGACCCGATCTAAACCTAATTACCTGCCAAAGACCTGCCTCCTAATATCATTCTCAAGGGGTTAAAGCTTCAATATGTGAATTTTGGGGAGACACAAACATTCAGTATATCAGAGTGCTACCCAAACTTTTTGACTGCATAATTATGAGGTTTAAGAAATGCTAAACTGGACTCCTCTTCAGGAATAAAGTTTGATGCAATGTGAATATCCTAATTGTATCATGGCACAGGACACACAGAAGGTACTCAATTATTTTTGGAATGAATTCTTTCACTCTTTTCACACTATCTATTTTTCGTGCCAGAATATGGAAAATGAATCATGGTGGCAGTACCAACCAAGGATGAAAAATTATAGAGGACAAGTGTGTGTGTGTGTGTGTGTGTGTGTGTGTGTGTGTGTGTCTGGTGTGTGTCTGTGTCTGTGTCTGTCTATGTGTCTGTATTCATGTCTGTGTATTCATGTCTGTGTATGTATGTCTGTGTGTGCCGTCTGTGTGTGTCTGTGTGTGTGTGTGCATGTATATGTGTGTGTGTATCTGTGTGCATGCATCTGTGTGCTTCTGTGTGTGTCTCTGTGTGTCTGTGTGTGAGCTGGGGTGGGGGTTAAGCAGGGGAAGGAGGCACCAATCCTCTCTGTTGCTCTTCTAATTAAGATCTCATTTGAAGAAAAATTAAAACTTCAGAATTAAACTTCCTAAAAACAATTGTTCTACTCCTGTATTATTTCACTGCCCAGCCTCACCTAATTTTATTCCTTTTTTTCTTCATCTTAATTTTCTTGCTTTAATTTTCTTACTTTCTTGTGATATTGTATTAGAATAGCATAGTTTATTCATAAATATAAACACAAAACCTATTTCATTGTAGTTTTGTTTGTTGTTTGTTTGTTTTTTGCTTTGCTTCCCCTCCAAAGCAGAAAAATATGATTCTGAAAAAGAAGAAACTTCCAGGATAACAAATTTCACCTTCTTTGGTTTAGATCTTGTAGAAATATTTGGAGAGAGAATGGACTTGCGCTATTTATTTAAAAATACCAACCTTAATTAATGTTGGTTCCAGAACCCATGATATTTATCATGCTATTTCTTGAGATAAAATGTTTCTCCCTTCCAGCTTTTCTCATCAAAATCTTAGCCATTCTTTAAGAAACAACTCAAACACCTCTTCCATAGCCTTTCTCAGATCCCCAGTAGGAACAAATCTCTCCCTGTTTAGTGCTCACACAGCCCTTTCGTCTACCTCACCATACCTCAGTTTCGTGTTCTAAAAAATGAGAATAATAGTACCACTGCTTCAAGATAAGTCTTTTACATCATAATCTCCCATGCTAAGATTTGGACTTCTCTGTTCCTCAAGACACAGAATGGTTATCAGGAATATGATGGGTATGTAATAAATGACTTAAAACATAACCAGAGAACTACACGTGGCTAGAACGGACCTGTAGATGTAAATGGCAAGGAGCACCCCTTACCCTCATCTTGGAGGCAGTATGAAGACCCATAGAGCACTGGGCTAAAAAGCTAGAAAAGTGTGGTTCAAGCCCCGCCTCAGCCTCTAAGTAGCTGCTTGACGGTAGGAAACTTATGGCACCTCTCTGGACCTCCATGGCCTCATCCTCAAGATGAAGCAGTTGGGCTGGGTGATCTCCATGCCCAGTTGGGCTCTGACACTACAGAACTCTCCAACGACCAAACACATAAATATTTCCTCCCCAAAAAGCAGTCGGTCCTGTCCCATCAGAAAACAGCCAGCAGCATTGAGAGAACGCTTTGTGCACAGGTCCCACATTGACATTTCGGTAAATTACAGATGAAAATCTCTCATGCCCAGATGAAAATAATTTGGACCTTCCCAAGACTATTTTCCCGTCACCGACATATTTACAATCACTGTTTCAATTTTCCCCCCTTAGACGTCATGGGGGCATCTTTTAACAAATACAATATGCACCCAAACCCACCAGCCTGCTTGGAAGGGCTCAGATGCACTCATTAGAGACTGGGGGCTGAGCTCCCTCTGCACACAAAAGCGGCAGCTGGATGGACGGCCTGCCGAGGGGTGAGCGGAGGGCCCTCTGCCAAATGCTGTTCCTTTAATTCACCTAAACGTTGACCTTGAAAAATTGCCCTTTATGGGATGTGATGAGGTGTGAATTCAATCTCCATCCTCACTTGGGTCCTGTCATTTTCTGCACTGTGATTGCCAGTTGTGCCAGACAACGTCAACTGGACCAGCAGAGGGGCAGTGAGATTGACAAGGTCCTCTGGGGAAGACTAACATCAAAAGAACCTGCAAACTCATTTCAGTCATGGGCCTCTCTCTTGTCATTTTTCTCTCTGGCTGCAATCAAACCAGCAAAGGTTGATACTGGTTCAGTGACATCTCCCATGCAGCTTAAACTACATCCTCTTTGTTGTGCAAAAGGGGTGCTCACCTTAAATGAGGTTTTAGAAGATTCTCGATTCATTATTTTTCCTTACTAAATTCTTGGGCTCCTGACCCAAACCAACTCACTGCAAACTTGCTCTTAAAAGGGTGAGAGAAAGGAGCAGGCATTCTGTAATTTTTCTTGTGCTCAACGAATCAAATGCAGTTAATTTAACTTCATCAAATCACTGACAACAAGCGCTGATATAGAGGATGGAAAATATGCAAGGCCAGAGAACAACCCAAATCCTATAGTGTCTATCAGTATTAAAGCCAGATGTTCTAGTGGATATTCACATTTGATAAAACCCACTAACAATAAAGGCTTCTCCCTGGGATTGGTGGGCCCCAGGGTCCATTCACCAGTATGTGGTTCATGTGGCTGGACACCAGTCCAGTGGTAGCATTTAATGCAACACGAGGGCCTCTGTAAGGGTGAAACTGGTCCTCCTTTCTCTGTGGGCTTCTGTAGGTTGTTATGGCTTGAACAGATATGTTTACACTACACTTGCTATGGCAACATTTATCTGATATGGACAAAAGGCATTTTAATTCTTGAATTAATAACACTTGAGCCAAGCCTATGTGATTCAACAAGAGGTATTCAAACAGTTTCAGTAAAGGCAATGTTTTCTCTGAGGCCAATTAATACAGCAACAAACCTTTGACTGAAGTGATCTGAATGTGCAGCAAGCAAGTGTTCCCCTGTTCTGTAAACCATCACGCTATCTCTGCAGAGAATGAATAGAAAGGTAAAAACATAACTGCGCATCCTGTTGGCATGAACCTCAAGTCAGAGCCCGGCAGCTTTTAAGGAGGACCTGCAGAGGTGGCTTTTGCTTAGTCTGACAACGTGTGTAACCTCATTGTAAAGTGTGAGAGGGACCTGAACACAGAAGTGATGGTGAATTCACCTTCCAACCTTCCTCTTCACCCCCTTGACTACTGGAGGCTACCATTGTCCCACTCCTCCTTCTACTTGCCCCTGAGCTTAGCCCCCACCCGACCCGGCTCAAGTGACTCCATTTCATGGCAGACTTCTTCTGAGAAGCAGATGTAGCCCCAGGGACTCAGGTAAATGGCTTTCCTTCCTTCCCTGCAGCTCCCAAACAGAGGTTTCCTTTTCTTTCCTCCATTGAAAAATTGCCAGAACCACACTATACTGTACAGCTAACCCAAAAACAGGCAAGGGAGAATGATGTTAATTTAAACTTGTGCCTTATTAAGTAACAAAACCCAGAAATAATGTGATCAAAGCCAAAAGACACAAACTTCTGCCATCTTTCTTGAGATAAAAGGAGTAAAACACCCGTTAAATGAAGGAGCCTTGGACACTTAATAAAAATAGCTAATTAAGTGTTGGAGTAACTTAGCATTTTGCCTCATGAGCCCTGCAATACTCAAGACTAGCCTGTATCCCCTCCAATCTCACTCTTTCCTGCTGTGACTCTGGCCACCACATAATTCTTTTTTCATTCCCTTCATTACGTGCCAGGGACTGCTTTATGCACTGGGAGAACGGCGAGCAGTAGACCTGATCCTCACTCTCGAGTAACTTATACTAGTGGTAGTGGGGTTGGTGAGCAGGACAGGTCAAGCAGGTGTTAAGTGCTTAGATAATAATAAGTCCACATAAGAAGAATAAATTGGAGTGGGACAAGACAGAGGCTGCTTGCTGGCCATTCCTCTGAAACCTGAAATGCCCAAGAGAATTTCTCCCTTGAAATGGACCCTTCTCTTGTTTATGCTAAATCAGTCTATTTTTCATCTCAACACAAGTTCTTCTCTTTTCTTTTTTTACATTTAATCTACAACTATTTTTGAACACTTATTGCATGCCAAATATAAAAATATAAAAAAGGCCCAGTGCCCACTCAACCAGAGCCCACCATTTGGTTAGGAAGGCAGACTTACACATCAATAACTCTTGACAGTTATAAAGCTGTGGTTCCCTCATCAGAGCAGCAAGTTTAAAATGCAGATGCATGGAATCCATCCCATATCAGCCAAATGAAAATCTCTAGACCACACAGGGTAACCGACCATCTGCATTTTATTCAACTGCCCTCCTCCCTCAGATTAATTCTAAAGCATAACAAAGATTGAGAACTACTAATAGCAAGGAAAGAACATTGGGCTTAAGTAAGGGCATTAGTCACTAAAGCTCCTCTGGGCAGGCCCAAGGCCTTATTTGGTTTGAAATGCTGAATTTGTCATACAATAGCTAGGCCCAATTGTGACTCAATCCAGGAAAAGCAGTAATGACAGAAGATACAAGTTCAAATCCAGGACAAACTTGGTCCAGATTTCAGTGCAAGGGAGAAAGTAATATCTCCTCTGATGAGTGCTGTATGATTTAAATGAAATAGAATATGGAAGAGCAACTATCGTTGTGCTTTGCAGCTGATAGATTCTCTGAAATGGTCAGTTCATTAGCCTTGGCTTCTTTCTATAGAACTCATTGATAAACACTGCAATGTGATTTGAATTCCACTAGGACTGTCCTTCAGCTTTTTCTCTGAGCAGAGAAATATTTAAGAGAAAAGCATTTTTACTTCCAATTTTCCTTTCTAGTCAATACTAATGATTGGATGTTTTTTTCTTTTTCTCTTTTTTTTTTTTTCCCGCCTCTAGCCATTTCGGTGACAAAGAATGGATAAGACTTGTCACTAGAAGCTAACCATATACACATTGATAGGAAATCCTAGAAACATAGGACTAAGTAAACTTTTCAAGGTCATCTGATCCAACCCTCCAGCCTTTTACATCAGAAATCTGGGGCCCCGAGCCAGTGGTAGACCAGCGGCAGAGTTGAGGCAAAAATCCAGTGAAAGGGTGATTTTTAAGTTTTCTCTCTGGAGCTCTTGGTAGTGCATGCAAATGTCCCAGGAATCATGAAGGAGATAGAGAGTGAGCAAAAAAGGAGTCGAGGGATCCACTTTAACTAGAGGAAGTCTGCTTTTTATCTTTTCGTACAGTTAAACATTCTCAGTATGATTTCATTTGAAGAAACAATTTTATTATTAAAGATAATTGAAAAGCACTGTACAATACCATTCTGTAGTTTTCATCACAGGTGGTATTATTTGTTTCCTTCCCAATACTTAATTTATTGCAACCATTAACAGAAAACAATAAAATAATTGTCAATATTGTTCTTGGAGTCTAGTGTTTGCACAGTATATTCTCATCCAAATGTCCTTCTTCCTCATAAGAGTGAAAATACCACGAAACCTTCACTGGAAAACTACTAGACAACAAATGAATACAATGAGACATCATAGGTTTAGGATTACAACTGCTCAGGGGATACTAGAAACCAAAGAAAGGACAGTACAATAGGTACCCCCCTCACCTGTGATTTTATCCGTGATCAACCACATCCAAAAATATTAAATAAAAAATTGCAGAAGTAAACAATTCATGAGTTTTAGATCACATGCCGTCCTGAGTAACATGATGAAATCTCACACAGTCCTGCTCCCTCCCACCTGGGTTGTGAATCATACATTTGCCCTGGTATTCACTCTGTATATACTACCTGCCTGTTAGACACTTAGTAGCCATCTAGGTTATCAGAGAGGGAGAGGAAAGAGCGGGAAAGGGAGAGGGAGAGACATACCACATTCACATAACTTTTAGTACAGTATATTGTTATAACTGTTCTATTTTATTATTAGTTATTATTGTTAATCTCTTGCTATGTCTGATTTATAAATTAAACTTTATCATAGATATGTCTATATAGGAAAAAAACATTATATACAAGGTTTTGATACTATTGCAGTTTCAGGCATCCACTGGGGGGTCTTGGAACATATCCCTCATGGATAAGTGGGAACTACTGTGCTCGACTTCTCAAATATATTGCTATAGATTAGGGTATGGTTAATTAGCTCTTTATTTTTAGAAAATATTTTAAATCTTTTTACAATTAGAAGATTAACATTTCTAGTTTCCCCTTATGACTTTTTAATCAAAGAATCAGTAAAAATTTTAGCTAAGATTAAAGGTATATGTATCAGAGACTGCTACTTCCCTACGAAACAGACATTCTCTTCCTATGACCAAACACCAATTTTATTAAAGGAGGAAATGGGCCCATTCCAATATACGTCCAACCTCCCCTGCAGCTAAGAAATATCATGTGAGAGTATTATGATTGATAGGATGTGAGTAGACATAACAGAGACTTTCAGAAAATACCTTAAAATAAGGCTTCATACACTATTTTGCTTTTCTTGAGCATGGACATGACGACTGGGATTCCAACATTCATCTTGACAGCATGAGGATAAGAGTTACGCCTGACAGATGGTAGAGCACAAAGCTAGAAGGGACCCAAGTTTTTGATGACATCAGGGAGCTGTCATACCATCCTGAGTGTCCATCTCCAAAAGCATTTTACCTGAGAGAAAAATAAAACCCTAATATCTTCCAGTCACTTCTGTTGTTTTGCTTTTCTATTTCTGTTAATAGCAACAAAACAATTCATAGCTTAGATGGTAGGCAAATCAAAGTACTATAAAGAAAGCTAAGCTTAAGAGTACTTCCTATGTAACAGGAAGCCATTGTCTGCCAGAAATCTGTCCCAAAAAGGTAAGATTTGTTCAGGTGAGATTTCCTGACTTTTTTATGTTTTCCAGACATGAAAGTTTTAAAAAGTGTATATGAACACTAAAGTACACGGGCAGTTATCCAAAGAGAATCATTTTATATTTGCCCAGCTCTGCACAATGAACAGTGCTGGATATAAGATCTCAATGGTTCTATATTCCTGAGAGTCAACTCAATAAAAGAAAGTTAAATTTTAAACCATTTTCAAGAGGAGCTTATCATATGTGAAAAGGCCATTTAGGACACACCACTAACTTAGAGATCATTTTCAGACTTGCCATATGACGGTAACATTAAACGACATCCATTCCTACCACCTCCTCGCTGAGCCTTTGTATCAGCTCTCTTAGGCAATATAGACTAAGAAGCATAAAACCACTGGGTCTCCATTAGGGCTCCCCAAAGCCATGTGCAAGCATAGGAAGTGTGCGTTGAACACATTTGTGTATGTGTCAGGTATAGAAAACAGCAAACTTAAACAGAGCATGTCTTTTGAAGTCCTGAAATTGACTAATGAGCTGGATGCGGAATGGCACTGAGAGTGCTTTCCTCTGGCTTTTGCAAGACAGAGGCAAGCAGCCAGGCTCAGGAAATCCACCCAACAAGGAACTGGGTGAAAAGGAGGAGATCAATTGGGATCTCAGAGGCAATCGAACAGAACCATCGGCAGACACAGTGGTAAATTGGAGTGGCAAGAGAGTGCTATCAAATACTGGAAGCAGTCCGCCCCACAGACTCTCAACAGAAAGTCTCAACAGAGACCCCAAATAAGAACAATCCTATCCTATGCCCGCTTCGCCAACAGTGACCAATAATGCTGATGGACACATGAAAGACTGTGATTTACCTAACAGCACTGATAATTTCCATAGGCCTACTGAGAAAATGAGATATAGATATGTAATGTATCCTATTAGTTAGCCAAGGAAAGTGAGGCCTAAGGAGACTAGGTAAGTTGGCTAACATCATGTAGCTCATAAGTGACAGAGCCAATACTCAAACTCGAGGCTGTCTGCCTCTAAAACCCATATTCACAACTCCTGTGCCATGTAAATTCTCTGAGAGGAAGACTTTCCCAAAGTGTAGCCAAATGCCCTTGCTGAAGAGTCATAATTAAAGCAAAAGTCCTGATGCTTTGATGAGAGGTTGGTTTCAACCTTATAAGCAAAGCTTAATTTCCTTGAGTTTATTGAAATACGGAAAATAGTATGTGGATTTCCCTATTTCCACCTTCATGAATCTACAAAGAATGTAAATATCCCAGTTTGGCAAACGATGGGCCAAGGAAAATTCACAGGTGGGGGTGTGGTGAGGAGAGTCACTATAACAAGACAGTCAAGCTTTGCTGGTACAGTGTGCCAACCCATACCTTTATTTTTCTAAGTATGGCTTGATCTACTATTCCACACCTGTGCTTCCCCATTTCCCAAGGCTTAAAGTCCAAATTTCAAACATAGCCAAAACTGCCCTAAGAAAATGATAAAAAACACCTTTATATACCTTGGTTAGAGTCTAAAATTATTTTCAGGCTATCTTCCTATCCACTGTCCCCATGTACCTCATGTATCAACTAAAGAAGTCAACAGAAAACTCAGTATTCCCAGAATACAAGGACATTGCCACATTCTACTGTTTTGCATCACTTTTTACCACCATCTAAAATGCCATTCCTCTGTTCTCTGCATGGCAAAGTATTACCTGTTCTTAAAGGCCCGGCTCAAATACTCCTTCCTTCCAGAAGCTTCCTTCAAACCAGAAACCTTTACTTCACCCCTTCATTGCCCAAGTTGAATCATCCCAAAAGAATTTATTGCCCTCTGTATTTTATTTAGGTCTTTTTAACATTGTCCTGTCGTTTTGCTTAAGCGTGTCTATGAGCCAAGTATTATAAGTTATTCATATTTGATTTTCTAGAATCTTGCAAGTGTCTGATACATAGTAGAAGTCAAGGAAGACTAAATGCCTGGATAGACTGTTGTGATGATTTCAATAGAAATCAAGTTAATAAAATCAACTTTTAGCTTATTTTGACTTGGACGTTTTCTTGGGTTTGTTAAACCCTCACAGAATAAAATATTTTGCAAAAGTCTAATGGAAGAGTTCTAGCATAAATCAAAAGGTAATTCTACATACTGAAAAAGAAAAACTTGCATTCACTTTCTTGTTCACTCTATTTCCATTAGTTCCTCCAAATGTCTATAATATCTGTGAAATTATTGAGCTTATTATTTAATGAACTCACTTGGAAAATATATCTAATAGATGGCCCTCCCAATCATGTCTAGCACATCTACCTGATGTTCAAACCAAATATTAAGTAAATCATTGCCCCATATATGTACTAAATTTACTTCATTCTAATGCATTTTGAAGCTATAGTACAAACGTTACGTGAAGTAACAAATACCAAACAAAACAAAACAAAACAAACAAACAAAAAAACAGAGCAAAACAGAAACCCTAAGACCAGGATAGAGTTATAATAAACTGGGGTCATGCAGATTTCGATTTAAATGCTGCTTCTGCCTTTCTGTAACCATGAGGCTTAGAAAAAGAAACTTAACTTCATTGACTCTCAGTTTCCTGAGCGGTACCAGTATAAATAAAGGCAGCTTAAACACTTTATTCTAAAAGCTCCTTATTGCATTCAAATAGGAAACAGAGAAGTCATACTGTCTCTATTTGAGGATGACATGATTCTCTATATAGAAAACTGTAAAGACGCCACAAGAATGCTACTAGAAACAATAAGCAAATACAGTAAAGTCTCTGGATACAAAATCGATGTTCAAAAATCCACAGCATTCCTATACTCTAATAATGAAGTATCAGAAAAAGAAATGGAAAACATAATTCCTTTTGCAATTGAACAAAAAGAATAAAATATCTAGGAATAAATCTAATGAAACATGTGAAGGACCTATATAATGAAAACTATAAAACTCTATTAAAAGAAATTGAAGAAGATACAAAGAAATGGAAAGATATTCTGTGTTCGTGGATTGGAAGAGTCAATATAGTTAAAATTACCATATTACCTAAAGCATTATACAGATTTAATGTAATCCCCATCAAAATCTCATCGGCATTTTTTAAAGAAATAGAACAAAAAAATCATCATATTTGTATGGAGGCACAAAAGACCCCAAATTGCCAAAGCCATCTTGAGGAAAAAGAACGAGGCTGGAAGCATCATTCTGCTCGACTTCAAATTATACTACAAAGTGACAGTAATCAAAACAGCATGGTATTGGCAGCAAAACAGACACACGGACCAGTGGAACAGAATCCAGAGTCCAGAAGTAAACCCATATTTATATGGGAAATAATTTTTGACAAAAAAGCCAAAAACATACAGTGGAGAAAGGAAAGCCTCTTCAATAAACGTAGCTGGGAATACTGAAAAGCCATCTGCAAAAGAATGAAACTAGACTGTTGTCTATTACCACACACCAAAATAAACTCAAAATGGATTAAAGACTTGAATATAAGACCTGTTAAACGGATAAGAGAAAATATAGGAACTAAACTCAAGGACCTTGGACTTAACGAGGATTTTATGAATTTGACCTCAAAAGCAAGGGAAGTAAAAGCAAAAATAAATGAATGGGACTACATCAAACTAAAAAGTTTCTGCTCAGCAAAAGAAATCGTCAACAAGGTAAAGAGACAACCATCCAAATGAGAAAATATATTTGTAAGCAACGCCTCCGATAAAGGCCTAATATCCAAAATATACGAAGAACTCATACAACTCAATAACAACAACAACAACAACAACAAAAAATGATCCAATCAAAAAATGGGCAGAGGAACTAAACAGATACTTCTCCCTAAAGGACATACAAATGGCCAACAAGTATTTGAAAAGATGCTCAACATTGCTAGCTATTATGGAAATGCAAATCAAAACCACAATGTGCTACTATCTCACACCTGTTAGAATAGCTATAATCAACGGGACAAGTAATAACAAATGTTGGAGAGGATGTGGAGAAAAGGGAACCCTCATACACTGCTGATGGGGCTGCAAATTGGCACAGCCACTATGGAAAACAGTATGGAGATTCCTCAAAAAACTAAGAATTGATCTACCATATGATCCAACAATCCCTCTACTGGGTATTTACCCCAAAGACTTGAAAACCCATATCTGAAAAGATTTTTGCACACTGATGTTCATAGCAGCATTATTCACAGCGGCCAGGACATGGAAGCAACCAAAGTGTCCTACGATAGATGATTGGCTAAAGAAGCTGTGGTACATATATTAAATGGACTATTACTCAGCCATAAGAAAAGATGAAATACTGCCATTTGCGATAACATGGATGGACTTTGAAATAATCATGCTAAGTGAAAGAAGTCAGACAGAAAAAGTTGAAAATCACATGATATCACTTATACGTGGGATATAAACCTAAAAGCAACAAACAAACAGGACAAACAGAGACTCATGGACGTGGACTATAGACTAGTGGTTACCAGAGGATAGGGAGTGGGGGGAGGGGGGAGGTAGATGGGGTAAAGAGGTCAAATATGTGGTGACAGAAAGAAATCTAACTATGGAAGATGAACACACAGTGTTCATATATTATATGCCTTACTATTAAAGTTTACAGCTGAAACTTACTGGATTTCGTTAACCAATGTCACCATAAAAATAATTAATTGATTTTAGATAAATAAATAAAAATTAAATTACATTTAAAAATAAAATAAAAGCTCCTTATTGTAAAATCCTCATTGACATGTGAGATACTTTTAGATGTGGATTGAATTTATTATCTTACCTTTTTCTGGCCTTGTCAGTTTCAGTGTACAGTTGGCCCTTGAGCAACACGGGTTTGAACTCGCGGGTCCCTCTGACACACGGGTTTTTTTCCACTAAATGCAGTTGGCAGTTTGTATCCTTTGGTTTCGCATTCACAGATTCAAGCAAATGCGGATGGAAACAATATCTTCACATTCCTAACCACAGATTCACAGCCACAGATTCCCAATGGTTGAATAACAGATGCAAAGGACTGGCTATAGAGTCAAAAGTTATACATGGATTTTACAGGCCTCTGTGGGAGGGAGCGCCCCCCACACCTGCGCTGTTCAAAGGTCTACTTTGATCTAGCCAGGTGAAAGTCTTTGTTGTAACCAAAATCCAGCTACTCCTTTTTCAACATTCACTATTTTGACTTTTAGGTGTTTGAACTAATTGGCCCATAGATGCCCTTGTGTGCTGCTCATTCATTCCATCTTCCACCTACAAATATGTCTCCTTGTAACTTCTAACCCTTAGTTCTAGTTGTGCTCATTGAACCTAACACAGGGGGCCATGTCACTCTTCCAATTGACAGAACTTCAATGTTTGACAGCGATGGGCGACCCAATCTTTCTTGATAATCTTTCCAGATAAAATATCACAGTGTCATCAACCTCGGTTTTCCTTGACACTGTGCCTACACTAAGTTTCATAGTAGCTCTTTAGAATAAAATATAGTTTTCTAAAACTTTCAGGATGTCGCAGTTACATCTTTGCAATGAGAGTTAAAGCTTGGTCAACCATTGGTATACAGTCTTATTGTTACATGTGCACTGAATTGTAGAGCATCTGCCTTTTCGAAAAAAGCAGCCTAGATGGGGAAGGCCTCATGGGAGACAAGGTGTCTGTCATTATGTGCGAGGCTTCCTGTTTGAGCTGACCAGCAGGGAGAAATGGAAGAATCACCCCAGAATGTTTCCTCAACTTATCCTGATATGTTTAATATCCCCTAAATTACTCTCTGACTGTTGCTCCAGAGAGGAACCTAAGTAATGATTCTTCCTTCTTTTTTTTTTTCTTTTTTAAATGTAAGGCTAGGAGTATATTGCTTGAGGAAGATGACCATACCAAATTAGACTATGCTTGTTAGAATAAGGAGTATATAAAGTTTAAAGTAAATAAATAGTTTTAAAGCATAACACAGATTAAGAAACATGAATAATTGTCCTTGAGCTTCCATGAGCATTTGGGATCCATCTGAGAAGAATGGTAAACAAAAACAGTTTTCTTCTCACAGACTCAGGCTGGGTCTCAAACACTGATCGCACAGTAGATTCACCTGGGGAGATTTTAAAATTAGCCAGGCCTATGCCCCCATAAGATTCTAATGTGCAGTCAGGGCTGAGAATCACTGGCATAGAAAGAAAATGGTAGCCTGTGGAAACTGGGGATCATTAGGGACTTGGGAAGCCTCATAGATGGTCACCAGACTCAGCAGAGAGCAGTTAATTCTGCCCATTATCAAAGAAGCTTGGTCCACTGAGTCTCTCATCTTCCCAGCTGAATGAACCATTTGTGGCCACAATCAAGCCAGTCGCACTCAATATTGATTCTAAGCAGGGCAATATCATTTCCTCTGCTTGTTTCTCCCTCATCCTTCTTTGGCTTTCAGATTTCCTCAGAGGCAGCCATAGGACATAACAGTAATGGGGAGATAAAGGCAGCTGTGGTAATAACATTTTCCATTATGGTAGGCCTCCTAAACAATCATCCCTCTTCAAGGACTGGTCTTAGGTGTAGATAGAGCAGCCCTATGATAGCAATCACACTGACGGTTTATGAAGTATTTGCACCAAGCTAGAAGATTTACATATATCATTCTCCAAAAAGATATTATCTTCACTCTATAGATGGAGGTATTGAAACTCAAAGCGATTAGGCAACTTGATCAACACACACATGGCTAGGACCCAAATCTACCTGGCTCTGTAACCCAGGTCTTTTTAGGCCATACTACTGGTCTTTAAATCTTGCCCCCTAAAGAGTTTCTTTCCCCTATCTTAAAACTAAATGAAGGCCAACTTCTGAGAAAGTGGAAAGGATGGGGCAGAGGGAGTGATGATGTCAGTCATTCCTGCTTCAGTGTGTGTGAAGAGTTTGCTAACTCCCCTGCACTGACTGTAACAAAGAAAGGAGGAAGGAATAGGAGCAAGGCAGAGGGAGGGATCAGCTGGGACACTTGTGAGAACCAGAAGCTGCATGGCGCCAACCACTGAGGAGGGAAGCAGAGCAAGGAGAGGGAAAGGTGTGTTCCAAGAGGTAGGGTAAGGCCGAGGTAAGCGAACATGTACAGACTTCACTTTGTTTTCTCCCCCTTAGGACCTGCTCCTTCATTTGCTCCTGCCAGGCAAAACTCATTTAACTCTTATCAGATTTAATGAAATTATGGAAAGGCCAGTAAGTCACAGGCAGTGAACTGATTTCTGGCTTCACAGTATCAACGTCAGAAACCGAGTCAAGGTATTGGTGAGGAGTAGTGGGTGGGCAAGAGTGTGTTTTTGGGCCAAAGGTGTTACAAGTAAGGGGGAAAAAATAAACAATCTAATTTACTCTGTAATGACCTGGATTCCACTCTTTCTGACCTTAGCTGGAGAAAAAGCCATTGTTCCAGCAATGGGTAAGGCTGGCCCATATAGCTCAAGTTAAGCACAAAAGTAAAAAGCCTAACTTTTGGTTTGAACATGCAATGTTTGTTCCTGAGATCTGGCTAGGTCCTTCCCCGTTCTGCCCTTCTCTTCTCCAAGCAAGGAGAGGCGGGTGCTTATGCTGACGGAGGACCTCCTTGGAGACCAGATCTGCACATTGATTCTCAGGACCCTCCTTCGGCATAATCAAAAGTCAACTGCAGGAAGCCAGTGGTCAGACGGACTTTCCCACCATACCCAGTCAGCACAACATCAGGTCGGAAGGGTTCTCTGGAAGCCAATATAAACAGAGTCAGGCACATTTTCCCAGGGGACCTGACATCCAGATGGGTTTCTCAGCTTGGCTGCTGCCCACTCACCCAGGCGTTGGTTTTCAAATTTTCCTGAAGATAATGACAAGCCTGTTCTTTCAGCAAGGACCTAGACTGAGAGCGATCTTGGAAATCAGAGATGGGGACACCCCGCTCCTCGATATCCTCCTGTCCCCCACCTCTGTTGGGCAGCAAAAGGGAAATATAACAAATTGTGAGGTGAAATGATGTCTGAGGAAGGTGCATTGGAGGAATAAAGGCTAGAATATGGTACTAATCAGATAGGAGTCAGAGATTTTTAAGAAACCAAAGTCTACACTTTGAAATTCCATAGGACAAACTCTTACGGGGAAGAGCATAGCTTCAATCCCTAGGGCTGTCCATAAATTCAGTTACAGAAAGATGGAGATTAGCAAGATATCCAAAAACTGATGGCAAGAGCTAGCACCTTTTCTGGTCCTTCTGTTATGTATCAGGCACTGTGGGTCTTATTGTTCCCACCTTACAGATGAGGATGCAGAGGCCTCCATGGTTTTTGTAATTCACCCACAAAGTCCAGCTCTCTGCAGGGTATCTGTCGTACTCTATCCGGTTTACCTCTATTGCACCAGAGTTGCTCTTAGGTTCTAGTCAATGCTGAAAGAGCATTAGGTGCCCTGTGCCAAGGAAGGAGAAAGCCTATAGGAAGGAGTAAGTCAATTTTGCTTCTTCTCGTGTCATCAGTGCAAAACGTGGTGCTGGCACATGGCTGTTGCCAATAAAGTTTTTTGAGAAAATGAACATGGTCATCTTAGCCCCAGCTTAAAGGTGAATTATTGTCCATAACTTGGAAACCAAGAAGCTCCCCAAAAACTCATGTCTAAGAATCAAAAGGTTGTGTAGTGCCAGGTTATGTGAGATTAACCAATGTTTCACTAAAGAATAGATGAATAAATGAATAATTTCTCTCTCCAAAGTGTTTCAAGACAAGGCGGGGCTACATTCTCATGGCCCCTCTCCTGTCAGATTTTCTGTATGTATTTCCATGTCTGTGTGCCTCTGCTTAGAAGCTTTTGGCTTAGAAAAATCAGGCCTGAAGACAAAACTTAGCCATGTGAAATTAGGCACTTAGTAATTTCTCATTGAAAATCACAGTAATGATTTTAAAAAACAAAAACACCTCATATTTTACTCTCTTACCTATACTTCAGTAAACAAACAAAAAAAAATTAAACAAATTCAAATAAGTTTCTGAGATTATTTTTCAGGAAAGAGTACTACAGACATACCTTCTTTAAAAATAAAGTGCATATAATTTTCTACATTCAAGACTTAGAGTTCTCTATTTGTGGAAGATACTAAAAATAGTTGCATCTGCCATAATATCAGAGCTTAGAATAGAAGTGTCTGTCCAAACTCACACATAGATCTTTCAAAATATTGCAGTTCGTGGGCTCTTTAGCATGGCCGTGATTAATTTTGTCAGGAGGAGGAGGCCATTTTTGATCCTGAACCCCCACCTGGTTATGCCTCACTGTTGACTTCCTTACTTGCCCACAGCAATATGCGTTGGCTTTGGCATGTGCAGGACCAAGCACCACAATCAATGGAGTCCATTGTTTCACAGCCAGGCACCTGTAGGGCAGGCTCAAACAATGAGGCTATATCAAGAACCCTGCCTTTCTCCTCAGGGCATCCACTGTGAAAGAAAACTTGTTGAGGCCTGGAAGCCCACTTGCATCATAATTAGACTGCTTGGCCAACAGTTAACCACCAACATCTCCAGGTGAATACACGAAGCTATTTCCAGATCTCAGGTACCTGCAAAGCCATGGGCCAAGGCAGCTTAAGCATCACATCTGTGCTCCCCTTGCCTCCAAATGAATGTTAGGTGTAAAGAATGAAGAACACTGCAGGGTACTACAACTTGCCCGGTGACTTCTGGGTGTTTTGGTTTACACAAGGGCACAAGCACCCCTTAGGTCATCCTCAGATCTATAAGATCATTACGGGTGGAATCTGATAACCTACCTGGACCAGGTCTTAGCCAGAGCCACAAAACGCCGAATTCCACACAGCAGAAGGCCCTCTTCTTTGGAGGTGATATTAGTGTGCTATTATGACAATAAATATAACTTAATTTTTAAATGTTTAACACTTTTTAATATCTCTTATCTGTTGGTTGATTTGACTTTAAAAGACAACATAAAGACAATGATCACGGTTTCTGTAGTCAGGCATACCTGGGCTCCAATCTTGGGTCCACCACGTCAAGGATGCACGAAAGTAGAGTAAATTGCTTAATCTCTGAATCTCTCTTTTTTCATCTGCAAAATGAGGATAATTATAGCCAAAATATTACTGATAATTAAATAAGGTATGTAAAATATTTAGTACAGGCTCTGAACCCACAGCGATAGATCCTTAATAAATGGTAGCTAGTACTCTAT
Organism: Pteropus medius; assembly: GCF_902729225.1. Classification (NCBI taxonomy): domain Eukaryota; kingdom Metazoa; phylum Chordata; class Mammalia; order Chiroptera; family Pteropodidae; genus Pteropus; species Pteropus medius. The sequence goes on along the minus strand of NW_024340692.1, from coordinate 5,499,541 downwards.
TGTTTTAATATGAGCCCAATGGGAAATAAAAAAAATATGATGGTTGAACAATTGATGACATACTGAGTTTCAAATGTCTACCCTCACCAAAACTTAATGAGATTTATAATTTTGAAATTGAAATTGATGGCCAAACTTTTACTTCACATAAATCCTAGAAAACAGAGAAGATGACTGGTTATTTTAATCTCTAGTTCTAATTTGGGGTTAAGAAAATTCTAAAATCTTCAAGTTCTATGCTATTCGAAAAAAGATAACCATATGATTTCATTACACCAAATTTTAAGACATATGTTAAGAAATTTAGGCCTGCTAGTTAGATGCTATTTAAATCTCTTTCCTCATGATTTGAACAAGTCACCTCATCTCTTTCTGCCTCACTTTTCTTATTGGTAAAACAGGAATATTATTAGTATTTACCTTTCATGAGTCTTATAAGGATTAAGTAAATTAAAGAAGTAAAATCCTTAGCCCAGGGCTTGACTCAGTAATCATTCAACAAATGTTTTCTATGTCCACTCTGTATTACTGCCGACAACACTGTTTCCCTCTTATTTGAAACCTTTCCTGCACTCTTTCATTCTCTATTACGTACTTTTGTCACTGCTATGGGAAAATCTTGATATCGGTGGCTTGGTGGTGATTTCTAACATGTGCTATTAATTTGATTTATTTCTCCATACAAACCTCCTTTAAACTGGAGAGAGAATGTGCCCTGAGACTTCTCACCAGAGGGGCAGCCTGTGGGAACAGTGCTACAGAAACAGAAAACGAGGTTTCGGAAAGCAGTGAACCTGGAGCGACCCATGTGGATTTCATTAGCACCAGGCAACATACTTACAATTTAATAAGGACTCCCAGTGAGGACATAAGGTAGAGCAGAACCCAGTTTTGATTTCAGGCTACCCAGGCAAGAGGTCAATGAGAAAATTAATATGATCTCTACCAGGCCCAATGGGTTTCTGTTCTCATAGAGGCGAGATCATTCCAGTACTCTGAATTTTGTGGTACGCCTTTTATCCCAAGCTTAAAACAAATCTGGGTCTTTCCTGCTCAAGGAATTTACTTATATGCGAAGTTTTATAAGAACATAAAAGTTAAATGCAGTTACATGTTTAACCGACTAATCAAAAAATAAGGATTAAATCAGAACTTCTCTTAAAAACTGAAGATACATTTATGTTGTTTTTGTGAAAAACCCACAAATATATCAAAAGAAGAACATTTAAGAACGTTTCATCTCTACTGTATTTCATTTACTCTAGTTAATTAATTAAAGGTTAGCTAATAGTGTGACTATCATGGAGCTAGAATTAAAAGGTAAAATCGATATGTGTATAATGAAATTTTTGTGGTCTTAATCCTTTTACAAGCTGTAAGTGACACTTACATTTTTTCTATTTATCTCTTTATTTTTTCCTAATTTAATGATTCCTGCTTTTTCTAGGCTATGCCTCATACATTAAAACATTTGAGTTCATTAAAGGTGGTTGATTGCATTCTGGTTTGTGCATAAACTTTCTTCCAAATGAAGGAAGCAAAGGAGGCCATGACTTCCTTTCCTTTCCTTTCTCTGCCTGTTGGCAATGAGATAAAGTAAAATTAATTACGCTTATCTCGCGACTTCTTAATGTGTTTTTCTGAAAACTTCTCTTCAATAAAAAAGTTTACAAATATGGGCAGGATATTTCTTAACCTATCTTCTTATTATTATCTAATCTGGACATTAATTTGGAACTGATAACTTTGCTAGATTATGAAACAACCCCAGAAAAGTTTCACAAGTAAAAAAGGTCATAGTTAAATTAATGAAAAAGCCAAAAGTATGTCCATGTAGTCCCACTTCTTGCACTTTCTTAAAATTCCAGTTTACATTTAGTTTTGTATGAAATATTATTTAATAGGAATCAACTCGTTCTGGAACACAAACATCAGTTCTTATTCTTGATTCAGCCAGTCTTCTATTTAACAAATATGGCAGTTAAGAAATGGGGATGTTTAAGTATTCTGGATAATTTGGTTTAGTGTTGCAAACACTAAGTTGTTTATATGTTCATGTGTTTTCACAAATTAGACAAAGGATTACAGTATAAAAGGATATTGGGCTAAAACTTTACTTAAAACTATTTTAAGTTGGGTTTCTTATCACGATGTTCTATCTTTGTCACTCTTATATGTTTCTTTGGATAGGTGTGTAAAGCCGCTTTCTTTTGTACTAACAAAGAGAATTTTGATTCTAGAACAGTTTGTGAAAACATGAGAAAAAGTAATTGGGAGAAACATATGTGGTCAGTATAGGATAACTCTGTCTTAGCATTCTAAGTCTCTCTTTCTGAGAAGTCTCTTTTCCCTCTACATCTTGTGGGATGCTGGGCCACTGATAGAGGTGGTGGGTATGGAGCCAGTGCAGCCCTAAGCCATAAGACAATGCAGATTCTATGTATTTTCCTCAATGGTCACACTAATGGGGGTGATGGTGGCAGTAGGGCAGGGGCCCCCAACCCCTGGGCCACAGACCAGGTCCGTGGCCTGTTAGGAAGTGGGCCGCACAGTAGGTGAGTGGCGGGTGATGGAGTGAAGCTTCATCTGTATTTGCAGCTGCTTCCCAGCACTAGTGTCACCGCCTCAGCTCCACCTCAGATCATCGGGCATTGGATTCCCATAGGAGCACCGGTCCCTGGTGCCAAAAAGGTTGGGACCGGTGAGTAAGGGTATTTCTGTGAGACACAAACAGACCCCAGCTGTCGTTGTTTAATGCGAAGTCATCAGTTTCCACCCTCCCTATTTGTCAACTCTGCCTGCTTAACCCAGTTACGCTACCTGCTCCATCTCCATCTGTATTCCTTGCATTTTTGAACGCTGCAGTAAAAAATTGCATACCACAAAGGCTTCTTCATATAGTCTACCCAGAGGAATTATCTGTCTTAAAAATGAGAGTGGTAATAACT
>NW_024340692.1:5204093-5491593 GCF_902729225.1 Pteropus medius | reverse complement strand
ACAGATTCATTCACATATTTTTTTTAATGGAGCTGCCCACCCGAACATTACCCCATAACTATATTGCTATAATTAAGATTTTTGCCATGTCTTTATGTACAGTCTCCTTCACTGCCTTTTATTTACTTATTTTCCTTAGACAAGCCTCAAACGCTCATGTCACTCCAGATGAAACACTTCGGAGGCACTGTGAGTGGTGGGCTGCAAAGCAACGTAACAAAAGCTGAACAGTGCCACGGGACTGGGGGCTGGAGACATGACCCCCTACTGATGCCCTTGGGTGACCTTCACCATCCTGAAGCTCTGCAGTTCTGGGTAAGGGAGGGGCGTGCAAGACCTGCAAAAGTGGGACCCTTAGTCAGAATATACTTCCTGGTAAAAGAGGAGGCCGAAAAATGGATTCGAGGCTATATATATATATATATACATATATATATATATGTATATATAGCAAAATTTTAATAGTTTTATTTCAAAAAGAGAAAAAATTGATTAAAAAATAAAAAGCAACACTTGAATTAGGACTTTGTATTGAAGAGGCAGGCAGGAATACCCACAGTGTGTAACTTATTTAGCTAGAACTGCTCATTCACTGGCAAAAAAGAGAGCGAGTCTGCTCCTACAAAATACTGCGTGTCCTGTGAGGTCGATGTATTCACCTAAAGATACACAAAGAGCTTGGCGGAGATGATACAGGGCAAGTATCACAGAAATGATTTGACTTACTTTTGAACTTGCACTGCTTGGATCCTGATGTGCTAGTCAGCATTTGAGCTATCAAACTGAATGGACTAATCAAAAACAATTCTCAGACCCATAAGCATTGTTCTTGTAATTAAATGATATGCTGTGAGAACAATGGACAGTTTATTTTATTAGGCCATGGCCTGGAGGAAGGGGTTCATGGAGCTCCTCAAGACAGCCCACCATGCGTCACTAATTCTGAAAGATTTTCCTTCTAGGAATGAATTCCCTCAATGGAACTTGGGGGAGGGGTGGCAAAATAAAATCAGTCTCCATTCACCCTCTATGCCTCGGGGGAAACTAAATCAAATATATATTTGAGGTACCATCCCTTAAAAAAAACCCATCAGCATCTAATGGGCTTAATTCATCCACAGGAACATTAATTGCTTAAAATTCTACATTTGTCTTCTGCTCTGGTTCCCAGTTTAAAAGGGCAGGTAAAATGAAAACGTAACAAGGTTTATTTTTTTGTTCCTTAAAAACTGAACTTTGATTTTAATTTTTAAGTCCAAATACATTTAATAATAGCAACACTCTGTTTAATCTTCTGGATGTATAATAAGAAAATTCAAGCATACTGCCATCCATTTGAAGTAGTGAGTCACGGATAAATCATATATTATTGTTAATGAAATGAAGAAATAGGGAAGAGAAGTGGTGGGCAAAGAATACGGGAGCACTCCCTCCAGCTGAGATGATGTGTTTTGCAGGGAAGGTATGCTCACGTGTTAAACCTCTAAAGTGTGAAACATCCACTATGTGAATATTTCAACAGATATCTTTGCCAAATATGAGACAGGCTCACTCTCTACTGTGGATTTGAAACTCAAGAAAAACTACCACCACCAAAAAAAAAAAAAAAAAAAATTAAAAATTAAAAATAAGACAGTTCATTTTAAGCCAAGTCTGCCTCCAGGAGAATTTCTTGTGTTCACTTGTTCTTACTATTTTTTTGTTGTTATGAAAACCAGAAATGAGTTCAGCTTGCACCCCAGGTGGGAAATTAGAGAAGGGGGAACCTGTGTAAGTTGAAGTTTGTCACAGTAGGCAGAACAGTCGCTTTGCAGCCCAGGCCCAACTCAGGGTGCACTGCTTCACAGCTACACTGTAAAGTGTTAAAAATCCTCCCACCCGCCCCAGAATATATATATATGTATATTAAAAAAAATCCCCTGTCCATCTCTCAGTACACAAAAGGACCTCATCACACTGCAAAAATAGCAGTACCCACTTTGGTCAATTAAAACAAACAAACAAAAAAAAGCATACATTATTTTTTTTTAAATCTGTGTACTTACCTATAATAACCAATACAGCTAAAAGCACTACCTACATAGGCAAAACTTGGTATTGCATAATTCGTATAAATTTGAAACCCCTCCCCCCAAATATTAATTGGAAGATGAAAAACATGAAAGGTTAATAGAAAAAACACCAAAATACTGAAAATATTGCTGGTCGATTACAATTTTTAAGCGGCAACTATACACAGCCATGATATGCTTTATAAATGTGAGATAAAGGTATAACTGTCTAAAAAATCCATGATGTCACACATTTTTTTTCGTCTGGAGTACAAAATATTTTATCATAAAAATGGTAAAGATTTAAAATGATAATAAATGCAGCAAAACAAGTGTAGTGATGTCACTTTTTTGTTTTTTTGTGTTTTTTTTTTTGTTTTTGTTTTTTAGATTTCAAGGCAAGGCACGTAATGTGGACATTATATCTTCGTGCAAATTAGGATTACTGGAAAGAGTATTTTTAATTAAAATTTTCAGAGACATAGAGGCAAAATGTGTCTGCCCATGCACACTACAGATCTGTCAATACAAGAAATTTGTTGAACAAGGCTAATGTCTGAAAGCACCATGCAAGTTATCAGCACCCTGATTACATTTATTTTCTCAAGAGTGCGTTTTTATATCCTACACCCTGGCATTCCCAGTTTGTAAACTGTAAGCTACCCTTGTGACATGGATTTGCCTGCCTCTGTCTCTATAATGCAGATTTTTATAGAACCTTTTGTATACCCTATGGGTTCTTGATGCAACCAGTAATTTTAAATAAATAAATTCTACCTCCAAGGAGGCTGCAGCTAAACCAACATAAGTGCTGTGTTTTCATTAATTTTTTTTTCTCAAGCACATGATTTGTCTTGATTTAATGCCTTTTAAAATGCCCTCAAAAACTGAGGGGAAAATAAATTCGTTCAAAATTATTTTAAATTCTTTTTTTAATCCCCTCAATTTAGAGTCCAAGGGCTGAAGGACTTATAATCATGATTCCCCTTTAGATATAAATTTATAAATTGCACTTGCCTCTGTTAAGTGTTTCTTTTGTGGGGAAAATATTATATTAATTTTTACTGTTGCATGCAGAGATAACACTTCACCTACATAGAGGCATTTCTTCCATAGAGCCTTTGTGTTCAAACTGTTTTTTTTTCTTTTTTCTTTTTTTCTTTTTTTTTCCTTTTTCTTTTTTTTTTTTAAGATTTCAAACTGGGTTACACACTGGAAAAGGCTGGGTTAAGGGCCAAAATTTAATAAATCTGTACTGATAACTAAAGGCTACAGAGATTTTATATATTTTTTTTTAACTTTTAGAAATCAGAGTGCTTACAAAATGGCTGGCTCATGGCTCTGTCACCCAGCACCTCTGATGCCGCCTCCTAGCCTTCGTTGGTGAAATAACCAGGAATAGTGATTCCATGCGTAAACAACAAGAATACTAAACCAATAAAACTAGCTTATCATGCAAATATTAAGGCATCTAGAAAGTCAGTTAAAATATATTGTCATAGAGACAGAACATCTATTTCCCAGCGGACTTCATGTAACAAAGGCTACGTTGCAGGGGCTGCGATCTACCATCAGTGAAATATCATCGACCCTTTTTATGCCATTACAGTTTCAACCTTAAGGGAATTAGTGATTGTAAGTGCTGCAATTGCTGGTCTATTATCTTCTTTCTTCAGTTTCTTTCCTTTCTCCCTTTTTGTTTGTTTTGTCCAGTCTTCCTCTTTTACTTTTTTTTTTAAATTTCTTAAACTACTGTCGTATTTCATTTTCCCTCAGTTGCTCGTTTCTGCTTGAAGGAAAGGTTCTCCAATTATGTTCAAACCGTAATTTTGGACATTTGCCGGTAGGATGGGTGTCCTATTTGATACTTGGAAAGGAACCAAGCTAGCCCAGGTACCAGGACTGTTGGCAGGAGGGAGGGAAGAGAAAAAGAAAAAATACAATGTTAAAATCTACAACAATATTAGAAATCTAAATTCCATAAGCATCAATATACTATAACTTTTTTCAAAATTAGTTTACTATGAGATAAATATGCTAAATTATAAATATTATGCATACATACACTATATGGTCTATTTCTTTCAGAGAAGGTAAGACTAATTATGAAGCAGAAAAACCTCAGGTTAGGCTCATACACAATTGCTGAACTCTGATTGAGGATATTCTTCTCCAAACATTTAATCTACTTAATGTACATACAATATGATTTTCTTGTCAAAAAAAAAAAAAAAGCAACGAATCTACAGTGGTACCAATATAGTTTGCCAGTTATACTTTGATCTTGTTTTACTTTTAATTCATAAGCAATTCAGTGATAAGATGGGTTTCAATTTTTTACCTTTCAGTTGAATAAAATTGAATGCCGCAGTGAAAGTTAATTTCCCTCACAATATGAAAACATACATTTTTCAGGAAGGCCAGTGGACATGTTATTTGCAATGCTGATACTACTAGAAGCCTGAGCATTCCCTGAACTTCCCCATCAGGAAGGTTACCATATCTGAGCTGCTCTGAGTTTGGGGAGTTCGGAGAAGAGGGTGGGAGGAGTACTGAAGGACGTAAGTAGATGAGATTCTAGCCTCTCTCAAATCAACTTGAATTTCACCTATGTTGGATTGGGGCTATTTAAGAAAAATGGTTGAAAAACAGTTCTCTAATTACTACTGGCATAATCTCTCCTTAAACAAGTATCATATGGAAGAAAATAACACCAGATCTATATATCACAAAACAACCCATGCCATACATACATTTTGGGGTATATCTAATCAGATGTAATGTTTGTTTCAACACTCAACTCGGAATGAGCGTCAGCTAAGTAATAGCTCCATAATCATGAACCAAGAAACCACCAAACTGACAATTCTATACCCAGTTTTGTCATGGTCTGGCATGAAGACATAATTTCAATGTTTTAAAATTAATTTAGTAGCCACTTCTTTACTTTTGCAATCATGAGGTGAGGGATACTATTATTGTAGTTATCAATTTAGATACCCTCATTTCTTCATATTTGAATTCCAAAGGTATAAAAATCTTTATGGAATATTAACTTGAAGGAATGATTTTGTCCAAAACGAAAGCTTGGATTTAAAAATAGAATTTGATAATATAACTTTATTTACTCTAGTGATAACTCTAAACAAAATGTGGCTTATTACTACCTGTCTTGGTACATATTTGAGTTAATATTTCAACAATAATAAAAATTCACCATGATATTTTATGCTCAAGGGATTTTATGATTAGACAATGAGCTCCACGATAGCAAAGTCCATCTCTTCTTTTGCTCTCCATCTAATATACTACCTAGCACATGGTAAATGTTCAATAAATTTTTGGATAAACAAACAAATTAAGTGTTCCAATCATGCCCAATTCTGTAATTTTTAAGTGCTGCTCATAATCACATATTTTCACAAATACACTGTGATTTGGCCCCTATAAAAACAAACAAACAAACAAACAAACAAAAAATCAGGCATCACCGAACTTAAAATTAGAGATGTTTAGCGTTAACACAAATTGATTATTCAGTATAAATTAAACAGTAATTCAAACAAGGAATAATTCAAACTAAAAAGATATGTCCTCCTTATCTGATGAAGAATCATAATTATAAAGAATAACAATAGTTGTTATTGAAACCTTTTCTAAGAAACTTAATTGCTTTCATATATTTCTTTCTTCCCACACATACCTCTTCAACAATTATTTCTGTGCTTTGCACTACTAATTGGGAAAAAAGTTACATGAGTCATGAAACTTATTTTCTCCTCAACTGAACTTCCACTACACTTTGTTACATAGTACTATTACAGCATTTATTATTTCATATCATAATTATCTGTATCTAAGATTATCTTTCTGACTGAAAGGTAAGCTCATAAAGAAAATGATCTTGTTTTATCAAGATCATTTTATCGAGAGTCTGGCCATAGCTGATATTAATCATTTCTTAACAAATAAAATAAATTTCGAAAATGGATATCCATTATTTTTAACCTGAAATAGGATGTATGAAAAACAAAATGAAAGACTAGCTAAAACTGATAATTCTTGACAGTAAAAAGCAATGTCAACAATAAGCACATCACTTCGCAAAATCACTAAGAGTACCAAATGAAATGGGCTCTAGAAAGTCATCTAGAGATTGCATACTTTAGAAAAATAAATTACATTTTAATGATTAAAAATAGATATGACTCCTTAAATGGAAAAGTCTATCTACTAATGGCAGAAAAGACAAGAATTCAGGGTTTATTTTGAAAAGCTTTCTTACTCAGTTCTTTAGAAGAGACATATGTTACTGTTCGTTGGAAAATACTTAATAAAAATAAATCGATACTAGTGACTAACAGAATCATGTCTGTAGAATATCTAACAAATTTAATTTAGATGTTTATTTAAACCTTTCAAACCTCTCATCCTACATTAAACCATGTCAAAATTGCAATGTACAATATATTTGTCAATACTGTTTATGAATCTTTGGGGGAAAATAAATCTCAAAGATTAACACTATGCAGACTCCATATATGAGTTTTACAAGTCTCTTATTGCCAATTTGTAAGTTAAGCTCAGAACTATAAGGTACAGACATTTTTTAGAGTTTTTTGGTAGTTTCATTGAGAAAAATCAGGTAAAATGAATTCAAAGATTATGATAAAAATGTAAAGAAAAATGTTCAATCAAATGAAATAACCTCGATCATTTAATTTCAAAAAACAATGCTTCAAATTGTATAGATTTTCAGGTAAAAATGTAAGAGCGCTTTTTACATATTTAATTCTCTATATTTAAATAAATGACAATGACCACCAGTATGGATAAAATAAACACACATATTCATATTCATATTCATTTACATATTTAAATTAGTTATATGTAAAATGATTAATATTAATTCATAATGGAATGAGAATTATATAGATAATCTTATGTTCAATCCAATAACCTCTGCCTCTATTTACTAAGAGAAATGAGAATAAAATTGAAAGATTTCAAAATATGTAAAGTCAAATTCATCTACTTCAGCAATATATCAAGCATACATTCACTTTGTTTTTATTACATTTTCCATTGCCAAATTAACTTTTTTTTTTGTCAAACAGAAAATGAGTATGACTGAAAGTTGAAAGCACATCTTTAGAAAATATAAAAGGCCATCATTAAAAAAAAAAAAAGAACATAAGGACTTTGAGAAATATCTGGCACAAAAAAAGCAAAAAAAGATTTTGACAGTACCTTAACACTAAGCAGAATTCACCCTAATGACTTCTACTCTATGCATATAAAATTTTAAAAGATAAAACATCTGATATCATAGATAATATCTTCATATTATTCTGACCAAATGTGGCTGTCCTAGAAAGGAAAGAAGCAAAGAAACAAACAATTTTGACCTTTAGCTGCATTAATGGTAGGTAATGGTCCTTCTTCATTTTATATGATCAGATTACCTCTGAAAAACTGTGTTCCTTCTAGGCACCACTCTTCAAGAGAAACAAACTCTATGGCATTTCTTTGGCAAAGAAACTCGCCAAATAAAGTAATTTAAGGAACAGCTAAAGCAAGACAGGTAAGACAGGACAGCTGAGCTGGAAAGAAATGCAGACCTCTTCTGTATGGTTCAGGTGGAAAGAATTAGCACAAGGGAGAAACTTCCAGAAGATAAACATGCTGAGGTACCATGCTAAGAGCGGTACCATATTCAATGTTTTATACATATGCTATGTTACTTAATACTCTCAGTGAACTCTTGAATTTGCCATCATTAATCCCTATTTCACAGATGAGAAAACTGAGACTTAAAGAGCTTAAGTAACTTGCCCAAAGTTATCTACCTAAACCTCAGATATGAATCAGTTCTGTCTAATTTCCAGAACTACTTAACTATATTATACTGCTTTTCTGGGAAGTCATATATTGACCCATCATTAGAAAGGACTTTTGAACGGAGTTTTCTGAAGGCAAAGTGAATTTGCTCCAGTAGACAGTGAATTTCTCCTGCTCTGTACGGCTCTATCATAACCTAGCTAATGCTGCAGTGGGCTTGTACACAGAATAAGTGGTTGGTCTGGGTGATCAAGAAACACTGAAATTTGAAGCATCTATCTCCTCTGAAAATAAATCTAGTTCAATAGTTCAAGTTCTATTAGAGTGACCCTATGGTGAAAATGAAAGGAGAAGAAAATATCTACTTCTTCCTTTTGAAAATGATATGTTATTTATATATTTCTTATCCTGATAAACTGGATAAGATAGTTGGTCTTCACATCTCCAAGGAGTAAACAGACTATACTTTTCAACGAAAGAAATAAAATTGCTCTGGGCAAGTCAACATTTAATGGTTGTGCTTTTAAAAATTATATATTCTGTGCTGTGTCTTCTAGGCCAAAAAGGATTAGGCCCTTAACATTTAACTAAGTCACCACCCAGGAACCATGGGGTGCCAAATAAACATATATGGAGTCATAAGTTGAGTGAAAAACCAAAAAAATAAAGGCTTCACTCCAACTATTACTCTTAGGCGAGTAAAACAATAAGAGCTTTTTCTAGAACAGCAAAATTCATTTATTACTAGTCTGTGTTTATCTGATAATGGGTTGGGAAAACTATTTGTCAAACATTTTTAAAAATGTCAAAGTATTCAGTATACTAATACATTTAAAGGAAGTAGTAACATCACTCATTCAGGTTTTATACATTGATTTAATCATAAGACTATCATATTTACTTCAAAGATAGCAAGTCCTCTTTCAAGAAGCTTAAAAAATATTATAGAAATGAAGTACATATATTCATACATACTTCAACTGTATCAGTAGTCACATTACTTATAGATATCAATAAAAATAAGCAATGGCCCAGAAGCATGGACAATAAAAAAAAAAAAATACCTTAATTTAAAAGAAAAATTCGTCTTTAATTCCTTTGCACCTGTTTCAAATATCCCCAAGAAGGAAAATGTTTTACTTCCTTGGCTAAATACTACTAATTTTATTTCTACAATATTAATACACAGATATTAGTATCTCTCCCAAAATGCAACAATAAACAACTTTCCCTATTAGTAGCTAAAATCTGCCTGGAAAAAAACAATCAAATGCAGATTAATTAATTTAGAAACCATGCTATCCTAGATTATATGTGTGTGCATCTGGACTGGCTACTTACTTCAGTATAATGCAAAGGCTGCAGAGAGTGTCTTGTGAAAAAAATGCTCACTCAAGACACGTGGAAGGAATATACGGATAGTATTTAAGTACCCATGTATTTAAGAATTATTTTATATATCTATGTTATATATTAAGAATATATTTAAGAATTCATTAATATATTAAAACAAAGAAAATGATACTTAATATAGTGGACTAGTTGCTAATACTTGTATGCCAGGCACTGTTCTGTTCTACATGGTTGACCTGCTTTAAAGTTTTCAATCCTCAAAACAAATCTCTGAGAAAAGTACCACTATTTTTCTGATTTTACATGTGAGGAAACTGAAGTTAGGAAGTTAAATGCCTTGCCCAACTCATATTGTTATTAAGTTGTAAAAACCAGGATTTGACCTCTAGGATCTGTATTTTTACCCACTACGCTTTACCTCTTTCAAGAAACACACTTAACTTTTATCATGGGACAAGAATTTATATTATCCCTGAATTATGTCTAAGATTCTATAAATTAAGGTCCATATCACTTAGAAACACTGAAATTCCCATGGAAGTATAACTCTTGACTTCAACCTTCAACATAAATAACTGTATTTTATCCAATTCCAGATTCTTTACAGGTGAATGTAATATTTGCCATTTTTTTTTGTGCATACAGATGTGGCTATGTCAATAATTTGCTTGAGTTCTACTTCAGATGAGACTAGTCTAAAAGTAAGATAATAAGACATCCAAAGTGCTTTACACAGGTCTTGGGTTTCTTTGATTTATTTCCTCCATTTTAAAGTCTCATTATTGCCATCTGAATGATCCTATTTGCATGTAAGATGATTTCTAATGATTATTACTATTTGTAATAATCTGTATCAGAAAGCTCCCTGGCCAGCTCTTACCTGAACTGCAAAGTACTCTTGTGGGCTCTCTGGGAAACACCAAATATCATAAACTGCAGGTGGCTCATGGAATTATTCTAACTGCAAGCAATAGCACTTCCTAGTAATGAAAGAGAAACGTATTTGTTTCTTAACTAAGTAGGTAAATAGCCTTCTTTATTGCTACTCCTTGGGGACCAACAGTTTTAAAATAACATATCAAAACAGTAGGTCGTCAAAGCTCATTAATTTATATTCAATTGTTTCAGATGTGTTTTGTTATTCAGCCATCCTGGATTGAATGTTAACTTTACCATGTGTAAGTATCAGCATTTTCGAAGTAAAATAATGGAAAATGCCAGTGGAATACTTTATCTAATGAAGAGCACAGGGTAGGAAGAGCTCTTATGTATGGGACCACTGCAACGAAATATTAAATGTACTCATTGCAATTACTGTACTCTTTTAGCAAAAAGCTCCTACAAAATCCTAGAAGACCCTTCAACAAGGCAATCTATACACTTAACGTAATAAAAACTTACTTCCTGAAAATGTTTAATTTAGACATAAGAAAAATACCCTTTCCCGAAATAGGCCAAATCAAGATTTGTAAAGAATTGCTTGATATTTTTCATGTTTTAGAACTGAAAACGAAAGAATCATTATGAAGACGACTATTTGTAAATAAATTACAGTACACACACGCACATACATATGCGACAACTTATGTAGCTGTGGGAGGTTTTAGCCAATTAAAAAATATAGAATTATCAGGCTCAAAGTAGTTATTTGATCTCCTCCCACAGACTGTACCACAGCAGAGAACCCGGCGAGTGGATTTCCATTCCCTTTCTCTAGTCTGTATTCGTTTCTATCCCTGGGCTTCTTTTCAGTGCTATTGTCACAAGTGCTACTGCTCCCCTTATTAGCATATGTGAGTCTTCAACAGCAGACAAAATTCTCTACAAAAACAGTGCTTCCAAACAGTGCCTTTCACTAGGGAAAATCACCCAAAGCATACTAAGTTAAATAGAAACGTAAGTTTTATACAAAAGCAAGAAGTGATTCTTTCCCAAATGATTTTCACTTAAAAGCAAAAATCATTGTTATTTGCACAATTTCACCTCTAAATGAAAAAAACCTATTTATATCAGAATTGTTAAGTATAAAATCACAAATGACTGAGGAACTGAACATGTTTCTATATTCTGCCTGCTACTCTGTTCACAGGGGCAAAAAAGTCTGCGACCACGTAAAACAAAAAGGAACAAAGAAAGGATAATTGTAACTCTGTGAAGTTTCTGAATATTCGAAATCTGTGTTCTTCAATTTCTTGTACTTAAATAGGCTTTCGCCTTTCCTTTTTTCTTTTGTAATTTGTTATTATGCTTATTATTATATCTACTCACTCTATGCTTTCTTATTTAAGTAAATATGGCTAAAAATTCACTATATACCTACTAACAGCACTAGCAATCACGAGAATCAGAAAAGGTAAGTTAATAAACGGTGCCTTGACTGCCGATGGAGCTGACTTCTTAGAGAAGTAATACATATGCAAATATGGCACTTCACATAAAACATCTTCCAATAAAGTAGGTGTTTAACATACTTCCTTTCATCGCAAAGGGTTAATCAGCAAGGTTTACATTTGGGAATTTTCTGAATCTCGCTCCTCCCACTCCTGTAGTGCTGCCAAAAATCATCTGACAGGAAACGTAAGATTAAGTTTGTCCTACCTAAGCGAACAAAGAGTGCTCTGAACAGGCCACCGGTTTACTGCAGAGCGGGAACTTTTCTAATCCTGCTGGAATCTGCAGTGCTGCTCAGAAACTATCACGGAAAAAGTTGTTTTCTTTCCTCTAACATCTTGTCTCTGGATCCTCTCATTTTGGTCACACCACAGATCCTGCTGCTTCTCCCGTAAAGGTTAACTTAAAGCTCCAAACATAATCATGTGGAAAATGGACATTATTGATTCCTATGGTCCATTGTTCCCCTATCCTAAGTCCCTGAAGTTCAAGTTCAATCTGGAATTACATCATGTCTGGTTTCTCCTGGTTACCAGACGGCTTGAGACGTGACCACAGCTACAGAAAAAACAAACAGCCTTCTTCACGCTTCGGCTCCCCTATCGATTCAAACGTAAACTTTTTTTCTTTCTCTCAAGTATGCTTCAAGTATGGAGCATGGTTAATTTAGAGATTAAGTTCCAAATTAGATTATCTAATGGCATCTTAATGGATTGCTGACCCATTTCCTGTGGGATGGCAGCATGCAAGTCTGGCTGGAATACAATTAATTTCTTAGGAAGTGTTCTGAAGAGTTTCCTAGATAAAAAGGAAACGTTGTGTTGTGCAAATCTTTCTTTATAAATGGAGAAAGTTAGGTAAAACTACAACAAATCCCAGTGTGTTTTTCAACAGCCAGATCACAGATATTGCAGTGGGTGAACACCATATAAGATTATTTTTAAGAACAATAACATTTTTATTTTTGATTTTATAACAGGTGCAAATGATTTTGATGAGAATGGCATAATTCTTTTAACTAGATTATTCAGATACAAAGAGTGACACTTGTTAGCAGCCCTTTTACCAAACAATGGTCATGTGCAATTTTGGCTTTTGCAATTTTCCTTCTTAAACCAAAGATTCT
Source organism: Pteropus medius (assembly GCF_902729225.1). Lineage (NCBI taxonomy): Eukaryota > Metazoa > Chordata > Mammalia > Chiroptera > Pteropodidae > Pteropus > Pteropus medius. Next base: position 5,478,831 of record NW_024340692.1, on the reverse strand, counting down.
TCAGTTCATCTACTTTATCAGCATTTCTATCATAGTCCCTGAGTGGTGCTAGGGGCCCAGAATGGTGTGTAAAAAGTTGAACATTTTGAACACACTTTAGAGCTGACAGCTGAAAAGGAAATTCAGCACTCTGAGAATAAAGCTCCCCCCAGGAACTCTAGGAACAACCCAGCTGTTGTACTGTAGTTATATGTCAAGATAACAAACTGAAAGCAGGAAATGCTAACCTAGTGAATTCGTAGAGATGGTCTAAGTATAATGTTGAAATGAAAGTTAACTCTTAATACTACCTATGGACAGGTCACATTCTCCCCTTATCATACAAGTGCCATATGTATATGTCTGTGTGTGTACACACATATACACACATGCGTATGTACCTATGCATACACATGTACCATATGCACACACATACATACACACATACACATACATTTTTATACAAACATGGTTTGCAACACTATATTGCAGATTTTTTTGTTGTTTAAATATTCATTCTTAAGTCATTGAGAATATATATTTTACAAAGAAAATTTTATAGACAAAGCAAGTAAAATGGTGGGTTTGGGACACTGTTATGCAAATAAGATTATATGTATAAAACGAATGTTATTACTCTTTCCTTTTTGCCCCTCCCTCTCCTGATGAACCAGATCCAAATAATCTTTACTGGCTGCTAAATTTCTCCTGGGAAATCAAGCAACTCTCCAGAATTGCAGTAATAAACGACAATTTCTTACAAAAACATGTGTAAAGTAACTACAGAATGAAGTATTCAACTCATAGAAAGGAACTGCTAACACATGTAACATGGAAAATAACTGATAAAAGTCTCCTTGGTGCCATTCAATTATGGCATCAGCAGAAACACAAAAATCCTTCCAATTATTTCAGTAAAATCTTCATTTATTCATTATTTCAGAGGCTGAGCAAATGGTTTGTGTAAACATATCCTTCAGTAACACGCGCGTGTTTATTTTAGCCATCTGAAGGCTTCTTCTATGTTTATATAAGCCATCAGACACATACAGCCACTCACTTGTAGCTTTGCCTTTTCCTGAAAGGGGTGAAGGGGGAGAAGAGGGAATGAAACAATAAATCCAGTTTCTCTTTTGCATAAAGCACTCCCTCCAACGTTTTAAAATAACTTATGTTTATATTATTCTTGGACTGTCCTTTGGCTTTCTTTTTCATTCAATTATATTGCTCTTTCATATTTGATAGTACAAGCTATGTTCTGGCCATAGTTTCAAGAAATAAAGCCAGTTAGGGAGTTAACTGCTGTATTTGTTTATACCCACATAACTCACATATGCAACAATACAATTTGTCCACATCAGAGGACAAAGCATAGACACAACAGTACCCTTATGAACAGCATAAACGATTCATCATCTATTCCCCTCCTCCTAAGAACTGAGCTCCCCCTCCTGACTCAGGCAAAAGTGAGCCCTGCACCAACAGATTACTCTCTAGGTTAACTGTGATACCTGACCTTTCGGTTAGACAGAAAAATTCCGTGAGGTTAAATGCTACAGCGTGCCTTGTACAAGCATGCTACCACACACACACACACACACACACACACACACACGGCTCACAAAATTCTAAGGTCAAAACAACAAAACACCTTCAGGGTTGCAACCTAATAAGTCTGTGAAAACTTTAGTCTAAAGAAGTCAGCTTTGGTTCCTAAGGGAATGTTTATACTTGGAGGCGGGGCACTGGCAAGGAGGAGGATGGGGGAAATCATGCAGCTTTGATTATACTTGCATAGCTCCCTCGGCACTGAGATTTTTCAATCCCCCAAAAGTTGCTGCAGTTGACATGGAAACACCTCCACAGGAGGATTGGTATAAAGCAGAAAAGGGGGCGACCATGGCAAATGATTGTATGAGGAAAGTAATGGCAACAAACAACAACCAAACAGAATAAAACGAAGTGAAGTCGAAACACAAAGCAAAACCAAACACCTTCTTTGGCTTTTCTACTACAAAGTCTCCAAGGATTACCTTTTGTAAAAAACAAAAAGCAACAACCACAACAAAAAGAAAACTCTGATATTTTCTTTATTCCAATATGACATTTTTTATAAGGCAAATTATTTAATTCTTTGGTTGAATATATCTACATATCTCACGTATTTTCAATTTATTCAGATAATTTTAAAGTTGTAGCACTACCCTGATGCTTTTAGATGACTGTTATGTGCCTTGAAAATAGCAGTGTTACAGACATTTATGATTTCCTTTTTTCTATATTCTTTCTAGGAAAAAAAAATTAAGTTTCATAAATAACCACAGGGCACAAATTATAAACCATAAAGAAATTATGAATATGTTGTGCCACAGACATGGCCTATTTCTATTATCAAATATTGGACACTACTTGTACCTATTTTTGAAAACTGTAACAAAGCAAAACAAAGTGCTATCATATTTGAGTACTCTATTCCGAACTGTATGATACTTAGATTTTAAGAACTGTGAGCATCTATATCACTCACACAGCATTTGGAACAGCCCATCAAAGAGATTCAATAAATATCTGTTGAACATATAAATGTGAAGCCTACCATTATGAATTATATGCCTTCTGAATCATGATAAAAAGGGAAGAAACAAACCAAAAGTTACCTTTTTAAAACTTTTTGAATCATTAAGGCCATTCTATATACCATTATCTACTAATAAAAAAATTATTATTTTGAGAATGGGGAAAAAAGACATCTTAACTAAATGAATTCTGAATTTTTTTCTGACTTTTCATGACCTGAGACTGATTACTACACCAATTTTTCACCAAGAAAGGGATTTGTAACATGAACAATGTTCTCCTAAGAACTGAGTTTAGTCATCATATTAACTCACTCTGATACATGTGTTCTGTGGCAATTCATTGTCCACTCACCTTTTCCTTTTTCGGGATATCAATTTTTTTCTTTGAAAAATTCCTAGAAACTAGACGCTGTTATATTTTAAATCTCTAATAATTTATACCCTTATTTGGCTTTAATGTACTTTAGAGGTGCTATCCTGTTTTAGATAAGTAAATGTTAATCAGTAATCCACAGATGTGAAAGTCTACACAGCTATAGCCACATTAAAAAACACAAGTACACTTCATCTAATTTGCAATTCTTGTAAACGGTTAAGGTTTGTATGCAGACATGGGACATTTTGCTAACAGAGCATGGAATATAAGGAAGTTATTTAATAAAATTAAATCCAAACATAGGGTTATCAATCCAATTATATTAATTTAAAAATATTTGTTAAGACTATTTAAATAAAACAATTTCACTGAATTTAATTGAGTATTAATTATTAAGATTTTATATCAGATGCTTTCATTGAGATTATCTTCTTTTTTAAAAGCATATATTGTATTTTTTCCAAGTGGAGAAATTACATATTTCTTTGGGAAAAAAAATCAAAATATGTAAAAACGTACATATTGTAAAGTGGATGTTATATCACTCTTTAAAAGAGAAAAAGTCATATTGCATTCATTTTAGGTAGTGAATAAAAACTCGTTTTAAAAAGAGTCCAACTAATTTTCTGAGTTTTACCTGAGTAAAAGTGAACATTTTATTAATTTAATTATTTTAAACTCTACTCATCAGCAGTTTCTATCAAGCAATATGGAGATGGGCAGCCCACTGATAACTGATATCTGAGTATGTACTTTTAACAGAGCCACGTTCAGTGAAGAGAGGATTACAAACACAGCAGGGCTGGAAAATTATGTTGGCTCTACTTTTGGTGAACTCCTTATGGGATTACCTCACTCTCATCTGTAAATTTTTATCTCTTCTTACGTATGATTATACCATGAATTTTAATTATTTGTTGTTTGACACAACTTGTTCTTTATTAAAATAATACATAAGAAGCTGATGTAGCACTACTTACTTTCTAAAACCATATGAGACAATATTAAAACTAGTCTTGAAAATGAAATTTTAGAAAAATTTTTCTCAGCCAATCAAATATAGTCAGTTCTCAATGATTCTCATCGATGTACAAACAGAAGTTAAAACCTTAAATCAAACTCCTTCTTTAGCTATTGATTCCAACAATCTTCCCACTCCAGAACTTATGAGTGCTGCTAATAACAGCTAAATTGGCTAATCTGAACATTTTCTTCTACCTTTTTCCCTCTGACAGGGGAATAAATAAATCACTAGTAAAATGGCTTGAAGTTAGCAGTCCAGGAAAGGGCTGAAATAAGAAAATCTATAATGTAAAAGGCCCAATGCTTTATCCTCAGATAGCTAAAAAATCTTCCCTAGAACTGATTTCGCATTTCAAGTCCTAAACTCTAAGTGTAAAATCCCCTTCTTCAAGAATAATATATGAATTGTTTAAAACATTTGACAGCACTTAGAAATTCCAATGATTAATTAGCATATGTTATAGTCCCAAATTAATTTGAAGTTGCATTTACATAAGAAATAAAGGAAGAGGGTAGGGAAAGAGGGATGGTATAGCCAAAACAACTAAATTTTTAACATATATTTTCTACAAAGCTAGTTAAAAACAAACACTTAACTCATGTAATTTTTAAGTGTAAGTGTAGGGTTGGAAATAATTAAAATGTTACCTTTGCCAAGTAATTCCCAATGTATCCTCACTGGTACTGGGGTATAAATGCCTGCCGTTTTGATTCATGGTCCAGTCACAAATCCTCAGCTGTCAATTGAAACCTAGCAGTCAGATATGGATCGAGCAGTACTACAGATTTTAGTATTTAAATGAACACATGCAAACTAGTACTGTACATGGCATTAACCTTACTTTCCCATGAGGCAACATAAAGAAAAAAAAAAAAGCAAAAGAAAACCTTACTCTGAAAAGCAAAATTCCTAGACTCTTTTTTTTAGAAAAAGCTATTGCAATATGCTTCTCTATTAATTAAAGCATACAAGAGAAACAAGTGCTTAGAACATAACAATTAGCTATTATTAGAGTACAAATTGAGCTGCAATAAAAGCAAACGTTAATATTCAATAGAGAGATATATTTTAGAAAGAAAATAAAAAAGCTTTTTTTAATGCAACATAGCAAATAATCTGCATTGAGTAAAAGAATAACTGTAAGCATGCAGTTTGCAAAACGTAAAAGACATGCAGTTTAGAGGAGAAAGGCCCCACCTTATAAACATTGTCCCTGACTTATGTTTAGAAGCATCAAGGTATTCAGTTTTAGATGTTTACTAGTTTTGTTTTATTCAAAGTGGCATTGTTTAGAAAGAGTTGATAAGAATTTCTACTTTTATTTTAAACTCAGAGTTCTGGCATTTAAAATACTTTACCATATCTGAATAGAGTGAGGAATGCACTGAAAACAAGCTGAAACAAATTCTTCCCAGATCTCCGAATCATCAGCTCTGCCCTTCAGAGATTGTTCCAGTAACCCTATCCAGCTCTGTTTGGTTAACAGCTGCCCTACAGTGCTAGCAGATTTATTGAAAAGATATACTGCTTATTTTTATGCTTAAGAAAGTAAACTTATCTGGCTTTGGGGGCAAAAAAATCCACTAGGAAATCATGATTTTTAATCTTTAGATAGCCATGCTGTAAATTAACTGCATCTTGCACTGAAAAGATGACTTATTCACAGAAATCCACTAAACCTTGTTTGCTGCTTTTCAGTAAGTATTTCCAAAAGATGATGATTGGAGCCAAAGTGCCTTTAAACTTATGATAAATTATCTCAATCCTTTCTGATAACGTTATGGCTAAAAAAAATTTGGTTATTAAGAATCTTTTCTTTTCCCATTAGACTCGAGTTTCTACATAGTCTAAATAAAACTGATTCTAGAGTTTTAAAATAACAGTTTTTGCTCATTTTTCTACAGATCTCTGAGGCTCCTAAATACCACCTAAAATTTCTAAAACATGTGTTTTAATTATATTGATATTTCAGGTAAAAGTACTTTTAAAATTTAAAGAACTGAAAAAATCCCTAACTATAGATAAATAGGTAAATAGATAACAGATTGATAGATATGTAGATTCTGTTCAAGATATGTCATAAAGAAGCCATATGTCAGTAAAGAAAGTAAATTAGAATGAAAAATATTCTTAAAATGGATCATAATACTTGCATAAAGGAGAAAAACATATGCTTGATTAGTTTTACATTAAACAGATGACAAACTTTATGGCAAGATTTTTTAAAAGTTCTCAAAATGGATCATCTAATCACAAATGCAATGTGATGGGGCAATCTAAAATTGTTTTTCTGTAGTAACAGTAAGCCAGTTGTCTATTTCAAAATTTTTTTTTTTTTTAAAAAAGCAGTACTATGAAAATAATCTAAAAACAGTTCAAGAAACTTGACTTGGTATAAAGATCCTCGGGACCTCTTATTCTGCTCTGGTCAGTGAAAATCCTAGTTTTAAATCAATTAAACATTCTCAAGAAGGGAGGGTTATATTTAGGCATAGCCCAGGATAATTTTGCTGATTATTAACTTCAGGTTAGTTTTTGTGAGGCTCTCAAGGTTAGACTGCAGAAGTTTTCAGAAGACACTTTCACAAAGGCACGTAAACCTAAACATCACTCATTAATTGGATTCTAGTCCCACAATTCCAGGAATGCTATGTCCCTTGGGAAGAATGCATATGTAAATTGTTAGTATTTTGTTGTTCGTGCTGCTAATTTTTTGTTTACCATCTCAAAAAAATGTCACGTGGGCTATCTTTAATTTTGGCCACATAAGGAACACTTAAAATCAATGGATTTTTGGACTTTTCTTTCCTAAGTATAGTTTCAAAGGGGTTAAACCTGACTACAGGTATTCATTTTCATTAATATTTCAGATACATGCAATAGGAATATTTTCTCCCAAACAAAAAAAAAATGCTTAAATACAAACAAAATGATCACTGAATATATTTAACAATAATTTAAATGTCAAAGAAATCGGCAGGATATTAATTAGTATTGAATTAATATCCTTTTGATACGGGACATCACTTGTAAAACTCTTAATCTTTAGCAGGAAATGAAACGGGACATCTCTTGCAGAGTTCTTAATCTTTTTAGTAAACTCAGTTAAGTTTTCTTTTCTCCTTTCTTTGGGAAAAAAGCCCTCTCCTTCAAATCCCGATAATTGCCCCAAAACCGGTGACTCAGATCCTCTGGCTATTGATAAGGGTCATAGGCCCATTGTTAGCAGAAATGGCGTTAGGCCAGACAGGGCCCTTAGAGTCCGAGAGGGGAGGAGACTTTAGGCCAAAGGTCTTTTTTACTCTTTAAGAAATATATTAACCAAGCTTGTTTCCTTTTACTCTCTTAATAGGAAAATAGATAATGGAAATTAATAAATATATGATTTAAATAAGAAGTTCATATCCTCTTTTCCTTGTCTAGGGACTGAGGTGGCACTTCAGCAGGAAACCCAAGATATGCCTGACTAAGGCAGAAAGGGAAACAGCTCCACGAAACCCCAATAGGCTGGGACTACGAACCTTCTCAGTAGCAAATACAGAAGAAGAGACCTCCCGTCCCCCAATATCCATACTAACAAGGGGGTTCGTGGCTCTTAGAAAAGAGTTAGGCAGGATAGTTAGGGGGTTTCAGGTCTGCCTGCAAAGACACTGGGGCATCCTATCCTAGAAGGGGTCTGCCCTAGTCCGCCCACAATTAAGCAAACCAGAAGGCATTTTTAGGCTAAAAGTAACTCATTGAAAGAAACAAGATAGAAAGAGCAGGAAATTGGGTACTAGTTTCAGCCAGTCACTCGTACCTGTGCAATAAAGACCCCAAGGATCTTCAGTTTACCTGAGCCTCATTATACCATCATTATATGATGTATATGCCCAGAAGTTGATTAATATCATTATAACAGATCAAATTCTGGGAATAATATGCACAGAAAGGAAATGATGAATCACTGAGTCCTGTCAATCTTAGCTGTCAATCAAGGAAGCCCACTCCTCTAAGAAAAGTAACAACCCACAGCAAATAGGGATAAAAACCTCAAAGGCCTTTGAGACACTCTTCTCTTGCTCAGGCCCGCTTCCACATGTGGAAGTGTACTTTCTCTTCTAATAAAGCTTTTCTTTTCTGCTGTATTTCGGTGTCTTGCTCAATTCTTTGTTAGAGACATCAAGAACCTGGACAATGCGCTAGGAGAGGATCTCTAATCTCTGGTAACACTTTGTTACTGAAGACGTAAAATATAATTGAAATTTATTTAGCTATTTAAATTGTGGGCTAGCGTTATCAACATTTTCAAAAATTTCTGAGGGGGCATGTTTATTAATGCTTATACGTTAAAACTTATTTAAACCAAGTTTACCTGAGCAAGAGCCTCTCTCAATGTTTTGTTTTGTTTATTTTTAATTTTATTAATCTTGCATAAAGCATCTTTACATTAATAAACCTCCTGATAAAGTAAAAATTTAAAGGTGATGGTGTAGGTAAAGGGAACATTTAAATAATGAAAATAAAAAAACATCTATTTACCGAAGATTTCCATGGCAATACTTCCTAATAAAATCAATTAATTCCTAAGAATCTTGTTTGGCCAAGAGAGTTCTGACTCAGCAAATTTTGAACAAATTCTAGGTGATGAAAGGTTAATACTAGGTGTCTTTAAGCTACTTTCTGGGCATGTTAAATAATTTTGGTATTTGTATAATTCAGTACTCCTAACAAAAAAGAATTTTACATTTGGCTTTAAATAAGTTTAAAAGAATAGGTGATAATGTTATTTGGGGTTGGTGTGGTGATTCTTCAGTTTCTGTCCTGTGAGAGAGTCAATGTTATATACTTTAACAATTTATATATAATTGTTATATAATTAATCAATTTGTTTTTTAATGAAATTTTAAAACTTTAATTTTAAGTGATACATAAGCTTCGTAACACCCATGAGTTTTTCAAGTATTTTCCCTTAAAAATCAAGTAATCATTTTTTCCCCAATAGTAATCAAACTTAAAACATCAGGAACAGATTAGTTTAGAACCTTAGTCTATTGAAGTTTTGTGTTTATGTATGTAGGCAGGTAACAATTCTTATATTTGCAGCAATATAGATTCCTTGACAGACCTGATCATATGCATATTCTAACAGAAATGTACAGCCATATAAATCATTTTAATTCTTTAATTTATACGCACCTCCTAATATGAAATAAGAGTGTCTAGAAAAAGGTAAAATTTATATTAAAACAATTTATGGCCAGAATTCCAAAAGCAAACAAAGGGTGAAGTAAGGAAGTAAGATTCTCCTCCAAAAGAGCGACGAGTAAAGGTTGAAATAGTCAAGCAACTAAGAGAGAAGAGAAGATAAAGATTTTACTGCATATGTTCTAGGGATGGAGTTCCATAAAGTCTCTGAAATGAGAAACTTGTTCCTCTCCCAATGAATGAGATCATTTCAGAAAAACAAGGATGGGGATCATGTAGTGTACCTTAAAAAACTGCATAAGGGGAAATACTTAAGATTTAAACCATTATCCTTTCCTATGCTACACTCAAAAATTCATGAAGGTAGCTGATAGCCATAAAGAATCAATATTGCTTGTGGTTTCAGAATAAATCTGTTTATTAAATGAGGGCCCTCCACTATTATAAACAGGAGCTTTTGTTAAATATTTAGCAATTAGCTTTGGGAACAAAAGAAAGGTAAGCAAAATGTTCTACTTCACTAGACTGAGCAAAGAGTCTGATATACTAACAGTCCCTCATGATGACAACAGCTCTCAGTTGAACCAGTAAACCATTAAACTGTAAAAAGCATAATCAACAGCGGCAAATTTACTTTTTCACTTTTGTTTTAAGTTTACAGTGACCTCAAGGGAATATCTTAAAAGATGTTTTATGTTCTCTTAGATTTCCTCATTTCTCCAGGTAGCCTCAAGAGAATAGGTTTTAGGGGGGTGAGGGTACATTGGGAAGGTGCTTAAAAGAGATTAACATTCCAATATTCATGCTTTCCTCTTAACTCTTAGATTAGTGGAATTTTATTTTATTACTATTATTAATTACTTGCCACGGAGCAAATAAGATGGCCTCTGAATGAATAAGACGTAGCCTTACTAAACAAGTAAAATGGTCAGAATACAATCATGTTATGTGTGGGACATATAAACACATCTTTAACAAAAAAGATACTCAAGATCATCCTGGTATCTTATAGCTACTTCTAATGTTAATTTCTCAAACCCATGCTTCTTGATGTTTAAGTTAATTAGCATGGGAGAATAAAAAATGGGTATGCAAAGTTCATGAACTAAATAAACATTACTGTACATAAATTGTAAGTATTAGAAAATAAAAAGGTTTTTTTTTAATATATATGGAGGCTACTTTACCTTGTAAAGTTTAAGGTTTCAAGGGAACTTAAAGATTGAGTAGTTCAACCTCTTCATTTTCCTTTTCAAAATAAGGACGTAGGACAGCAAGGTTTAAGGACTTGTCCAAGGTTTGACATGCCTTGTTTGTGTCAGTACTAACATCAAACCTCCTGACTCCTAATCGCTGGTTTTCACTCAGGACACCAGTTTGCCTGTCATTGTTCTTTTCCTACCCTATCCTTCATGCACAGCCCAAGAATATTTAAAGCTACAATGTCTTTAATCATAACCCTCAGAATTTCCTTTACTTCCCTGATTCGACTTAGATCTTTTAAAGTTCATACTTTCAGAAAAGAAGACAAGTTTTCCTTTGTGATTTTCTTGATTGAAATTTGAGGTTTCAGTAAACAATTTTATTTTTACACTAATTATAATAGTTTATCTGGATATTAGACTTTGATAACCAGTAAAAGTAAACTACTGAATAAATGAATGAATGATAAAAAACAGACCATGGAAGGTGGTTGTTATTTTTTTAAGAACTAGCCAAAAAGCTAAACATTTGCATAACCATTATTTTGACTAAAACTTCCTTTAAATGTGTTTCCTTTCCAACCAGCTTATGTGAAAAGTGACCTCTTATCCATTTACATACCTACCCAGAAGTCATATGATAGGGTTTTGCGTCAAGCTGTCAATTATGATAACAGACACAATAAGAACAGCCCAAGTGTTGATAGCCTGCTTCCTGGCTTTATTGAAAAGTTTGTTGATAGTCCACTTGTGTCCTTTCAATTGCTTGCCTCTAATAAAAAAAAACTACCTTTCCAGTGGTTTTAAGGTACCTAGCTTTGGCTTTGCCATTTCATTTGCTAGGACAAATGCTATAAAGAGATTTCAATTAGTATTTTAATTTAAAAAATCCTACAGAGACAATTTCTTAAAAAGGTCATTTGGTGTAAAAGAAATTTTCAGCGTAATCAAAAGTACTTTCAAAATCTACTTTCAAAATTAAAATATTTTGATAAAAAGTAGCCCAGAAATTGAAATTGAAATAATAGCATTATATAGTCATGCAAGAAATATAACATGCTGAAGCTCAATAAAATCCATGCAGTTGTGATCAGTAATACAAGGACCTGAGTTGGTCAGGCTATTCATTCATTAGCTCTGATAATAAGTAGTATATATAGTCAGGAGATTATAATTTCGAGATTATGAAAATCAGCTTTATATCTTATAAACTAGAGCTTACTTTGTTGTCTCACTTAAGAAAAGCAAAAGTGACTTCCCATTTTTCCATCAAAAATTTTAACTCTATATCAAAGGTTAATATACATTTCAATAGCTGGTTCAAATAGCAATCTTTTACTTTCAAACAAGATTTCTTAGCTACCAACTTTTATTAACTTGCAGTAAGTTTTTTTAAATATGTTGTATTGATGTGTAATAGTAAGGATTTATGTTTTTACTATGACCTTACACTCAAATAAAATGGTGATAATCAAGTTAACTAGACCCTCTTATCTTACCAAATTTTCTACGATAGCAAAGAAAGAAGGCCTGCGATTTAGCTAATTCATTAAGAGGCTAACTACTTCCTTAGCTGGAATATTGTCAAAATTGTCTCATATTTGCCATTTATACTGCAGTTGTTAGACTGGATTGTAAACTAATTTCTGTATTTTCTAACGACATCCATCACTCTGCTATATAGTTCCCCCTATCTCAAGGAGAGACAAAACTTGAGAAATGTAGTTCCTTCATTGCTTATCATAATGAATGTGCATAGTGTGTGCATGAAATATAGGGAGAAAAAGAACCACCACATTTTATGAAACTTTTATAAGATTATGTCAGAGAGGAGGTCATTGACACCTCAGGAAAAGTTCCAAATCATAAAAAAGACATTTCTCAGCAGAGACTAAACAGTTCAGTTTGCCAAGGCAGGACCCACGAGTTCTTCAAGCCATCACACCATCTTCCAACAGAAAAGTTAAAGAAGAATAAAGCTCTGATTGAAGTTCTAATTTTAATTTCCCACATGCCAACAGTGGGTGCATTAAATAAGACAATCATCCCAAAGACAATCTAGTTACAAACCTTGAAAAACATTAGAGATTGTGTTAAAAGAAAAGGAAAATTTTAAAGTCCTGATCAGCTGGCATGAGTTGATTATTATGACTCATTAGACAGAATTTTTTTAATGGCAAATTATTAACTGGTTTATATGAATCTTTTTGAAATATTCTTCATGATTATGTGATTTTATTTTTTAGATTCAAATGAGATATATTTACAATAATAAGTGAAATTCCTGTGTCTGAAAAAAACTAGTATTTCAAGGCAGTTAGTCACCAGTTTAAATCAGTAATGACCATTATAAAAAGGAACATGGAGATGTATACTTATTAATAACAACTGCATGTGTACCAAGTTAATGGATATGGCAGCATATACTTTTAGTATTCAGATTTGCAAATATGAATACACTTACAAGTGGAACACAGGGTTAATTTTAATATTTTCCATCTCGATTTAAGAATGTCAATATCCTTGTGTGTTAGAAATGATTACATTGGAAGCTCTGCTTTAGTGTCATTTTGTGGAAAGATTTTTATGATAGTCAAAATTATTCAACAATTTAAAATTAGTTATTAACTCTAATTTACATAGGGTATATTAAAGTTCTTTTCTAAAATAAAAACAGCACTCAACAATGCACACCAATATTTTTCATAACCTAAAAGGATAAATCTTTATAAAGCAGCTGCCAATGAACTGAAGAATGTACCTGGTGATAATATTTATTCTTAAGAGGTCATGTATATTGAAGGCTAAGGGAATGTTTAAAAGAACCCTCTCAGACTAAAACTATCGCCTTTCTAATTTTGAATTTCTCCTAGCTAATATAAAATGATTGATTACCTTTATTTCATGAACTCCTTGATTTTCCATTTCATTCAAAATTTTTTTATATTTGTCCATTTAATTTTTATTTTTTGAATTATTTATTTAGAACAAATTACTGATAGTAAATTTCTAGATGAAATATATAAAAATACTTTTGAGTTTCCATTGCAATATTGCCAGAGGGAATATTGGATATTCCCTACAAAAAAAGCCAAATTTCTATCAAATTTACATAGGGAAAAAAAAGATATGGTGATATCCTTATAACCTTAACTGCATTTGATTTTATCACATTTTTTCTGTCATTAAAAGGTATCTATTGTTATTTTTTAAATTTTATTTTATTTATTTATTTATTTAAATTTATTTGATTAGTTTCAAGTATACAGTACATTGGTCAGACATTTATATAGTTTATAAAATGATCTCCCTAATTGCTCTTTCTCTCCTCTGGTTTCCCACCTTGCCATTGTATTAATGCTAACTGCATTCCCTATACTGTGCTCCCCATCTCCATGACCATCTATCAACTACTAATTTGTACTTCTTTAACCCTTCACCCCATTCTCCCAGCTCCCTAAACCCCCTCCCTTGTGGTCATCACCACATTTTCCTCTATATTTGTGAGTCTGTTTTTGATTAGTTTGTTCTTTTTGTTCCTTAGATTCCGCATATAAGTGAAATCATATGGTATTTATATTTCTCTGACTTATTTCATTCAGCATAATAACCTCTAGGACCATCCATGTCGGTGCAAATGGTAGGATTTCATTTTTTTTAATGGCTGAATAATATTCCATTGTATATATGAACCATAATTTCTTTATCCATAGTCTGTTGATAGGCATTTAGGTTGCTTCCATATATGGCCTATTATAAATTGTGCTGCCATGAACACTGAGGTGCATAAATCTTTATGAATTATTGTTTTGGTTTTCTTTGGATAAATATCCAGAATTACAATTGCTAGGTCAAAAGGTATATACGTTTTTAATTTTATGAGAAACCTCCAGACTGTTTTCCATAGTAGCTGTACCAATTTGCAATCTCACCAACAGTGTATGAGGTTTCTTTTTTCTCCACATCCTCTCCAACACTTGTTCTTTGATTTATTGATGATAGCCATTCTGACAAGTGTGAGGTGATATCTCGTTGTGGTGTTAATTTGCATTTCTCTGATGATTAGTGACCTTGAGCATCTTTTCATGTCTATTGGCCATCTGTATTTCCTCTTTGGAGAAGTATCTGTTCAGATCTTCTGCCCATTTTTTAATTGGATTGTTTGTTTTGTTGTTGTTGAGTAATATGAGTTCTTTATATATTTTGGATATTAACCTCTTATCAGATGTATTATAAGCGAATATATTCTCCCAGAATATCCTCTCCCAGTTGGTTGTCTTTTTGTTTAAAGTACTCATTCATCATTGAGTACTTTAAATCAAATGCATTTAGAACCTGCTGCTAGAAAAGTGGTCTCTTTTAAATCTTTGTAAAGTAATGAAAGGACGCAGTAAATCAATCTCATTTCTGCAGTCGAAAAGAATAACCTTTACTCTACTAAAGTCATTTAGACTATTTCTCTCCCTCTGTTCCTGGATAATAAACATAAAACTTCATCTCTATGATGCTTTTTAAAATTTAAAAGAATAAAATAAACTCTTAACTGGAGCCTTAGTTTAGTAATATACATATATAGTATGATATGCATATACATTCATTTTCTGCATGCCTCAAAATTGTAGCTCATTATGAATTTAGCATATTGGGCTTCTTCAATTCAAAAAGTAGCACTAACACTTTCATTATATAGAGGACAAATTATCTGCCTGCATGGCATTTAAAATTGAACATTAAAATTTTAGTTATGAAGCTTATATAGTTTTTTCTTCCAAGGATCAATGCACATTATATATTTTATAAATATCAATCACATTTGATCAAACAAATCATATTTATATTGTAAAGGGTCTTACTTGACACTGTCCACTTAAAAAACAAGTTCTGGTCTTCTGGTCTTTGATGAAAAAAGTTCCGGAACTCATATATATATATATATATATATATATATATATATATATATATATATATGTACTTTTTTTCAATTAAAATGGGCTTAGAATCCTATCTATGTTAAGATTCATGTTTTCATGATGCTAGCTAAATTTTCTTGATTTATCCTTCGATATGTGAAACGGGAAGTAACTTTTATATAATGAAGTTTTGTGATCATAATTACCTGAGGTTTCGTTTGTCATAAGTGATAAATAAAAAAATTAAAGCTTTCATAGATTAGGACAGAGGAAGGGAAAGATTGCTTTTAAATACATGGAATTGGTTATAATATTCTGAATGTGTTTGGGTCTAAAGGTTTAAATAATGAAGGCATGTTTCTATGAATTAAAAATTAACTGGAATTAGAGAAGTGTCATAAAGAATAATGTAAATCCCATGACAAAACTATTTATGAAAATATGTGGAATAATTTTTAAAAGAACAAGTCTCTAAAACCTATAAATCTTGAATAAGTTTTTCAAAAACACAATGAACATATACATTTGTCAAATAGAACCATATTATAGTAATTATAACACATTTCATATTATAGCAATTTTAGAGGTGAAAAAAGCAACATTCCAGAGAATTATGTTGAAAAGCCAATGGCTGGCAAAACCACTAATTATTACTTGGTATTTTCATAACTATGTACAGATGTTTTCAGTTAGTTCTCACTCTTTTGTTTTGTTTCGTTTTGCTTTTTTTAAACCTGGCAAAACGTCAAGTATCTTGAATAAGCTATCATCTTATGATTTTCTCTGAACTCTGCATGTGGTGACCTTTAATACATGCAGTCTGCCACCTTGGTCTGCAACAGGGTTGAACTGGAGAATTACACGTGAAGCACAGTAAAGATGAGAACAATAGCATAAGCTAGGTGGACAGGTCTATAGCAAAAGAAGCTGGCATGAGTAACTATGTGGGCTTACTACGTATGTAAAAGCTCACACATATGCACATACAACTTATGTTATAAATGAAGAGCAAGTTAGTTAATACCAGCTCTTTCTTATTCATTATAGCCTATTTTTCCCTATGTAATATTTTGCACACTGTTAATTTCAAATCGCTCTGCTATCAAAACTTGAGTGCAGCAAACATATGCATCATAAAATATATTTAAATTCTGAAGTGGTTAAAATTATTTCTGTCATCCTGTAACTGGAATCGTGGGATTTCTGTATTGGTATGGTCCATGCTTTTCACTGTGGCTAATTTGTTTATAAGCCACCATTAATCCTGGCTGTATATTTTCACAGTCTGGGTAAACACTTCATTTGCATTAAATTTACGGCATTAATGAGATGTGAAATTTAAAATGCTACTTGAAACATAAATGATGTAAGAAAGCAGAACAAAAAAAAGTGTTTTATCACATCTAAAATCAGTAAACCAATTTAAACCTATTAAAATAGGAATGATGTGTCGCATGAGATTTTAGCTTCGTAACTCATCTTCTTGGACTAAAATACAAAAATGGGGAGTAAAACATCTGGAAAATATGAAAGCTCAAAAACACAAATTGTGTACTGCTTCTACTCTAATTGGCTTTTAAATCAGTTTTCAATTTTTTTTCTTTGGAAGCTATAGGCTATTAAGTTCTCAACAGCCAATAAGACAGAAACATACTCTTTGGCTGACATACTGTTATTCATGAATGCCATCGATATATAATGTTACAGAGGTGGAAAAGGTCTTGAGCCAATGAGAGAAACCCTGTTCAGAGAGGCAAGAAACAAAAGATAAATGAGAAAATATTCTGGAAAATGAAATGATCGATTTCTTTCTCAGAAGCCCCGTGAGCCCCGTTCTGAGTCCAGATCTGAGAGGCAGCATGGAGAAAAGCACCAATGCGAAAGCGTGGCTACACCATCACACCTGGGTGAAACTTGCCCACCTGTTGCTGATGTAGGAAGGATGGGTCTCTTGGGCTTAGTCCCACATATCGATTGGCTTGAGATGTGCCTGAGGCTGTGTAGGCTGATTAAGGAAGAACAAAAACAAAGATAAAAATTGTGAACTATCAGATTGAATACCCTGTCCACGTAAAAGAAACCCAGAGAAGTGGGACTTGGAACCAAAAAAAAGTCTCTATTTTTCTTCTGTTTTGTCTGAGTGAACACTGAGTGATATAAACGGAATGGTAGTTGATTTCAAATCAACCAATTTATCCCCCTCCCCAAAAATCTATTCAGTGAATCATATCCCATTGTTTGGTGTAGCATCTCACACTTATGTGCTCCAGTTAGTCTTGCAGGAATACCAAGGACTGGCTAAATAGAAGGACTCTTTTCCTAGTTGTATTTTTTTTTTATCAGATATTAATTATCTAATAATGGAATAATAAATGATGGTCTGTGAGTCTAAATGTAAAAGCAGACTGAAAGTCTATCAGGAAAAAGTGAAAGCTTTTAATGATTGGATTTAAACAGATGTGCTTGATAATAAAGGATGAAAAATGTCTTACTTAAAAGTCTTACTAGAAAGAAAATCTAATATTACTAACATAAGGAGAAGCCTATTCTTATTATTATATCATATAGAATAAATTAGCTCAGTATTTTATTTAATGTGAAAATGACCTTAAGTTTGATAGAAATGTTTTTGGAACAAAAAATTATTTCTTTTCCATAAGCATAAAAAATCAATTTCTTGTGAATGGCCTGGGGAATTAATGGCAACTTTTAAACACATGGCCACCAGGTAGGAAATAGATACGGTGAACACTCCTTGAATTATTACTGTCTCACCTTGCAAGTACTCTTTGTATAAGTGCTTTTTGGTAGAGGGTGAGTTTTTCAAAAACAACAACAAAAAACATCTCCCTATTCCTAAAGAATTTTGTTTCTTTTTACAAGGAAAGAACTAATGTATCTTCCCAACACTAGCCAATTCCATTGTTTCATATTGGAATAAACAGAAAAACTAAATTTTAACCATTTATGTTATATTTACAGGTCTGACAAAAACTAAAATGTTTGGTTTAAAACCATCAGATTAACAAGAAATCAGGACATTAATTTTAAAAAGGCTTTTTAAAAATCAATATATTAATTCTGCCATGTTCAATCTGAAGGACTGCAGAATTTGATCTATCGAGGCTTTTTTAGGTTAACTTTTTAAGACAGTGAAGATGCTCACAATTCACCTTTTAATTATTCCTGAATAAAGGGTTCAAGCAAGGGCAACCAGTGGCTCCTATTCAATCTCTGGGCTTCTGGAATTCAAAGCATAGCATGGACAGCTGGAGAAGAGCCTCATCCTTACAGAGTAGGTGGCAAGTCTGTGCTACTTCTTTTCGACCATGAGAAAAAGGTTTCCCTGATCTCTATGTTATCTTTAATTGTACTGACTTACCAATTCTCACTGTCAGTGGTACCTAGGAAGCTGGAGCTACAAGTTTGTTTCGAGGAAAGAAAAATGACTCACTGTATTTAATGCAAGAATGGAAAATGAACTGATGCAGCCATCTTTTAAATATTTTATAATTTTATTAGTCAAATCAGATTCCTTTTTGATCAACCTGTATGTGAATATAAGAACAATTAATTAGCAGACAGGCTGACTGTACTCCCATAAGTGAGCTGCGATCACTTGGGTCTGATCTTCCCTTGACTCTCTCCTGTTAATAACACTATACGAGTAGGTACCAGAAGTTTCTGGAACTTGGTTTTGATCATTTCTCCTGTGATAGTCTTCCAAATACTTCAAAAAAAATCTTTGCTTCCTTTTCTTTTATTTAAATTGCTGACTTGTTTGTTCGAAGGTGCCAAGACATCCACTTTTAAAATTTGAATGTATAGTATTTCAATGACTGTAATATGCATAGCTAATCTTTAGAACAAAATAATTTTTAGTCTTTCTTGGCTGTCTCATCCATCTGTGCATTCAAGAAAATGTTCACTAGTGATGGATCCTCTACCAACAAACCAGTTACTTAGCATTTAATGATTATTGATGGGAATTACGAGCCTATATGGACTTCTTAGTCTCTGAGGCCTCATGAATTGTGAGAAAGAAATGCTGAATTCACTGTATACTCAAAGTATTGTCCATTTTTCTTGTAGGGTTTCCTCCTAGGTTTTCAGAAGCCACACACACACACAAAAAGAGCATCTTTCTAATGGCAGAGAAAGAGCCAGTGGTGGTTCCAATTGGCTCCGTAATTTCATATAGGAATTTGCAGAACATGGGGATTTTCTTGCTCTAGGTAAAAAAATAGAAGCTCTGAATTTAAGATATAGTATGTATAACTGAGAAGGAGCATGCTAATTCCTCCTGACTGAAACTTTATCCATTCTAATCTACCAATCTATGCATACTGGCTCCAGCGCTAGGAAGCTGGTAGTCTGGATGAAGCTAATTGAAAAATTGTGTAATAATTCCTTGTGTACTTATGATTATTCTACACTAAGAAACAAAGGAATCATTTGAGTTATTGGTATGTGCTGTGTAAGTTCACTGGCTAAATAACTGACATTTAAAATGTTATGGCCATGCTAAAAGCATAGTACCTGAGGTACTATGATAGGAAAAATAATAAAAAAAAAAAATTTTAAGTTGAAGACAAAGAAAGAGCAGGTTGCTTACATGTGCCTAATACTACATTTAAGATGTTTTCTGCACCCAACACTGTGTGACTGTTTTTACAATGACATAACCTACAGTAATGTAAACATGCAATTATCTTACAGAGGAGGCACTGATTCAGTCTGCCATGCGAAGGGACTTGATTCCTATAGGAATGTTCCGATAAGTAACAATTATCTAATCTCTCTTTGGGATGATATAAAAACCTTGTATACTGCGTTAGGTTATTCAGTGCATTTTCAGTGTATACCTTGAACAAGCAGGCATGACTTATTATTTTTGTTATAGCTGTTTACTCAAACAATTACGCTTCTCCCTTTTCAAATAAGATGCACTGATTGAAATTTGATAAGAGAGAGCATGTGATAGCCAGGCCACATACATGCCTGCTGGTTCCACATAAATGAGAAATCTCCATCTGGTTGGGTAGCTGGAAAAATTGCCATGTTTTCCACCTTGGATCAGATATCCAATGGTGCCTTTGATGGACATTTCTCATTTCCTACAGAAATACTTACTGGTTGCTGTAGGTGAAGCTGCCTCACCTTCAGTGGATGTAGTGATGGGTTTAGTATCTGTCATGGTCAGGGTCACAGGTCGCACTGCACTGGGATGGGGAGAGGGTGCCAAGACAGGAGTGAAATGGCCAGGCACTTTCCCTACTACTTGACCACTGCTGTTAGGCTACAAAACAAAAACAGAATGCCGGGTGAAACAATCCAAAAGGCAGTCATCTTGTCCAAAAACTCCACTCAGCATACTCAGCCAAGTGGACCCTGCACACTGTGCGTAACTGCCACACAGGCCCTCTCAAGTCTGAGTCAGAGAGGTCAGTCAATGGTTAGTAGTAATACAAAGCAGCAGCATTTAAAAGAAAGTCTTTACCTTCAAAGCACTTTATATCGGTTAACTGTCTTTACAGTACTCCATGGGCAGGTAGAAATGATCCTTTCATTTAGTAGGCCAGAAAGCTCAAGCGAATACCTAAATGCGTAGCTCAAGGCTAAAATGGAAGTCATTACTGAGCTAGTGAGAACAAGAACCAGTGCTTCTTCTCTGGTCTTCATTTTCTATAGTCAGTTTTGGCTTTCAGAAAACAATTTTTTTACCTAAATGATGATGTCATTGACACAAGGAAGACAAGAATATCTAGGCAATCAAACACATCAAACTGAATAATTTCCATCATTTATAGTCAAGGCCCAACCTGCATACAAAACCTCCAGCTCTTGTTCACACATAGGTACACTCAGATATACACACCAGGCAATTTAGATTCTAGGATCTCTACTCAACTATTGACAATCTACTAATACAAGCAGATAGAATGATATTTAAAGCATTTAAAATTTCAGATCCATACAATGATATAAAATGCTGAACTAGGTCTCTGACTTTACATCTACAAATAAAAGATTTCCAAAGTAAATTAAAATGTGCTGAAGTCAAACAGAGGGCAATCAAATACACTCTGTTACCTGAGTTACTCTTCCACTGTTGGGCACGGAGAGTTACACAAAACATTTATTGTTGACATTTGTGGGAATTAACAGATAAAATCCCCTGGGCAATGATAGAAAAGATATTATTATCTGAGTTTTAGCCCCGGGTACAAAAATAGTATCCATGGCAGGAGACAAAATCCTAAGGGTGCACTGTTTGAAGAAATACTTGAATGTATTTTTTCTAGACAGAGAATGCTATTTTTAATTAACACTCGTGTTGGAATTCTCCACTGCATGGTGTACATAACAATTTGCTGTGAGGATATTCTCCACAAATATTTAGTCTTTATAATCAGCATTGCTAAAAGCATAGAAGCAACGAAGCAGAATATTTATCTACATACCTGCACAGAAGTTAAAAGTAGACATTTCTTTAGAGAAAAAGAGAAATGGCTGATAATACTTAAATACAGTAACTTAGAGACATGAACTAAGGCTTTGGTTGGGTTCCTCAGAGGCCACAATATTTCTTCTGTAAAGAAAATGGACTTCTTGAATATCCTGACTATTCTTCATGAGTAATTTTAAATATTTAACTTTATGTCAGGAAAATTGACCAGAATTTCCCCCTACAGAAGCCTATGAGAGTTATATCTTTAAACTAATTTTATTTAAAATATTCCATTAAATAGCATGACTGTCTCACTCTAATCGGTGCAGCAGCAATGTAATTAATCTCTAAATTGCTATGGCGAAGACAAGGCATTTCAGTTGCTTAACTTAACAATCAAAATCAGTGCAGCGCTGGAGGATATTGGGAAGAAACAGTTGACTACAGGTGTACAAGTACTTATTTTTCCCCCCATTTTTAGAGCTAAAAAGCTGAATATCAAGAGTCTCATTTCGAAATGCAAATTAATGGGTGTGAAGTGGAGTTAAAAATGAAAGCAGATATAATGTTGCTCAAAAACCCTCAGTATACCATTTTTCCTTTCAAAGGGAACAAGTCTGTTTCTGAAGCAGATCATCAACTTCTGGTTACTTGAATATTGCAAAAGACTGTTTTATATGTCTCACTCAAGAAAAAGGACTGATCTCTGGGGTAAAAGGGGTCAAATATGTAGTGAAAGATATCTAACTATGGGAGGTGAACACACAATGCATATATATATTTGCTTTACTTTTAAATTGTACACCTGAAACTTACTGGATTTCATTAACCAATGTCACCATAAAAAAATAAGTAAGTAAGTAAGTAAGTAAATAAATAAATAAATAAAACCTCTAACCAAAGGGGTTCAGAGACCTTCTAAGTTGGTGAACACATTCATGTGCTTGAAGGGTGACATACCCTAACACCCTGGGGAGAGAAGCACCTGCACTCAGGACCGTTTGGAACTTTGCCTTATAAATCTCTTCACCTACATCTTCCTTTTATCTTTTAAAATATATTTTGTATTAAATCCATGAAACTAAAAAAAAAAAAAGAAGAAGAAGAAAGAAAGAAAAAGGACTGATCTCATTTTATCATTGGTGGAACATTCGGTGGTAAAAAAGCATTTCTGTATACTGTGTTCACCACAACAATTTAACAGTACCTACCTGAGAGCATGGGACAGAAGATGAATGACAATAATGTTAAGAAGTGCTGTGACAAAATATATTACCATTCTGCAAGCTTTGTCTACTGGAACTGAATCAACATGAACCACCAGATGTTTCAGTTTTAAAAAATAACAGAAGTGACATAAAGAAAACCCAAGCCAATACAGTCAACTTTCCTGAAACGCAGGGTCACAAGAATGAGAGGGTTATTTCTTTTCAGTTTTCTACTAGTTCAAACAGGTGAAGCTACTTTAAAAAGCCTCTCTTTTAACACTTTTAATAGATGAACTTCCATACTGTAGATATGAAAAGACATCTCATCTGAAGATGAAGTTGAACAGCATTAGGAAAGGATTATCCTACTTAGTTCATTGCTCCTATTATACAAAATTCTAAGAGGGAATTTTTTTTTTTTAATTGAGATGAGAGTACGATGCTTCTCTTAGAAGTTGGATCTTTATGTTGAAAATATGAAGAAAAACTTAGGACAATATAGGCAGATTACCACCTAATACAGCCTCTTAACTTATAAAGAAATTGAAATATATGTAAAAAAAAAAGTACTGAATAATTAAAGAAATGAGTAACATTAAGGGCCTGATTTTAATTTGCATAATTTTTCCCCTAACAGTGCCTAATTAAGACATCAGTTTAAAAAAAAAATCCAATGGAACTCTAAGATTTTCCACACTGAATTAACGTTAAGGACTTTTAATGGATGTCTTAATTAGACTTTGTTATTCATGGAAATTCTACACAAATTAAAATCAGACCTTGTATGCACTGTTCCCAGCTGAGTCTAGCAGAATGCTCTGAGGAACTGAGACTTTCGAATCTATGCTCTGACAGCAAATTTTATTATCAAATTGATGTAGTAACACCCCATTGTTTTACTTGTAAGTAGCATTACAGTCATTAAAAGTGCTAGACCATTTGGACATTTTCTTCTAAAATATAGTTTAACTTCAAGTTCAAGATTGGTGTATTTAGCTTAGTATTATTAGTCAATGGAACTAAAACTACAGGTAACTTTTTAAGTAACCCGAATGGTTGCCCAACATGCTATTTAAAATAAAACATTCAGAAAGAACCATTTTGCTTCAAATTAAGGCCAAAGGGTTTTCTCTCCCCACATCTTTCTTTGTTAATTCTAAATTAATATGCTAACTGAACATCAGTAACAGAATGTTTACGAAAATCTCTCAGAACTATAAGAGATATAATAAGGAGTCTTGGAAGTAAAGCAGCAAAGACAAATACCAGACCATAAGCTCAGAATTATATTACAGATTTCGGACATTACGATTATTGATAGACACAGCTTTGGCACAAAGACTGTCTACTTGACTGTGGAAAATCCTCTTATATCAAATCCCTAATGAAGTGACCTCTCCATGGAAGAAACCACATGTTTAGGGAGTGAAAAGGGCACATGAGTCACTACACTTACACAATGAATCCCTAGAACCAATGTTTACCAAAAAAAAAAAAGACACTTCTGGTACTGTCACTCATTATTAAATGTAGTCATGTCTGTGCAAAGAATATTCAAGTAGTCATCAAACATTGAGAATGTTTACATTACCAAAGCTTATTTTAATACCTAATTGTTAGTCTATAAATACAACTGTAAGTTCTTTTGTGTGTGTTTATTTTAGCGCATACCTTGCTCTTGCCTGAAATAAGCACTTTGTCTATGTGTCAAGCCAGGTATTTCAGAGGTGTGAACTCCAGCTCAGAGCGTTTTTGTCAATGTACCTTCTGCATAAACTTTCTCTTCAGTCAATAAAAATCTAAAAACATCAAACCAAAAACATCTTCACAAATGTGCCCCATTGGGGCAACACACTTCCTACCTGTCATTCAGCCACCTTTAAATAAAAATCTATTGAGTCACCAAGACACTTCCTGAAGATGGATTTCAAAAGCTTGATGTTCTGCCAGACATACTGTCTGAGTAAGCTCCATTTCTTAAAGTTAGACCTGTTCCATCTCCCTTAGGCTCTAATCTTATTTTCTCTCTCATTTTTACCTGGCTGGTTTGCGGACTGGATGGATCATAAGAAGGTACATAGTTCTTCAGAGTATCCTGAGGATTCAGGTGGGGAGGATATCTGATTGTTGGATGAGAAAAGTAGCTCGATGGGGCTGGAGGAAGAATAGCTTGTGTTGGAAATGGCAACGGTGAGGGTGGAGGTGGAGTTCGAGTTGAGATGACTGCATAAGATAGAAAAGGAAAGATCGGCTTGTTAGCTGTTTTCTTTAATGCTCCTTACTGACCCTAAAGAATGCCGTGAAACTATAAAACCGAAAGCTATTCACTTTTTCCCAATGATTTAACCAAACTCTCCTAAAATATCAATTAGTCTTTTATTTTCAATGCCAGTACTGCTAAGCACACATAGACTTAACCCACACTCTAGGGAACTAATAATCTTGCTCTCTAGATCTATGAATGACTAAAAAACAAGGTTTCTCTTTCATAGGTTAAGCCAATACTTCACAAAACATTTATTTAAGCAAAGTTATTCTCCATCAAAACACACCCTTTGATTAGAAAGTCTTTGTCTCATAACTCCAGACCAAGTTACAACATTAATTAGAGAGCAGGGGACCCACAATTTTCTACCAAAATTCAAAACAGAAGTGTAATCCAATTTCAAATAAATATTTTCTCTATATATCCTAGCTAGCAGTTGTTTAGAATAAAAGCCAGTAATTAAGAAACAACAATGTCCTAAATAATGGCCTGATCCTTGTTAATTTACAATTTGAACACAGAGCCTGGAAACTTTCAACTAATAAAAATGTTCCTTTCATAACCAAAAAAAGCTCTATTCTTTAACTATTTTTCTTCCTACTCCAACTTTTACTATATGTAACTTAAAAGATATTATTAAGACAAGACCAAGAATAAAATCCACAGAAATGTGAATTTAAACTTTCATATGGCATATTAAATCACATAAATCACATATTTTTATAAAGGAAATAATACATAAAACATATGCAATGTGGGCAATGTTTAATTGTACTATAATTTTGCCACATTAGCATGACCTCAATTTATTATTTAGTTTCTGAAATATAATTCTTAAGTTTGAAAAATGGGGAAAATTATAACTGCATGATCATTCTCTCTATAATGTTGAGGGAAACATTAAGTACAAATTAAGAGTACCAACCAGTATATGTAGAAGTAAAGATTAAATATGTTTCTATTTAATATTTCTATCAAAACCATAGGAAATCATGTATGATAAATATTTAATGTTTTATGAGACAATCTAGCAAACAATATGAAAAAATAAATTCTTTCCATGACCTTTAAATGAAAATCATCTGGAATAATTTATCTCCAATTTTGTAATTATGTGTAAAAAAAAAAAAAAACTTTTAAGGAATATTGTTTATCTTCCCCAAAGAATGTCCAGGGCACTCAGAATCTTCTGGATTGTTATTACAATGCAGATTCCTGGGCCTAACCACAGACCTACCAGATGAGGACCTCTAGGGGTGAGAGGCACCAGAACACACAATTTAAACAAATGCCTCATATACTCTTCCCACACACTGAAATTTACACATTATCCATTAAAGGAGTGCATTGCAGAGAACAATTACATGTTTCTTAAAAGTCCTTATTAAGATTTCACTTTATTTAAGATGTATATACTTTCGAAAGTATAATTTAAAGAAATACAAACACATAAGTTAAATTGGGCATCTTTTCACTTTGTGTCAAAGTGCTCTGAATTTCAGCTCAATTGAATCATGGTATTCACTCATATCTGTACACAAACCCTTGAGGGATAGTGCTTATTATTTATATTGCTTATTATTTATAGCTTATTTTTAATTTTTGGAAGAGAATTTAATATTAATTATTTTTTAAAGTACAAATGTGAAATACTGGATTCTTTTTCCTATTTAAATTATTAAATATAACATCAAGTATATTAGCCCACAGGAAAAATTTGTCTATGTAAAACAATTGTCAAAGAAAAGTACCTTTTATATTTTCTGGTTAATTTCACTCCCAAATAAATAATAGTTTTTGTATAGAAAATAACATGTACAGAAATAGTGTCTGTATATCTTAATGCCTCTGGAAATACTCTAAACTCAGCAACATACTGAAATTACATCCTTCTCTTGGTTAACTATATAGAATTAGGAACACCCCTGAAGCTATAGTTAACTATGTGTCACATGTTTTCTAATTTCTTGTGATTGCAGTCTTTCCAATAACGGCAATTTGAAAATGCATATATAAATGTTATTTAATTGTATAGCTTTGAAAATCTTTTTTCACATATTGACATGAAGAAAATATTTGATCAGATTATGACCTCTTCTCCTTTGGCTGAGAAAATATGGTCACCACAGCTATAAAAAAAACTTTTACTCCATCTCTGAGAGTTTGGGCTCTGCAAACAAGAAGGAAGCTTCTCCTCTTATGCCTGAAACTCCTCACCGCTGTGTGCAACTCCAGGTATTCCGGGATGATGGTGCTGGGGGAAAGTGCTCAACCTTGGAGAAGAATCCTGTGGAGATGTAGAGCTGAACAATGGCTTTTCAGGCTTCTTCATAGTAGTCGGTGAAGACATATCTGCAAAGGAAGAGGAATAAACCCAAGCTTTGTGACTTTCTCAAACTATAAAGTTCACATTAACATAATAAGAGATCTCATTTTCCAACATTTTATTACGTTTGCAATTTTGGCTCTTTTACAAAATATATATTGAAAGTCAAAGTTCCAGCTATGTTGGAGCTTTGAAATATGTATCAGAAACAATCTCTATCGCTTCATTAAAACTATCATCAGAATAATTCTACTACTAAATAAATCTTGAACTTCTGAAAAACAAAGTATCACATTTCTGTTGGCCCCTTGGTTCACATCAATGTCTTTTTTACCACAGCATTTCATTGTTAGATTTACACAATTCAGGGGTTTGTCTTTGACCTGCTGACTATACTGTGGAAAACAATAGAAGAAAATCAAGTGCAAATGTGAGAAACCACCTTTTGGTAAACTGGTAAGTATATCATTGGTTTAACGTCTTTTATGGAAAACTCATTACTTGTTTTCTCATCTGCAAATATTTGCTGGAGAGAGTGAAGATGTTAAGAAAAATAAAAAGTAATTGCTGCTGTAGGGATACGCACTGTCAGTGAAAAGGAAAATGGTAGGAAAATGGTGGTCAACAGTCAAGAAGGAGGACGTGTGTTGAGAGCAGAGGCGTTGTGGTGTTTGCTTCTATTTCTCCAGCCTCTCTGCACAGGGGCAGTGATCACCTCAGCCTCCCCAGGTTAAGGAAGGTGCCCCCATTGGTGCTATGTTTAAAATGTGGATGTGGATGACATTCCCAGAGAGAGGAAATGTTCCAAAAAAGAGGGCCATAAAATATGCAAGTAGTACAAATTATCTGTGGAGTGGGAAAGTACAGAGAGAGATAAAGGAAGCAAGCAGCTGGCAGGACCCACGTGATATGGGGCCATGGATGTTGTGTATAAATGTCTGAATGCTGATCCTATGAAAAAATGCTATTGATGGGTGAACCAGGATCACATTTACAGTTTAGAGCAATCCCTCCATAAAATGCATGGAGGATGAATTAGCCAAAATGGAGAGAGCAACCATCGAGACCACTTAAGAAGGTATATTAATAAATATATTCATTCCACAAATATTAATTGAAGGTCTAATTTATGCAAACACTGTGCTAGTTGCTGAGGACATAAGAGTGAACTAGATTTAGTTTCAACAGCTATAAAGCTTAAAATCTAGTAAGGGCATACAGACAAGTGAAAGGCATTACAAAAACTGTGTAAAAAGTGCTATAATAGAAGACATATTCAGGGCTGCATTTATTTATTCAATCATTCATTAATTCCATAAATATTTAATACTGCCCAAAGACAGATCACAAGAACTTGGAATTAGGGTAGAGATAGAGCTAAGGCAGTAAACAGAATTAATTTGATTCAATCAATCACTGATGTAGAAGGTCATCATCTTGGATGACTGAAAAATGGCACCATGCAGTTAATTCAAATAGAGAAATCAGGAGAAAACTTCAGTTGGTAAGAGAGGGATGCACACTATTTTTGATACACTGAGTAATGCTGATTTTTATGAAGGTTCACAAATGTATAGTAAAGTGTTCAAAAAATCATGAGCTATACAATTTATATTTTTATTACTAAAATTTTAAATTTATACACAAGTAGAATAGTAATTGATACTCATGTACTCACCACCTAACTTCATCAATTATCAATTCATAGTCAATCTTATTTCATCATTACCTCATCTACACTCCCTCCTCATGTATTCCTTTGAAGCGAATCCTAAGCATCATATAATTTCACCTATAAATATTTTAGTTTATATCTCTAAAAATTTTTTTATGAAAAGAAACAAACCAAAATTTTATCATACATAAAATATATATCAATGTGCATTTTTAATTAAGAATTTTTGATATGAAAAAGACTTCATTAATATTATGAAACTAGTTATCATTATGTTTAATCCTATTAATATAAGAAACGAGTAATCATTATGTTTTACCATTAGAAAAATTACCTCATTTTTGATAAAGAATTCAATAAAATTAAATGTGTTTACAGCACGTTGGCAATTAAAAAATGGATAAAGACAGGAGACGTCACAGTCTACAAAAAATGACAGCTGTGTTTGTAGCTATAAGGTGACTATCACTAACCTATCAGGACTTGGATGAGTCAGTGAATCATTTCCTTATATCTTTCTCAAAAAAAAATTATTAATGAACCCATAGCTATTAATGCCATTATAAAAAAAGAGAGAGAGAAAACGTTAAAACCATTTAAAAATAAACAAAAGGACGTTCATTTCAGCTAAGTTTCCTTCAAAATGCCAAAAATAATACTTAATTTCACTTAAGAGTGATGTGATTTTAGAAAGTAATACTGCAAAATATAGATTTTGAGCTGATGGAAGTTAATCATAGATTATTAATCATATAGATTGGTAGAGGTACAAAAAAAAACCTTTCTATTCCATCTCTTACTTTATAGATGATGTGGCAGGTTTCCCTCCCAAATTTTTAATTAAAAAAAAAAAACTTAGAAAAAGAAACTGGTTAACTTTCTATTGACACTATTATGCTTTACTTGTGCTTAAATATAAATTTCAAATAAAATTAATCTGTGTAAATCAGTTTCTAAAGACTCTCTAGTATAAATAATAAAGCATTTACTGTACATCATTTAAAAACAATTAAATATGACCAGAGCTTGGGAAGCAGAGTAAGTGTCATTCTAGTTATGGCACTTCTGGAGATCAATCAAGGCTATTGCAACTACTGTAACTATTTCAGAATTTTCATTAAACCCAGCCAAACTTACATGAGTCTCTTTTTGTAAAGGGTACATAAATCAAGGGTGTTTGTACAGAAGTTTGATAATATAGGTGATTTTCTAATTTTTGAGAAATAAAGCCTTTGCATTTTTTTTCAGTCAAAATGATATACTTGGCTTTATCAGGTAATCATTATAGGCCCATTTATTTTTCAGGTTCTCTTTTCGACATGCACCTTCACGTTCAAAACACACCAAAAAAATTATAAACGCCACTACAACAGAAAGAGAATAAAATTTACTCTTCAAGTTGTAAAAGGAACCAAGAACTGTCTCTTCTTCAAACAACAAAATTAACTCAATAGTAAAAATAAGAATTGGAAGATCCACTGGACATACTGAAACGAACTTCTTCAAAAACACATAAAGAACGGTAGTATTAGAAAGTAAGCTTAATTGCCTCTGTTTTCTCATTAAATGAAATTAACTTGGGCCCATTAATCAATAAAGATATATTGGTACAAAGCATGTGTGTGACACTATACTAAGTACTTAGGAGGACACAAAGTAAACCACCTTTCCCAAAGAAAATAAAAAAAACATTTCTGGAGTAGAGAGGGAATAAAAATGAAAGGTTAATTATCTGGCAGAAGTAAGGGTAGAGTTTCTAACTATTATATTTAATCATGAATCAAACTAATATTGTTTTGATTTTAATTTTATTTTGAATGTCTGCAGTCTGATGGACCTCATGCCAAACTGAAAAATTATATTGCTTCTATTTTTAATGCACTCATAAGCTACAGAAAAAAAAAATGCTTGAGGAACGAATATATTGGAGAGATGGTTTTAAGTGACCTTTCTGTGAAGAAAAACAAATGTCACACTTTTCACAATCTATTGTTCCTCAAGCAGGAAGAATAATACATAACAATATTAAGTTAAAATAAGTTAAATAATAATAAAGCTGAATAATATATAATAAGTTGAATAATAACGCATACATAATAATGTATAAGTTGAATAATACGTGAAATAAAAAAGTTGAAGAGAGAGGTAAGGAAGATGATAAGAAAAGGATTAGGTGGTGTTTCTGTTGGTGAGGAGGAGGCAGGATTTGCTGGTGGCTGATGAGAAAGAAGCCAAAGACAGGGAGGGCTTGAAATCAGACAAAGAAATTTAAATATGATCTAGAAAGCAACAGTTTATAAATGAATTCATTGTAGAAGGGAAACTTTCCAGCAGCTCCATTTCCTTGTTCTGTTCTTGTAGCTTCCACTAGGCCCTCTTCACTTGTACCTGGTTGAATCAAGACTTTCCGATCTAGTTTCCTTCCCAGGCCTTCCTCATTGTGGTTCATAATAAAAACAGTAATCGAAATCATCTCCTTCAAATGGTGTCTTCTTCATTTTACAATCTACCATGGCACCACGTTTTTATAAATTTTTTCCTTATTCCATTTTATTTAAACTTTCACTAAGCAACTTTGCCTATGGCCTCCCTGGGGAGGAGGGAACCAAGAGGAATGTGTTTCTAACTCTGTGCCTTTCCTTGTATATGACAGTCCCTTGTACTAGAATATTATATGTCTCTTTACCTTCTTATTCCATCTATGGAGCAATATTTTATCCATTGAACCAACTTGCTTTATTTTCTTCATAATTAATCCTTCCTAGGAACTCTGGAGATCGACATTGCCTGAACGATCTTATGTTGGTGTCTTATGTTACTTGATGGATTTTCATTATTATTTTGTATTTCTTTTATCCATAGCATTACACATACACACACATGCATTTTTTTTAAGTTTACTAATGGCTTACCTCCTACAGAAGATAATTTAATCAAAGACACAAAAATATGTGGAGGCTGGAAGAACATGCTACTGAGGAAGAGAATTTTTAGAAATCCAGGATTGAAAGACGATAGAAGAGGTAGAGCAGACACTGTGTCTAGGCAGTTTTAGAATCTCTTGCATATTAAAGAAGCTGTATCGGGGAATGATAAGTTGTAACGTAGGATAAGCAAAATAACCATAGTCAGTATACGTTAAAATGCAGGTTGCCTGAATTGATACCACCCAATGAGAAGTAAGTGAACGTAGAGCATTCTAATAACTGTGAGAAACTATGGCGAGGCACAAAGTTCAAGATGTTAAATAAGACCACATGTTCCCTGTCCTGGTGATGCTTACTGTTCAGCAGAGACAACAGACATTAAATGTAAAAATTCATTAAATAATTGCAATTGTGATAATATTAGATTATAGGAAGCATTCTAAAGACAGAAGATTAGGGAGGCCGATCTAAAAAAAGAAACATTGAAATTGACAGTGTTATGCCTCAGTGTCTACACATATGTTTAGAGTTATAATTGGACAGTTAGTTATGGCTTTAGAAACCAATTATATAGTTAAATTCATAATAAAAAGTCACCATGTAAGATAAAGTTCAAGTGGGCTACTCATATAAGCTAAGATTCACTCAGACTTAAGCATACTTTTAAATAAGTATTTTGCAAAATCAAGTTATCACATATTTTTTACTAG
Source organism: Pteropus medius (assembly GCF_902729225.1). Lineage (NCBI taxonomy): Eukaryota > Metazoa > Chordata > Mammalia > Chiroptera > Pteropodidae > Pteropus > Pteropus medius. The sequence goes on along the minus strand of NW_024340692.1, from coordinate 5,446,011 downwards.
CTATGCTATAATTTTTTTTTGGCATTATGACTTACATACATCCTCAGCCCTGATGTGTCATTCATTTCACAGCATCGCTTCAAAGAGATAAAGGCTTAAGCAAATAAAGAGTTAGATCAACTCATCTCCCAGCAAGGTAATTTCATCTACAAAGGAAGAGTGTTGCTGTGTAACACAGCGTTATGTACTCGACTCATCGGCAGCTTGCACAAATGGTGCTCCAGATGTATATCTGTTCAAGTCAGCCCAAGGCAACAATTTTGATCAATTCTAATGTGATAAAATGCTGCAGGGAAAGTGTGCAGAAACGTGTTTACGTCAGCCCTTAATTAAACTGTTGTTCACTTCCAAAGAACCTTAGGAAACACTAATGAGACATGAGTTTTGGCAATTTCTTCATCAAAGCAAAGACCCCTTCCTCAGTCTGTAGCAGCCTGTCATCCAAGCCGCTCCCAGGATAAATGTCACATGGCTCTCCAATCAGTTAGACACCTGTTAGTAGAACTTCACTGAAGTCAACTAGTGATCTAGGGCAAGCTCAAACAGCCACCTTAACACCTGCCTGTCTGGGACACCTGCTCCTTTTTCACATATAGTAGAGCAATATGTTAGCTTTTCCAATATGCTTGAATAGATTAAGGTTACAACTCGGATTTCTATAGCCTACATAGAAAACATGTCATTTCTTTAAAAATTTTTTTCTACTCTTCTCCCCTACAATGACACTCATGGTACACAACTATTTCAAATCAATTATGTAAGAACACACAAGAATTCTTGAATTTTTAGACGTCATTATTTCAGCACAGCATAACACTAAATTAAAATATATTAACTACGCCATGCCTATGATTTAGAAAAACCTATTTCCATCTACTTAAAAAAGAAATGAATTGCCTCGAAATATTTTAGAAGTTCAATCCTTTTACATATTCATGTCTATGCTGTATTTCTTCTTTACATGCTATACTTGCAAGCAAGTCTAAATTAACACATATAGGTACGAGTCACCATTTGCTGACTTCTCTTATTTTCCAATATTTGTTAAGGTATCTTTTATTACTAAGTGCTTATAGAGCTATAGTTATTCTTAAAATTATCTATTTTTTACATTATCAAGCTGCCGAACAGATGTTACTGGATTAATTTGAGCAGAAGAAAACTCAAGGTGCAATGAAAACTATCTTTGACCCTTTGGTATGAGTGTGATACAGATCAAAGAGCAAAAGTGCATTTGAGAGAACATTTAGCTTAGAGACAGTCCATTCACCAGGATTTGAGAAGATTATATTATCCTGACAAGTCTTACTAAGTTACTACTTATTGTTTTCTAGGTTTATTTTTCACAGGCTTTAAGATTTTTATAGTTTAAAAAAGTTTTATAGATTTGTAAAAACTCTGGACATAGAAAAGCTCTCCAGAGACAGACACCAAACTCATTGTTAGAAGAAGGCAAATGTGGTCAACACATCCATTACTCCATTAAAACTCTGTCAAGCAAAACAAAACACTGACAGTAAAAAACAAACGTTAGCTGCACTGGGGAATTTCTGCTTTCTACTGAAATGTTGGGGTGGAAACTTGAAGACAACATGAAAAAATAAATGAATTGTCTGCATAAAATAATAATACTATTTAAAATAAACAAAAAGCTACCAAATCTAGTGTGTAGGACGAGTTCAAGAGCAAGAAATCTGATACTTTTACTTCAACCCATAAATCCAGAGTCAGCCTTGAGACAAGGAAACAGCTTGGGCCCTGTGCCCAGAGAACAAGGAGAAGACAGGGAAGATGCTCTGCCAGCTGAATGCTAAAAGAGACCCAGATTTCTGTTCCCATTTTTGTCTTGGGATAAATCGTATTGAAAAGAGGAAAGTTAGAGGTTATTTATAACTGTATAAATGTTATATAAAATACTACAATTATCAAGCCTAGAAGATCTCAGCCCAAAGCTTTGATGTATTTATTTCTATAGGTGTCCCTGTGGAGAACCACACTGACTCTTACTTTAGTTCCAGCTATAGATCAAGGACTGATGGCGGGGAAGTACTTGAGGAAGTGTGTGTCCTGAAGGAGGAAGAAAGTAGGCTATACTTTTACTTGAAAACTTTGCACAGTCCCTGAGATACCATCTGCATTTCCCCATTTTCCTTTACAATAAAATGGAAGTTGTCCTGGTTCATGGGGAGAAAAGATATGGTATGATGCCCAATGGTTTAAATGAAATATAAATGACAAAAAAAGAGGTGCATGGTTAGTTACAAGGCCACAGAGACACTGTTATTTAAATATATTTCAGAGGACACATTTCAAAATTGCTTCTAGAGCCATGTGTAAATATTACAGATGACAGTGGAGCACTGCTAGTTGAATTGTAAATTGATAAGACTTTTGTGGATTCTGTGCCAATATTTAGCAAAAGCCTTAGAAATGGATATACCATTTAACTCAGTAATTCTATAGGAGAAACTTATTTCTTTAACAAAATTTCATTGAGCATCTACTTGGTGACATTGTGTCAGGCAGTATACTAGGCACTGGGGACAATGAACAGAATGAGACAGGAACAAACTAAACAGATTTAAGCATAAAGATTTGTATGCAGTGATGTTCACTGTATCTTTATTCATCATATAAAAACTTGGAAACTACCTAAACATCCATGAGCAAAACAGATACTTAAAAATTTATAGTATAGCCATTGGGGTGGCATAGTATGTAGTCATTAGAAAGTGGAAATTAAATGACATGGCAAAGTGCTATTATATTATAAATGAAAGATAAAAAAAGAAAATAATTTACAAAATAGCATATGTCATCTAAGCCCAATTTAGTACAAAAAAACATGAATAGGAAATTCATAGAAAAAAAAACATTGAAAATAGATTATCATATAATACAGCTAAATATTAACAAGGTTACATCTATGTGACTGAATTATAGGTGGTTTTTATTTTCTTATTATATTCGACAGTTTGTTTTGCCAAATCCCCCACAAATAAGTCTTACTTTGTAATAAAAAGAAATTGTAAAATACATATTTTGGGGGAAGAAAATATTGCCTGTAGGTAGATATACATACAATTTTTATAAATAATCCTCAGTGATGGGTGGACAATATTGGGTCTTGTTACTGTGCCAGACATTATACTGAGAAGGAAATACCTCCCATTGGTCTTAGGAATTGGATGCTGCAAAAGCGTTCAATGAAAAGCTTAAAGGTAACATCTGCAATTTAGTTAGCTAACAGCAAAAACAATGTGTTTTTGAGAATACAAGTGAAGAAAAAAAGGATATCTGAATATCTGTTTCTAAGGACTCCTCTGGATATAAAATTTTATGATTGTGTGGCAAATGCGACTAAGTCTTCCCACACACTCCAAGTTAACGAAAAGCTCTGAATGTTATGACAAGACATATGGAGTTAATCCCACTACAGTAGTTTGGTGATGATACCAGATGATTCAAAAAATAATTAGCTGCCATGTTAAGAACTATCTCTATATACAGATATACATTTACATTTATCATACTCTAAAATAACTGGAGAAATGGCAAGCTACATTAGGAGGGGGTACCATATAATCTTCAATTACATCTCAAGCTTTTAAAAAATGAAATCAGGCTTTTTTAAAGGAGAAAGTATAATAGTTTTCATGTTTAAAAGAATGAAAATTCTTACTTTATCATTGAGTTACTTAATCTTAATTATACTTGAACATAGTATTGTATTCTTCATCAACTTAAAATGTTTGTGATAATTTAAGTCTCTCTCTATAGTGTATTCCAACTCAAGCACAGTAAGTAGCATGTTACTACAAGCCTCTATTTATCACATCTCTATAAAAAAAAAAAAAATTCTCCAGGCAACACCTACACCCACTACAAAGTTAAAACTTAAACCCCTTTGAAGCTCACAAACACCTTCCTGAGACATTAAAAAAAAAATCCTTTGAATGATGAAGAACAGCACTAAAAGAGTGAATACCGAATAAATGAAAACTGCTTTTTAAAAACACTTCAAAATGCTTTTGCCCATTAAGCAATTTCATTTTAACAAACAATGATAAAGTGTCTTGAGTAAAGCCAGAAAACCTAATTTGAAAGAAGAAAAAACACCAAACAATTATACAGGCTTTGGAGTATATTTTAGTTGCTTATTAAATATTGGCATAGGTAAATAGCTGCTATTCACCATGTCTTTGGGGAAAACCTCTTGGCTACAGAGGCTTATTAGTGTTAAGCATCTGAGAGCCATGGACTATAAAATAAAATCAATACCGTAACCTTAACTGTAAAAGTCAGAAAGATACTGGAAGAGTTCTAATTTAACAAGATTACAGATGAGTTTTTAGAGGAGAACATTTGGGGAAAAGCCATGCATTTAGAAACATTTATGGTATAAGACATCTCAAGGTTCCTGTTGTTACTAATGCTGTTATTATCTACGCTGGTAACGGTTAGGGTTGATTTAACTGATGTGCTACTTTAGTGGATTTACAGGAAAGTCCTAGAAATGATCTGGAACTTATTTCAAATAAAATCATTAAATTGAGGTGGTAAACTAATTGCTTAGAAACAATTATGATTTGATGTGGTTTAGTGTGATAGAGAAAAAAAATCACGAAAATTTTAAGGTCATTAGTTCAGCAGCTCAATGCAAATATGATTACACTGCACGATATTCCATTTCTCTTAATGGAAAAGTAGTCAAAACGGGTATAAATTGTAGTGTTTAAGTTCAACCGAAATCTATATTTTTCCTCTAACAAATGTAAATGAAGAAAAAAAAGAACATTTTGTCAATGAAATTACTATGATGGAATATTTATTATCTTAATGGTTTTGAAAATCACGTGAAATTGATCAGTAACAAAACCTCTATTTAGTAATGGACCAATTACATTTGTGAGATAATGTCAATGAAACAGTATATTGTCACAGGATAATGGTCTCCTATTGCTACATCCCTAGTCATTTAGAGAAAATAAATGTTGCCGTCTGGCTGAGTCATTTATTTTCAAAGTAGGAGACACTGATCCCATAACAAGGTTCTGTTATAATAACTCAATTTCTATCAATCATTTGTTGTGCCAGAATGGTGCAAGACAAGACATGTATTTATAAGAATTGTGCATTCTTCGGATGTAAGACAAAACATATGGTACTTCCAAGCACATACACATCTCGATTATTGTGTTATTTAAAGAGAGTATTTAAAATAAACATTTAAAAATAATTTAGAAAAATATTTTAAAAATTTAGAAAAATATATATAAATATAAAATTTTTATATTTTGACATTTTAAACTGTATGTTGCACACTTCTAGTAAAGACATAGATTTCAGGGTTTTTATTAACATCTTAGTATTAAATGGAAAAGAGATTCTTAACCTGAGTCCAGCCCAAGGACTGCACTCATAAATCCCTGGAGTCCATGAACCCTTCAGATATTATGTGCATTTATCTGTATTGAAATTTTATATATTAGGAAAAAAAATCGTAATAAGAGGTTTTGTAACTAGTTTGCAAAACCATAAGCATAACATCACAAGGACTTGTTTTGAAGGCCGCATATGTAGTAATAATGAGCATAGTTTCTGCAGCCGAATGTACAAGGGTTCCCATTCTACCTCTCATATTTATTGTCTGTGTGATCTATGTCAAATTTCTTAATCACTGTAGTGATCAATTTAATGAGTTGTAAGGTGGGTTTTTTAATAGGGTTGAAAAGCTAAAATATATGTAAAGTCTTAACCCACTCCTGAGAGGCAATAAGTGTTCAATAAATGGTAGCCACAAATGGCAAGAAGGTCTGGTTTTCCTCATTTATACATATTTGTTGAACAAGAAATTTTAATTTATGTGGTTTCTTCAACACATAAATTATTTAGAAAAAGGAGTTAATAAAAAATAGTTAATATAACTATTATAGGTTAAAAAGAGTCTGAAAATACAAATGTGGCATATAAACAATTTTGGATCCTCATTTATACAAAACAGCCCATAAGATATTCTGAGGACTTTGAACATAGATTATATATTAGATAATGTTAAAGAACTATTTTCATGTTTGATAAACTGATAATGGCATTGAGGTTGTGCTTTTTAAAAAAAAGTCTGTTAGAAACACTTAGAAGTATTTAAAAGTAAAATTACATGATGTCTGGGATTTACCTTAAAATTCTTCAAATAACTTCAAATAAGAGATATTAAATGCATAAGACTGGCAAAATATCGGTATCAGTTAAAGCTGGGTAATGGTACGTGGAGGTTCACTTTATGATTTTAATTTTGACATTTTCCATAACAAATAGCCTTTTTAAATGTTTCAAAATCATGGTTAAACATTCCATTCAAACTGGCTCTTCTTCACATTTATCCATTAAAATCACTCATATTTTCAATTTTTTTTTAGTTGAAAAACTTTTAGTGATGGCACTAATATTAAGAAGTTGACTTTTTAAAAAGATACACATGCAACCTCCTAAAATTGTAACAGTTCTTCCAGCGCCCTGGAAGCTCATGAATTCATCTCTATTCATTCTAGTTTTACAAGGTCTAACAGAATCAATCTTCGATGACCCTCCCTAGGAAAACTGTCCAACTGCCAATACTTGTTAAGCAGTGATCAAATTCTCCTAGTCCATTTATCCCTACATAGGTAAGTTCACATATTGATTCTCTAGCTGGGTTGTAGGATAACAGGAAAAAAGTCAGCTTTTAAAAAAGAAGACCTAGGCCCTGCTATTAATTATTAGGACACGTTGGATGAGACAGCCATTCTGATCCTCGCACTGCTTAGCTATAAAATAAATAGCTTAAACTAAGCTGCACTAAAGACTAACAATCTGTGTGCAATCCTTGAAAACTAAATTTCTTACTGTATATGATTTTGGTAGTATAATAACTAAAAAGAAACTGGCTTTCCAAACTACCTCAAAATAAACTTAAATATAATATCAATGTGTAAAAGGATTAAAAATAAAACCTTTTACCACTCCAAGAAACTTTGTATGACACACTAAGATATTTAAGTATACTGTCTCCTTTGGTTTTTCCACTTTCCTGTTTTAGGCTGTGGCTCATCAATCTAAAAACCTGGTATTAAATAGCAATTTGTTATTTTTTTTCCAAAGTAATTATTCATTGTGGCTTTTCTGCAAAATATTATCTTTTCAAATCATTAAGTTTCCAGAGCACAAAAATACGAGTGTAACTTTCCCCTATTTAATAGTATTGGCCCTTGTAACATGTACACAGCTTTGCCCCATCCAAAACGCTCTTCCTGCTTAGAATACACGAAAGGAACATGAACATCTGTTAATTAGTAAGCAATGTGAGGAATACTAATGACCATCTTCACCAACTGTTTATTATTTTCCTTTTTGTTTGAAAGATGATCATGTTGTGATTTTTCACCTATAGCAGTGTAGCTGAAGAGAATGAAATATAATGTGGTGGAGAGACCCCTGGAATCTCCTCTCCGATGGCATCATGGCACACGGAGGTTCACTGCAAGCTCTATAGGAACTCTAAGTTCTCGACTTTTGATATTTTCAATAATGAGCTAAACAACAACAAATCTTAAAAATTGTGCTTAAACATTAACTTTCAACTATCTCTTCACATCCATCAAAAGCACGTGAATATCTCATTTTGTCTGCTTCAAAATTTGATATTTAATCTTTGTGATACAAACTCTGGGAATGTAAGGAATTGGTGTTCTATCTAGTCTCCAAAGGGAGCTTAAAAATTCTTCCAGGAAGATTACTAAACTGTTTGCATTGCCATTTTCTAAGACTTCACTTAATGTTAATGACTCTCAGGTAATAGTCATGCAACTATTAGGGAAAGCTGCCCATTCATCCAGCTCCCACAGCTCTAGAGAAATCCCGAGATGACATCATTTGTCACAGTGTAGTTTAGGATAGAGCACTGTTTTCCAAAGTTTGAATCTATAGATCTTTGGATAGAAAAAGAAGAAAGGTTCTGAAGTGACAAACTTAAAATACACATTCAGTCGATATCCACTCATGGATATTTACACACAGTACACAATAGTATATTAAATATTCTACAAATTCATTCATTAAAAAAAAGTTTAAATTCTTGTTAAAATAAATTTTCCAAGCTTAGCTGAATGATTTTGTATTTAGCATAACTACTACTATTCTTTAAACTCCATTAAGAAATGCTGGTCTCTGATTCCAGTTCTATTTACATGCTACTACACTTTCATTTACTGTTATTTATTTCCTATACCTGATTGAACTCGTGATACAAGCCAGCATTAGTACTCTCTAGCTCCCCGTGTTTCCTTGAGGTCTTTGGCTCAATTCATTGGATATTTAATACTATGTTCTTACAGAATTCTTATAAAGTGCAAATTGAAATTTAGCACATTTAAGACTATATTACGAATGAGAACATTTTCAAATTGATTAAAAGTAAATCTCTAGGGCTTTGGAATATATTAAAACTTTAAAAAGACCAATTGAAGAGACTTATTTATATAGCAGAACAACTATAATTTTAAAAAAATATTTTCTAGTACCCACGGCAACCAGAACACAATGCCTAAACATTGCCTATTCAAGAGTGCAGTATAAATTTTTAAACTCCTCTTAAAATTGTAATTACATACCAATACACCACTAAGTTGTGCTAGTTTTTGCTAACATTCCAATTTATTGGTTTTTGTGTAAAGATTTACTTCTCACAGTGCTTAAAAGTAAGCTAGTTTTTAGGTATGAAGACATTATTTTCTGTGAACGACCTTTTTTCATAAACTGTAAAAAAGTTATTTTCTGTTCAGCAGGTCAAGGGCTGGAAATTTAATTTATTAATATTTGTGTGCCCAATGTCTAGAAAAATTCCTAGCAAAATAATAGGTACTTGATAAATGTTAACTGAGTCCAATTATCTCAAATCCTAAGGTAATTGCGTAGGAAATAATAAAATTTTACTGCAAAAAAAAAGTCTTTTTTAAGTTATATTTTACCTAAGATTACAAGTTGTTTAAATACTCATCAGACAGGAAAGCTCTTAAAATTTCCATTTAGAAACCCCAGCTGTATATTATAAATATGTTTACCATATCACTAAATGTCTATTAAAAAGTGTTTTAGGAATTTTACTTTCAGACTTAAAGGAATCAGTGACTACTAGAATGTCAGTGGCAAAGTGAGAGTGATAAAATTTTTTTTTTTTAATTTTCGAGCATAATTATTAGCATTATTAGTCTGTTGAAATTCCTGGGCATTGAAATACAACTAGATTTAGTCCCATGAAAGTAACTTGAATTAGAGGAAAAAAAAACAAGAACTGTCTCTTATTTTTCCTCTTTTATCAGAAGTTGCAAAAGATGACTCTAATGATTTCAAGAAAAATACAAGTAGAAATTGACTCCAGTAGAAAAAAAAAAGGTAGACAAGACATCAGATGGAACTTTTTATGGAGTAAGAATTGGAATAAAAAAATTTTCAACATACACATTTTAGCAAATTATTTGGATCCCTATCAAATGTTTAACACTAATAAATAGTGTTTAGTTTTAAAATGCTCATGTCTATATTCTGCAAAATTATAACTTAAAATTGGAAAATTGTAATTATTTTGCTTTAAAAAGGAAAGACATACAGATTTAATTATGTTTGCAATATGCTAAAATAAAAATACCATTTTCCAATAAATTATTAAGAATTACATGAACATTTGTCATTACATGAATCTAGATTTTGTATGCAAATTTTGCCTAATTTCTTTTTAAAATGAAATGAGTATAATAATTTGCTTATATCATAGCCTTTATTTTTGCCTACTTGGAATTAATCTCAATTGTTTAGGTTGGTATTTTAGATTATGAAGGAGAGTAGAATGCCATAGATTGTCCATAATTTTATCTTTAATTCTCATATTTCAAAAGTTAGTTTTGCTAAGGGCTATCACAAGAGTAGGTTTTAATGCAAAATGAACACTAACAGAATAAGGCACACCCAAGAAATAATTAATAGCAAACTTTAAACATTTTTGCTACTTGCAAATACAAGCATATTTTAATCAACCAATAACTAGTTATTGAGTACCAATTAGTGCAAGGCTTTGTGGGAAAAACAAGTATAAGACATGTACGAAAGTCACTGCAAATACTGAGTGGTACTGAACATGCCCTTTAGAAAATCCCCTTCATGGCATGCAAGTGTGTCTTTAAGAACATTTGAAGATGGACAAGAAAAACTATGGGGCATTTTATTTTGAAAAATTTTAAAAAGCAATTTTCTGAGAACAAAAGGACTGCATTTGGCTTAGCAAATTTATAAAGATAGTACTGTACTGCCCTCATTTTTTCAGTGTAGTTGAAGTCTTCTTCCCACAATAGCTTATTGTGCACATTACAAAGTCTTCAGGGTCTTCAGAATTAAAGTGACAGAGTGTTTTTTTTTCTAAAGCACACTTGAGGATAGATCATTCTTCCCTACTCTTAATATAACATGCCTTTAATTCTCCAGTAACTCTAGTCATCTTGACAAAAGAAAATCACCAAGACAATACAATGATTTTACAAAGAGAAAGAATGACAGTTTCCCTTCTACTTTTCAAAAATGTTTTATAATATGATTTGATATTGGCTTTATTCAAAAGGCTGAAAGGGGAAGCAATTCTTACAAAGTGACACTATAATAAAGAACACCTACACTTCTGAACAACACATCCACTCCCACACATTCACAATGTTATTAGCATTCGAATCTTTTTCAGAATAATTTTCTGATGGGAAAAATATGGCTTTGTTTAGGATAAACTGACAATGTCAGTAAAACAAGCAATAAAATATAAATGATTGAGGGTTTTGTCTTTATTCTCACTTCTGAGAGTCTGATGGAAGTCCCAATTTTTCTTGCCCTCACTAATAAGACTGGTGTTGTGCCTATCAATAGTTCATTTATCCAACAAATAGTTATTGTGCTCCTACTATGCTCCAAGAGTTGTGCATAGTTACTAGGTGCTGGTTACGTACAAGCCAAAACAGATAAAGTCCCTGACCTCATAATATAGTCAGATTTGGAAAATTAACTCTATAAATAAATATGAAGAACATATTATGAGTCCAATGAAGGAACAATACTAAACATCAAATGAGAAAAATAGTTAAGAACTGATTAAAATTCTTCCATTCAGGTTAGGACCTGAAAGATAACAAAGAACTTGACAGATAGAGTTAGAAGAGAAACTTTCCAAAAGAAATGAATTATATGAAGGTCTTGGATTTTGCATTCCCAAATCTAAACAAAGCAGTGGGCTCAAGTGTAAAATGCAGAAGCAGACAGCACCCGCTGCAGCTGGAGCAGTGGTCAGAGAACAGACAACAACAGGGCCTGTTGGCCAAATGAGGGAATTCTGATTTTCTCCTAAAAGGAACAGGAAGTTACTAAAGGATCTTAAGCAGAGGAGGGATACAATGTTATTATGTTTACCCAGATAATTTTGTCGCCTGAAGAATAGATTGTCCTTAGAGCCAAAACTTTCCAGCTGATTTTCAAGACTTTTCTTAGAATGACCTCTGTCATCTCCCCTTACTTTTATGTTCCACATTCACAGTGCCCAGCTTAAGGGCACACATGGCCATCCTGAAACTTACTTGTGCACGCCGCTTGCCTAGGCTTTTGTTGCTGTTCACGCCACCTCCTTCTTTGCTAGTTAAAAATCTCGGCCGGCTGAAGGAGACCCACCTGACTCAAAGTCCAATCCCTCCATGAAAAATTTTCACTGTTCTTTAAACCCTATGGCACTTGGGACAAAAACTTGGTGCAGCAAAAATGGGGCCTCGAATAAGGAACTGACTTTGGCTTTAATGAGCTAAGTTATTGGACTCTGAGATTACTGTACATACAGGTCCCCAACCCTCAGATATATACACCCAAGTCATGGGCTGTAAACTACTGATAAAGAGTGCTTTTCTTTTAAATTTTTTTTTTTTTAAATGCAGAACTTGATTTAAAAGACAATTCTCAAATACAGTCTTATGGTGCTGAACTCATATTTGCAGCCATGTACACATACCAACAAAAACTACAGTTAGCTAATTTTTCTATTTCGATGCTTAATAATATCCCTCTAATTCTGGCAAAAAGGCATGGGGATGTCTGATGAAATACATTTAATTCAATTGACTTAAGAATGACTTGGAGGTAAGTCTGAATTCAGAAAGCCAAATATTACCTATTTCTTAAAATTATATTTTCTCCCAAAGTTGCCTTAGAAGTGGGTCATTGTTTTATCTGGAAAGAATAACTAGATTGATTCAGATACAAAGTTTCTTACATTACACTTTTATTTATTGTTTGTGCTGTAACTACTTCCAAAAGGAATTAGGGCCTCCTTTAAATGGAAACTTTCAGTAAATGGCACCTGCAAACTGCTTGAAGTTTAGCTCCTCCCCGAAGTACCCCGTACAGGGAAGCAAACTGATCTAACTGAATCAAACGTGTGGTTCTGCTACCGACTGAGGTTGCTGTCCACCATAGGTAGCCGTCCACTAAGGCAGATGAACCATAAACAGTCTGATACATAATCTGGAGCTCTAAAAGATCAGTCTGTCTAAACAAAAAAAAGTCCAATAAACATGTAAAACACTGGATTTTCTTAAACTTAACTTTGACAGCATTTGGCTAGTATATAATTGCAAAAATAATTTTACTATAGTCATTTCAAGAAGAAAATATGATCCATATTCATTCAAATATGATATTTTGACTAAATGAAACATGAAATGAGCTGACATGTTACTCTAATGTCCCTAGAGGTGTCTTATTACTCACCTTGATCTCTTTCATGCCATGTTCGACTTCCAGCAGCTGGTGAATTCGGAGAGGGATAAAAGTCTCCTGTAGGACTTGGTTCCATATTTTCATCTATGGATATAGTTTTGGGTCTTTTGCTGTTAAAATATGACAGTAGTTACATTAATGGGATTTCTAGGAAGATGTGTTGCATTTGGAAGCATATAATTTGAGAAGTTTCTTACTGTAGAAATTTTCATAAATACAAGTAATAGTATCTCAACATCATTTTGAAACTAAGGTGAGTAGTCAAGATATCAAAAGAAGTAGCAAACATTTCCAGTTGTATATATTATTTATCATAATATATTATACCTGTACCTGCCTAATGAATATGGTATTTATTGTATTTACCTTTGAAATGTATTTCCAAAAAATTTCATTAGTAAAAAGTGAATTCTTAGTGTGATATGTGTACTAATTTTGAAATTGTTATTAAGATTGTACCTTTTATAATTATTATCAATATTAATAATGTTCATTTGTAAAGCACTTGATATTAACAATGTAATCCTTTCATATTATTTCAAAGATAATGTAACGGAATAGAGTAAAACATGAGTTTTGGATTGGGACCGGCCTGGTATCTAATCTTGACGAGGTTACTTACAACTTTTTTATAGTGAGCTTTTTAACCCTTCTAAACTCAGTTTAATCATCTATAAAATGGAAATATTAAAATCTAGTTCAAAGGGAAGCAGTTGAGAGGATTAATGTAATGTAAATGTAAAGTTCTTAGTTAAGTGGATGACATTTAGAAGATACTTATTAAATAATAATTATTAGTAGTAACTATAATTAATAATATTTAAAAAATTTATAGTACTTTACTAATTATAAACTATTTCAGATATTCTTCTTTATCTTTTCCTAAAAATTAGGTTATTGCTCCATTATTCTTAAAATCAACCATCAAAAACAGGCCATTGCCAAATTCAAACCAAACAGTATACTTTTTAAATTATATGTTTTAATAAAGGTAACATGGCTCATCCCAATTTTCAAGAAAAGTGAATATTTAGAGCAGAGATTAAAAAGCTATTTTATAGTACTTGCCACATGGCTTGATATACTGCTTTCACATATCGCCGCAAACACTCTATTAAACAGTTAATTATGACTATCAAAATGGATATTTTTTCCCTAATTAAAAAAAAAAATCCTTATTCACATCTATGCAGGTAAATGCTAAAAAAGATTTCTTCCAAATTAAATGTATGCAGTGCTAACAAACATAATGTCATAGTATTTCAGAGTTTGAATCGGATTCCGAAGTCATGCACATAAACCAATCCTCCTTTATCCTAAACGTGGCGAAACAAATTTGTAGAGATTCAGTGAATTGCCTGAGGCACATTAATGTTAGCAGTCTGACACTAAGTAAGGCAGTGCTCTTTCTGTTCAGTGTTTCCAAATACTGGAAGCATATCTATGTCTGGGTACAGTCATAGATATACTTGTGATTAATATACGACTCACAATGTGATGTAGAAGATAGTAATTTTTACCCATGCTAAATAAACCATAAAGAGAGTAAATAACAGTTCTTTAAGTTTTTCATATGGTATCCAGAGTTAGAATGTATATATTTTAAACCTTCCTTTAATCTAATTCTCCCATCTGTGAGTCAGCAGTAAATGTGTATGAAAAACTTGAAATGAGGGAGAAAAGATTTTAATAATAGAGAGATGGTTTTTTTAAACTTTTATTCTGAATGACATATCTCATATCAAATGACCATGAAGGAAGACCTTAGTTGACAACATACTGATCCATTAGACAAAATAAAAAATTACTATTCACATTTTAAATATAGAAAAACAGAAGCATTTTTAAGATGTCACCCTGTCACAGACAATTTTAGTGATAATAAACCCAATTATCTTGCTATGCAATCTAACTATATGAAAATCCAGTTTTGACCATAAATGATATAAAATTGAACTTAGTTAATAAACATACAAATGGGAATAGCCCCATAATTAACTGAAATGCAATTAACTTTCATTATTGAAAAGAGATAAAATAATAAGGCAGATTTTTTTTTAAGTTAATATTATAAATGTATGTTTGGTCTGGAATTCACACATGCTATTATATTCAATCATGGTTATATTTAATACTCTGTAAATGAAATGGGTCTTCATACATTGAGGATTCAACTAAAAAAAAAAAAAGCTATATTATTTATTCACTTTGCTTCTCATTAATTCAATCTTCTATCATTCTATAATAGTGGAACATATCATCATGAAATCCTATGCGCAGTGACTTGCCAAGCTATTTATCCCTCATTTAAATAGGAAGCCTCTTTTTTAAACCCCTGTGGGACTGAAAGTTACAATAAGAAGGTCAAGAAAGAAAAATGGGAATGTCAACAGAGAACTAAAAAGCAAAGTAACCTCACTGCAGCTCTTTCCCAACAAAGGCTGGATAAAGCTGGATAAACCAGATCTCAGAACAGGTAATATTTTCATTGGTAACTGAGAGTTCACTAAATTATTCAAAGAACATTGACTAATTGAAGAACTTGGCAAACCCTGGCACCCTGGCATAGAATAAGGCCTTTTGCTTTTAAGCTTAAGTAAATGACACATTTCATTTTTCATGTTTCATTATCCCCAGCTTGGATAAGGTATTAGGGTAAAAGTTATCAAGATGGATCAATCATGAACCAGGACCTTTGCCATGGCAACATCATTTTTAAAGTTGCCAAAAAATTAGTTAACTTGTAGAATTATAATATTTCATAGAACAAGATAAAAATCATATTAATACATTTTCATAGTTCCCTGGTCACCCCCAAAAGATTTTTTAAATGCTTCGAATAACAATTATATTTAATTTTCAAATGTCAAGATAAATTTCACCAGGAAAGATGAAAATCTATGTAAAACCAACAAAAACTAACTTTTTACTTTGTTTCCCCTATTCGTTCCCTACCTACCTATGTATCTGCATAGCTACCTGCCTACCTGTTTGCATAAAGACTGAGAACGAGAACAGATCCCCTTTCAGATACCTGCTCGGTGGAGAAGACAGCGACCTCTGAAGATTGACCCCCGAGTTCATGTCATGATAGTATGGTTGGCTTGGAATTTCTCCAATTGGAAAGTTGACTCCAGTTCCCTGGGTTATGGGCGCTGAGGAATAAAACAAAAGAAACATTGGGAATGACATTTACACTGGTGATCTTTAGTCAAATGTAATAATCTAATATTTTCCATGCCTCTGGGCAAAGATGAAGACAACTTTCTTTACTTTAAGACTCTAATATCAACCATAGATTGGAGCAGGACTTGAAAACTTCCTCCTGATCCCAACGTCCAAATTTGGACACTTGAGACATTCAGACTATAACCCTTGATTACCATATCCCGTATTTCCATTCTCCAACCTTCTTGACTTACCTTGTGTTAGTTTAACTAAATCGGTCACCTCCCACTGGTTTATAGAGGAAACAAAATGTGCTCAGCATCAAACAAGATACTTTGTACTAAGTTGACTCTCAAAACCAAATTATTGTTAAATAAAGAAATATAAATCAGTTTCATACAAAAATATCAAGTATTATTATTTTGCAATAATACGAACTTTAATATAAGAATGGATCAGAAATCATTATATTTATGATTATTTAATATAAATCATTATTGTATTTGGGCAGGTATATAAGTAAAATTAACATATGTGAAAAAAAAGCCAAGCTTTTTTTCCCCAAAATACATATTCAAGTTTCATATATAAATGGTAAGTGCAGTTTTTTTCAATAATTATGTTTTGTTTTTTAAAAGATTGTATATTACGACTTTAGAAATCATTTAAAATATACTGATGAAGTTTTATGCTTTAAGGTGTTATTTTGTAAATCAAGAAATCTTTTTGAATGTGCTGATATATTATGAATTGAGATTTTTGTATGTAAATATTGGTTTTTGTACATCTGATTTTTAAAAATTGTTTCTAGATATCTTAAATAAACCTGTGAGGCAGTGTGTTGTGTCAGAATGAGTAAGTCCTGGTACATAATAGGTGTTCAACAAATCTAAGTTCCCTTCCTTTTTTGTGTTCTCCCCCTAATTTCTTCCCTGACAGGTTGGAGTGGTTATTAAAGATGGGATGGGTCAAAGACATGCTAAAGGCAGATGAAGAGGTTAAATAAACCTACTTGCTGAAAGTTTGTTCATTCAACAAGTTATTGATTGTGTCCATTAAAGGCAGGTGCTATCAAGGATACAAAATAGTCCGAGACAGTCCTGGTCCTTAATAAAACATTTCGGGCAACAAAGTAGGTAAATGAAACATTCATGAAAACAAATACCAGCCTAACTCAGACTTTAATGAAACTGCCCTGATGAATGACATAATCAATAAATGCTGTAAGATTTCGAGGAAAGAAGAAATCTAATACTAGCTTAAATAGTCCAAGAAATCTGTGGAGAAGCCATAGCTGGAACTGGACCTCGGAGAAATTGTAAGGTAATGAAGGGAGGTCATTCTAAACATAGGTTATTGTGAGAACAAAGTCATGGGCAGAGATAATATGCAAGGTGGAGACCAGGCAGGTTGGTGCCAAAGGACAGTACCTAAGAATAGTCTTCACCTGTTTTCATTGGGCCTTCAAGGCCTTAATAAGAAAAAAGTGTATCCTGAGCTAGAGCCCTTCAGACTCGCTCTAAGAACATGGTCTGCTTATGTTTTTAAGAAAGTATGATGATGAGGCACATGCTTCATTACAGAGAAGTGTCGAGGAGCACACAATAAACATCTCTCTTTCCTTATTAATATTAAATAAATCAATATATACAAGATTAGTCTCAGCTCCAAAATTCTCAAGCTTCTTCTGCTTTCTGTTAGATTGTTCGTGTTATAGAATACACTTTAGCCTCATTTTATACAGAAAATATTTGTATTAATGTGTAACTATGCCTAATGGCTTAAATCTTTTAGAAAGCTAAAATGTAGCTACTTCTTGTGGCCTGAGGTACACCCGAGGTTAAAAAAATGCAAGGTAAGAAATCTCACGGTAACCATATGCTTTAAAGTTTATTATTAGAACCCTGTTCTATGTGACATTGGAAAGTAGAGTATGTGCTAGAAGGAGGCATTTGAGGGCCTCATAGAAGTAAGCGATCTGTTCCTATAACAGTAATGGATACGAATCAAATAACTGAGTTACTGACAGGAAACTTATAGGTTACGTCTTATACAAACTATTTGCAATGTATTAAGCTCATGCAATATTTAGGCAAAGATTTGTAGTCTCTGTTTCATACATATGGCTTGACAGTCAACACAGATTGCATAACCATAAACATATTTGGTATAATTTACAGTAAAATAATAATTATTTTTTAGAATTAAAAAAAGAAATCATTCCAGAAGAATTATTCCAGAGTATCAAGTAAGCAATAAAAATAATTTGTCTATAGATTTATACATGAGCACTGTAAAAATTTATTGTGTATTCTGACACTAAATGGATGACTACGGAGAGAAAAGTGGATTAATAATAAACATGGCCAAAGTCTAAAACTGCACACCCACAGAATTTATTTAATGACAACGTATATGAGAACAGCAAGTCCCCGGCAGATAGTCCTGTTTAAAAGCCTCTAAAAGAACTTATATCAGATGCAAAGATCAGCTATAGCACCTTTCCCAGAGAAGGAAAAGAAGCCTGAAAGCTGCAAATCATGTTTAAGAGGCTGCCAATATCCTCTTAGAAACCAAGCTCTGAAGAATCTCAGATTCTAAGGGTTAGAGGCCAACCCTTAATCTCTCTTATTGTTCTCCTCACTCCAAAAGCTGATCCTAAATCAACTTTTAAGATGGAGATAATATCATTCAACAGAAAGATCACTATCCTAAAACTGAATAGCTTCATTAGCTAAAGTCAACATACACATTAGTGGGTCATATGATAATAAAACCCTAGAGGACAGAAACCATTAACATACCACAAACCCTCAAGAAATCAGAATTTGTGAAATACAGCACAAGATTTTGCTGAAGTTTATGTTTACTTAGCAAACCCTTATTTCATAAATAATATAGTTCAATTTAGTAAATAAGATTATAATGTGGATATATTAAAACACTTAAAAGAATAACTTCTCGAGCATTTCGAAGATACCTATGTACATACAGAGTAAGAAATAAATGTTTGCCGAATAAATTACTTAATGAATGTAGATAATTAATATATTAATTACAAATCAGTAATGCTTGTTTAACAGATAACATAAAAACCTCCAAAAGATGACAGCATGAATTAAGAATGAATAAAGTATATTAAATTTACCACATTTATGAACCGCTGTAGAGTATTTTTAATCTATATGTTTTTGTTTGAAATTGAAGTTTTTCAAGATATCATTCTGGGTTTTTAAAGGTTTTAACGTGGTTCTCCTATAGCAGCCAGCATAACGTTACCTATAATGAGGAACTAATAATATTTTTTGACAGATGACTCTACCATGCTTCTCATAAGAAGAATGGAAATGTATCATGGAATTCAGGAAAGTACAAATTAAAGCAAATAATTTCATACTGTCTTATAACTGTAGCAGCATAGCTTCTCTGATAAAGAACAGTATGGGGAACACACACGTACACACACACACACACACACACACACACACGTGCAACCTTCAAATACCCCTTTCCTTACACAATGACAGAAAGTGATAGTAAGTCAGGCATGTTCCTTTCCAAATTAAAAACAAACACAAAATCTTTCTAATGTCAAAGGCCTTCACACACCACACACTGATCAGGGAAAACACCTAAGACTCATCGCCTCGGTCAAAAGACTAGACCATCAGAGGAATCTTGTCCAGCAAATATGAACCTCGGAGCTCCTGTGATATAGGACTTACGTTTTGGTCTCCCATACTGCCCCCGAGTAAACAGATCTATGACATAAGTCTTTTGGACAAATATTATCCACTGTAGAATCACATCAGAAAGGATAAGTTACTTAAAGTCTTAAATATCCATGTATTATAACTCCCTGAGATACATGCTATTTAAACTGGCCATTTTAGAAATCTGAACTCTTTGAGAACTATGGTTCAAAAGACATGGTCAGTAATCTACTAGCTTGGAGATTCCTTCACTAAGCACAACTGCCTAATACTTACCCTCGGTAACTCACTCTCACTTTGTTCTTTTCGATCATCATAATTCTTGCTCGTGACCTCTGAATTTGACTTGAATGAAAAGCACAACTTAAACAAGGACCAGAGTGCCACTACATCATCTGAATAACATCGTTCCAAACTGTAAGGTTCTCTATCAAAATGTCAAGTGAAAACATACCCTTCAAAGTTACATAAAGAAGCTAAATCAGAGAAGATAGCAAGAAGAAATGACTCCCCTCCTTTAATGTTATCAGTACATTAAGAGCTGCATCTTAGATATATATATATATATTTGCACAGACTAGTAATGAGTAAAAGAGTTGATCAAGGACACTTCCCCCTTGCTTCGTTAGCTGGCCAGGTGAATTTACCCAAGGAAAATCTCATCTGGCCTGCCAAGAATGGTGTCTCAGGTAAGGTGGTCAGTTAAAGCAACTGGACATTGTTTGGGATAACAATGCTTTCTATCTATAACCAACTGCAATCTGCAAAGTTAATCCCTCTACATTCTGCATGTTAGCGTGTATATCCTGTACATCTCCAAGCTCCCACCAAAATGTTAGATTAAAATGAAAAAGCACTTATCTACAGGAAACTTATGTGGGTTATCATAACAATACGAAGTACATTTAATTAATCATACTTCCTTTGATATAAATGACCATCTATGGTCACAGAGAGAACAGTGAATTAAATGAATACCAATAACATAGCAATCAGAACAGCCCCAAAATTATTTTCGTACAAAAGAACATTTTGATAATTTAAATGCAAATAGTTTATTTAGAAAATCAGACAAACTATATTCAGTTATGACTTCATTAAAAGGTCAGAGATTTCAAAACTCTAATTCTCCTAATACATGGTTACTCTTCATACTGTATTTAAGGTTTAAAATATAAAATACTTTAAATCTTGCTATAAAATTAAATAGTAAGAAAACAATTTACTTACTTCTGGATACCCTCACGAGTTCTGATACATTGAAGACTCCAGATTTTACAAAACTATCCTCAAGGTATCCTGAAAATAAACATCAAGGGGAAAACAATCAACATAAGCAGGAAGCGAATAAATGATTAAACACGAAAATTTGTTCAAGTGTTTTTAACCAAAGGTTGGAACAAAAAAAAAAAGAAAAAAGAAAGGCTTACAACAAAAACAAGTAAAAGCAAAAAACTCTTGTGAATGTAAACTGAGTCTGTTTAAACAAAAGTAAAAAGTTTAGATGCTAACTAATCTACAATTTTTTAACTTTCTAAATGTACAGAGCAATTAGTATAGTTTTATTTGCTGTGGCCCCTGCTTAGTGAATGAAGGTTCTGGGGCCCTCACTGAATGCATTCAGCTTGGCAGCAGCACCTGGTAGACTAAAGTCCATCCATTAAAAATAAAAAAAGAAGGCGGGAGGGAGAAAGAAAAAGGAAAACCACAACCACAATTAGCACCTTGTTGGAATTACTTCAAAGATCTCTTGAAACCACTGTTCCTTCACAAAGCCTTCCTCGATTAAAAAAAACTGAGCTGCTGTTACCAGCACTCCCACCCTTGTTCCAGGGTCATGAATCACACAGAAGCATAACTTGTACATAAAGCAAATACTTTGCATCAACCCATTTCCGTGCACCTTTAATATGCCTCACAAACAACTTCACTGCTTTCTCACTCTTGCTACGACTCCCTTGGCCTATCTTCATTTCAAGAACTGGACACTTTTGCTAAGAAACAGTGGTAATGTAGGCCTCCAAAAGTGCCATGTGTCCCTTCTGTGACTTCCAGGCGAGGGGTTCAGAGTAGCTATGACCATCAGTTCGGGCACCTGAGTAAGTTCCGATCTGTTTAATAGCTGATCTAGCTATGTCCAGGACTAGAGCTGAGGACTCCCACAAACGCCAGTTGTGCCCCCATGTTCTCATCTATGCGAAAGAGGTATAATGAGGGTGAAGCTTGAGGAGAACACCTTAGGGAGGAGGAATGTGGTTCCTCTCTGCTGCCCCGGGGAGAAATGAAGAAGAGTCTGATAATCTTCAGAATTAAAATACTCTCAGGAAAAAAAAACTCTAGATTCAAAGAACTGGTAACTTGATCAGATTTTATGTAAAGTTTTAGGGCTGACTGAGGGATGAGATTCAGTGCAGCCATGTGAGGTGTGGGTGATTGAGCACCATGGAGCAGTCAGGTCAAAGAACTGGAATTCAACTCCCAACCACCATTTACCAGTGTGGAATCCTGGCCGTGTTATTAGACTCTTTGTACCTCAGATTCCTCATTTACAAATTAGAGATAATAAAATTACCCACCTTATAGTTGTTATAAATAATTAGTGACACAAAAATGTAAAACTCATAGTACGCACGTATTAAATGTTACCAATAAATTAAGATTAGCCAGTGGAGCCAACAAACCATACACTGAATTATGCAAACTGGATTCCAGACAGCCTCAAATTATTCGTAAATCTGCACTTAGAAATTTTACCAGAGCAAAACTTACCATGCCATTTTTAAACCACACATAGCATGAAAAGCCAGAAAATCATTCAGTTATTATATATGCTTTACTGTTGTGAATTGAAGAGTTAGGAATATCTGAACACTGTTCCATACCCACCCACCTACCTTCTTTAAAAACAGAATAAAAGAGTGAGAGGAAGTTATGAGAGCTCAGCTGGTGGTAAAACTTGGGTCTTATATTAAGTCATTACTTCGAAAATATATATAATTTTAAGAGGATAATAACAAAATGTCTCCATTTGATGCACTTCTGTTTCAAGAAACTACTTGTGGAGCAATTAATTTTTCACCAGGTTGAATTCATTTCAGAGATTATTGAGGAATGTCTATGTTAGCCAACACTGTACACGGTGCTAAAAGCCATAATAACAAAAAAGACATTGATTCCCTTTGTGTGGTTGGAGATAAAGATATTTCTAATTTTCTGAACCACTATAGGCTATCATTGAATACAAAGATCTCTGTTGCTTTTGTTGTTGTTTTAAAGTATAAGAAGTTATAATTTATTTTATATATGGTAAATGTAAAATTTTATGTATGGTAAATATATGAAATATGAACTCGTATATTAAATTAGACCTCATTTTTCATGACTACAGCTCATGTACCTAACCAATCAGACAAGGTTACTTGTCCTCACCCAACTGTACTCTGTAAATGCCTGCTCTCATGTCTTTCTCAGACAGCTCCCTTCTGATCAGAAGGCCCTCTTTCTACATGCTCTACTCTCATTTTCAGTGTCCAGTTCAATCACCATCCACTCCATAATCTGCTCCTCTACCCTCCCTCGGAACCCCTCTGCCACCTAGAACCAATCTCCTTCTTCTATATTCACATAGCACCTAGTTTGTACTTATTTTATATTACTTTGCACATACAAGTTTTTCAAGATAACTGTTTTTAAGTCTTGTGCTTCTTACTGGATTATCAGCTCCTTTATTTGAGGGAGTGACTGGACTTTGCTCACCTCTCTCTCTCCCTTAACAACTAACTCAGCTCCTCTATATACAGTAACTACTAAATAAATGCTTACAGAACAAAATTTTTAAATTCAACTCTTTGACACAGGGTCACAAAAGAACATATTGGTAATTTTATAACAGCATAGGCACAGATGGCTTAAGACTGAAGGATAACTACATTGAGACTTGTTATTCCCTAGAACTCATTTGCTGAGAGTTTTATTTAGGCAATGCTTAGAGTCGGATTGTATTTCTGACTTAGTTGTGTACTAATATATAACTATAAGCCTTTAGTACAAAATAAATACCAAGGAACTAGAAGTATTTAAAGAGTAAGAGTTCAAAAATATTTGTAAAATAAATTGATGAATGAGTGAGGAATAAATGGGGAACATGTCATTATATTTATGTAAATTTTATCATGTGTAATACATAATAACATTTCACTATGTAGATATCATCTGAAGTTCATTTCCTTATTACTCCAGTGAGTAGTCAGGGCTCCAATTTTTAATCCGTCATGCCCACTTTGATGCAGTGGGGTGTGGACCTGTTAGGAGCTTAATCAGAAGGGAGAGAGGAGCTATCTCAAGCTAATCACACATAGTAAGGAAGACAGAAAGGCAGTTACACATAGAAAAATACAATGACTATCTCATAGAAAAGGGGAGGCAATTCAAAATGTAGCAGAGTATTTCTCCCCACCCCCAATTCCCCAAATACTAAGGAATTTGAATCTACAAGGAAAATGGAAAGAGTTATTTTACTAAAACTATGAAAGGCATTGGAAATATGTCAGAACTGCTTTGGCACCCATAGACAAAATGCAACACCACAGGTCCCACTGGGTTCCACTCCTGCATGGGGCATAGTGAGACTCCTGAGGATGAGTTGTAACGTCTACCGGCAATGACCTTATAGAAGTGGGAGTGGGTGGGAATCAGGCATCTGGGTAGCCTGAGAGAAGCACCTGAAGCAGACTGCTGTCACCTCTTTCATGCATGTTGGCATGCAGCACAATCTCTACAATGGGCAGGCATTACTCAAGATGAGGCAGAGTAAAGAAGAGAAACAGTGGATGACACAATACTTGGACAGCTAATAGCATTTGCTCACAAGATACAAGAAACAATACTTAAGGACTCTGGCAAAATAAGTGGGGAAGATCATGCAGGAGGTCAGGGATCCCTCAACAGTACAGAGAGTGAGACTTGGAAAAGCAGAGGTTATTGCTGTGACCGCCAGACTGCAGGGCCCTTCCAGAAACATGGTTTTCACGTGTTACATAGACCACTGTGAATCTAAATAGCTGATACAAAGGCCAAAGATCTTAAAGCAATTTGGAGACATTCATATAGTAAATTCCCTTCATCTACCAAAGGAAATATGAGTATCTCTGAGGCAGAGCAGCTGTTTAATGGTTACAGAGCAATATTACACAACAGCTTAAGCCAGGAAGCAAAGAACAATTCGGCATTTATGTGATGCTGTATTTACACTACATGTACGCTTTTTAAAAAAATAAAATTGAGTAGGAAATAAAGACCTCTGCAAACTGAAAACTCTCAAAGGAAATATCAAATTATATTATTTTACTTCTTTTTTTATTTTTCTCTAACAAAAGCAACAATAAATCGCTACTCAGAAGTTAATATAGTGTTTAACCTCCTTTACAAACAATAAAAGAGGGACACAATGGCATATCTAACTGTTAATATCTCAAATTATAATCAGCACCATTTGAATGTTAAACAACATTTACATAAAAAATCCAAAGGACGACTGATAATGCTCATTTTTATAGTCTGTGTTCTCTTCTTGAAATTAAAAATAAATAAGCCACAGAAAGCAGTTATTAAATTCATGAAAGCTGTCTTCAAGTATTTGAAGGACTAGCAATGTAAATGGTGGATTAGACTTATTCTGCGTAGTTCCAGGAACTGTTTTCTGGCCCAATAGACTGATCTGTCATCCAATAAGAAAAGTCCCAGAAAGGAATGTGAAAACTTGCAAAGGTAATAATAACCAGCACACGCCAAGCTACTGTGCTTATATATTCAAAAGCATTAATTCTCATATTCCTCACAATTATCCTACACCTTGTCATGTTATTGACACCCTTTTGCAGATGACAAAACTTGTGTCTACAGAGTTAGGGAGTTTCCCAGTGGCTATAAAGACCCCCAACAGATTTAAGAATTCTCACTTTGAATTGGAAATTGGATTAGAGCACCTCCAAAGCCCATTACAATCCTCAGATTCCACTTTTCTACATGGCTGTTTCCTGTTAGTTTTCTCGCATTGCTCATTTGGAGAAAGAACAGGATACTAGGTATCTCACAGGCATTTTCCAGCTCTGTGATTCTAATTGTTCACTTCTTTCTACAGAGTGTAAAAGATGTCTAAATCCTTTGGTTTATGGATGCAAAGGGGGAGATAAGATTATTACACACTAAGTTATATGTGTGTGTGTGTGTGTGTGTATACATATACATATATATATACAAACATACGTAAATATGTATGTGTGTATATATATACGTGTGTGTGTATATATATAAATATATAAATATATATATATATATTTACATATATATATAAAACTTTATATAACTTCAGCTACCACAACTAACCCTTGGTGATTTTCAAGTAGAGGTGTTACAAGACATGACTTTACCTTCAGCTTCTCAACTGATCTGAACTGTCCATGATTAGGGATGAAATTTTGATTATGAAACAGACATGCTAATCACTGCAAAGATAATGAAATGATTCACTGCACAGAGACTGAACCTCTGCCTACAGCCAACATTAACACTCTAGTATTAATTTAGAATTAGGTTATCTTTCAATATGAAATGTAAATCTCTGATGGTGATTTAAGTGATCTGGTAGAGTCAGAAATATTCTGACTTTAATAGACTCTGATAGTACTGATAGTACTGTATTAATATGTAATTTGTGTTTTTTAGTATTTTCTCCAAATTCATTAAATTTATTCCTGCATATATAATATACAAATATAAAATTGAGATCAAATTTAAGTATACTTACACCCTGCTTTTCCCAATTAACAGTCTCTTTCCCTTTAGATTAAATAGTTTATCAAAAGCATGATTTTAATGCTTGTACTATAATACATTGCATAATGTATCATACATTATTTGACCATTCTCCTATTGTTTGGCATTTTAGGTTATTTCCCATTTTAGAAAAAAATATTATAAACAGCACTGCCATTAACATCCTCGTACACAAATCTCTGTCAGCAATTCTCATCATTTCCTTAGGCTGGAGTTCCCAGAAGTAAAATTACTGGGTCAAAGGACACACACTCTTTTAAAGCTCTTGGTAAAAATGGTCAAGCTACTTTCCATAACGGTTTTTGCCAATTTATACTCCTTCTGGCAGATCATAAGCATATCCATGTCACCACCCTACTGCCAGAATTATATATTACACATATCAGTAGGGATTTGTTTTTAATTGTGGCAAGTTGATAGAGAAAAAATATCATTAATTCTATAATTTTCATTTATTTAATTATAATAAAGTTGGGTTTTTTCAGATACATATTCAATACTTCTCTGAACATAACATTCTAAAATATGTAAAATAGAAATCGTGCTAGCAGAATTTTTTTATTTATAATATTGATGAGATTACTTCTAGAGGGTCACAGTTAATGATAGTGTTGATTATTAATTGATGATTGATTTTTTTTCGTCATTTGATATATTCACTCATTCCTACTTTTCTCAGAGTTTTAAACATGTTTTCTGATCAAAATAATTATTAAATATTTTAAAATGCTTTTTTGGCATTAGTAGATCTTACCCTTTTTTTCTTACAGTATTTATTTGTTACATATTAATGAATTCTTAGATTATATTATCATGCTTGTCCATGAAAAATAACTCTTAATTTACAGTTGAATTGGTTTACTAACAGTTTCTTCCAACTTCTCCATATGTAGTTGGAATAACCTTTGTGGGAATTTGTGTATATTATTTGTCAAGTTTTCATATCAGGGTTATGTGCATATTTCATAAAATGAGTTGGATAATAATCTTTTTTTTATGAAAAGAATATGAAAAGTTCTTTAAAGTTTGGAAAACTTACTAGTAAAATCGTCTTCCCAGAATATGTTTCAGAAAAGATTCTTAGATAACTTTGAGTCTCTCCTGAAAGTTACCCTACTCCTTCCTGTTTTCTTTTCTGGTCTTGGGACAACTGTATTATGTATTTTCCATGAATATCATTAATTCTTTCAAATTTTTAATTAGCACAATATTTTATGGTTTACTAAGTGGACTATGTCTATTTTTACAGTACAGTAATACTTAACATTTAATTAAATAATATGTTAAATTATGTTAAACTATTCTAAAAAATCAGATCTGCCATTTACTATGCAAACCTAAGGTAAGTTAGGCAACTTTCTACCCCTCACATTTCTCTTCTCTAAATTACAGATGATAATCATAGTACATATAAGTTAATAGGAAAACTGTATATTGCTTTCAAATAATAATAGAGACATTTCAAGAGTGGGAAATGGAAGGTAGAACTTCCAAATTAACAAAGAGAAAACAAAACACAATGAGTAGGAACTTAAGACAGCAAAAATAAAAACATAAGATGTAAAAATAATCAATAGAAAATAAAATAGAAAAAATAAAATCAAGTATATCAGTGATTACAAAAAATATAAGTTGACTGAATTATCCCATAAAGAGAGCATTAGATTAAGTCAAGCAGATAAAACTCAGCTATTTTCAAGGAACACTACACAAAAAGATAACAAGAACAAAAGGTTGAAAATAAAATGGTAGGTGAAAAGAAAAGGCAAATTCAAACAAAAAGAAAACAGTGTCAATTAGCAAAGGTTAAGATGGCAGGTAAGATAAACGGCCATCTTACAATAAACAGGATAAAGAACATTATGAATGGATAAAAGGCATAATTAATGAAGAAAAGAAATCACCAATGCTACACACATGCACCAAATAATATTGCGGAGAAATGAATAAAACAAAAACTATTAAAATAAGGAAACTTGAAAAATAATTATACATAGTGAGAATTTTGAATGCATCTTTAGAACCGAACATGACTATTAGATTAAGACTAAATTTATATCATTCAAATACACCTTGTGCTTTGTTGTTATGTCCATGGAAATTTTATAAAAATTAATCATGTACTTTACCAAAGAGTAAACAAGTTCTTTAAAGTAGAGACTTTTTCAGGTCATATTATCTCATCTTTGGAAAATAAAACCAAAACATAAAAAATAAAAAGTGACTGAATTTCCTAAACTATTTGAAAATTAAAAAAAATAAGCCATGAATCAAATAGAAAAATCAAAAGAAAAATTATAAACCATATAGAAAGCATTTTAAAGAAAATGACTGAAAAAAAGAAAAAATTATTTCTGACAAGACAAACAGAAAAATAACCCAAGAAAAGTTAAAAAGAGGATTAAAGAGAAAGATAAAATTAGTGAAATAAAAAAGAGAAATATTTAAAACAAATAAAAGGAAAGATGATTCTTTGAAAAGATAAGCAAAACAAAAAAAAAACATAAACCAAATAATTATAAGGGAATAACACATGCAACTTACTGACCATGATTTTAAAAACTTAAATGGGTAATTACTTCCTAAAATAAAAGCAATCAAAATTGAGCAAAGTAGAAACTGAATAGACCAATTACCCTAGTGAAGTGGTTCCCACATTTTGCTGATCGTTGGAACCACCTGGAGTTGTTGAAAAACAACTTATGCTTGGCTTCCACCCGCAGCTATTCTGTTTTAATTGGTATAGATGTGACCAGGACATAAGGATGTTCTAAAAGTTCCCCAGATGATTCAAATGTGCAGCAAAGTTTAGGAACCACTGAGCTAGCATGTTCCTATTCAAACTGTGGTTCCAGAACCAATAGAATTGGCATAACCTGGAAGCTCGTTAGATATGCAGAAACTCAGGCTCCACCCCAGACCCTGAGAATCAGAATCTGCAGCTTAAGAGATCCACGGGTGATACATATTCATTTTAAAATTTGAAAACCTTAGAACAGAATAAGAAAGTGATTTAAAAACCACCTTTTAAAATGGCACCAGGTACAGATGGCTGCACAGCTGGATTTTATCTATTCCTTGCCTAGCCTTTAAGTTCCAATACTATTTACATGCTCCTGGGCCTTAAAAAACATGGCATTTCCTTATGAAGAAGGCTCTCCTTTGAGCCTTTATTAGCCCAGCAAAACTTAACTAAACTTGCAACCTCCCACATTAAAACAAGGCAAGCAAACAACCAACTAAAGCCCAAGCACATATACAAATGCAATTTTAAGACTCCTAAATAAAACTGAATATATCCAATTCATATATTCCAATTGAATACAGCAATGATATCAAAGGAACAATGCATTATTACCAATAGGGTTTATTCCATGAATGAATGCAGTTCGCTATCAGAAAATCTATCAATATGATAAAAAAAAAAACACTGACCATATCAATTGAGCTGAAAATGTACTTGACACCAAGAATCAGGATTCCCTAATAATAAAGCTAAGCAAATATAGAGATAAAAGTAAACAGTAAAGAGTCTTTAGCAAAACCTGACAACAAATTTTCCTAAAAGGAGAAAATGGGTTTGTCATTCCTAGTTATCCAACCTCCTCCAACCTCCTCCACTTTTCTGTTCTTAAAAATCTAATCTGCAACTAGACCAACCATAAAAAGACAAATGTTGCATGACTTCATTTAGATAAGGTATCCAAAGTAGTCCAACTCATACAAACAAACCAGAATAGTACTTACCAGGGTTGGGAGGTGTGGGGAATGGGGAGTTGTTATTTAATGGGTACAAAGTTTCAGTTTTGCAAGATGAAAAAGTTTTGGAGATTGGTTGCATAACTGTGAATAAACTTAAAGCTATTAAAATGTATACTTAAAAATGATTAAGATGATAAATTGTAAGTGTATTTTGCCACAATTTTTAAAAATTGTGATCTGGAATTTGGGACCCATATAATTGTTACAAGATCCTTGTTTATATATATTCAAGAACTACTCCTTACATTGTAATTTATATCCATAATCTTATTTATAATGCTTAGGCATAACTCTGTGCTTAATCGACTACTGTTCTCATTATTAGTTTATATCTACACTTATATTTATAGCTATATATCTGAGGATTTTCCTGTTCCTAAATGTTTATCCTTTATATCACTGATTATTTCCACAATATCAGTTCTATTTCTTATTCTTCTAATGCAGAATTTAATTGTATGGAAGCAACTTTAGTTTTCTTGCTATTTTTCCTTATCTCATATGGTACACTCTGTTCATGAAACTATTCTTACATCTATTCACTTTTCATGTAAGTCCTTCCTTTTGAGCAAATTGTTTTCTGAAATTTTCTTCTAGTTCTTCACTTTCAAAGATATGTTTCTTCTGAAAATATTTTCTGTTGTGGTTTTCTCTTTACTTAAAGGATAGACGATCTAGATTTAGAGCTTTAGCCTCAGAAAAGTGTGTGGCTTTCCCTTGGATACTGTGAATAAAGTCTATCGATATAGGTTAAGGCTGAGGGCTATAGAATTGACGTAATTGGATCTGAATTCCTACTTTATCATTTACCAGCTGTACAAACTTTGAGTAAATTACCTAATTGTAATATAAGTAAATAATAATAATAATAATAATAATAATAATAGCAGGTACCATTTACTGAAGTGTTTATTATATGACAGGCTCTGTGCTAAGCACTTTAAACTACCTCAATTCAATTTCTAAGTTTGTTCCTTTTTAATTAATGACTTTAAATAAATACTTTAACTCTCTAACCCTTCCAATTCCCATTTGTAAAATGGGAATAATAATGCTGAACTCATAGACTTGAGGTGAAAGATTAAATAAGAACGTGCATACAAAGTGCTTAGGGTTCAATAAATGCTTATTGCTAATGCAAGTATAGTTGTATTACTAGTAATAGTGTTAAAGTTGATAAGTACAGCTCCTAACCATTTCCCAATGACGGCTGGTCCTTCATCTACTGAGTCTCTAAAATAAAGAAATGGGGTCTTGTCACCTCACCACCTAGATACATAAGACCCTACCAAGTAGCACCTGAAAACCGATACTTTCTGTAATGCGAAGCTCTAGAGGGACAGATGAGACCAAGTTTACAAAAGGCCATGTCTATGGTGCTAAGAGTTAGGCTCTAGCCCAGAGTGGAAAATTTTTGAAGGAAAATGGAATCAGATTGTGAGATGTCTTCCCATACTTCTCCTCCTCACTCCCTCTCTCTCCTCCATTTCCTAATCCTGTTGTTCTCTGGCTTTATAGCCTTTTAAATTGATAAGGAAAAATCTCTGACTCTCGGGGATGATAGCAGGGATGAATCAAATGCACATCTACAACTTCTCAGGGAACCAACACTGCTATTTTTCAGGGATAAAAGACAAGAAAATCTCCACTTTTAAAATTCAATCTAACTACACTGATCATATAGTTAAGTGATAAGTTTCCAAGATTCTACCAAGTGGTTATCCTTCAGTCTCAGTTTCAGTACACTTAGAAAAAGGTTTTAAGGCTTTATATATTCTCATGGAAATTTTAGTGAAGGGCTGGGAGAATCTGACTCAGAAGTCAGAAATATGGACTTTATATTAAATAGCTAATGATAATTATTTTATATACCTAAATAGACCTAATTTTAAATCTCACTACTCTCAATTAAAATTTTTGAAGGCTTTTTTTTTTTTTTTTTTTTTGGTGATAGAATTTGATAAGATGTTCCTATTTGTATAAAAATACAAAGGACCTAAAAATGCTTTTTTAAAACTTATTTAAAAATTTATTATAATGTTACAGAAATCAAGAAGACATTTTGGTGTTGGCAAAAGATCAATGAGACGGACCAGAAATAGACACATGACTACATGGCTATTGATATTTGATAAGAGTGGGCAGACAACTCAATGAAGAGAAAAAGTCTTTTAAACAAATGTTGCTGGATTAACTAGATATCCATATTTAATAAAATAGGACATCAACCTTTACCTCACACCATGTGTGGTATATCCATATAATGGGTTACTATTCCAAAATCAAAAAAGAATAAACTATTGATACATGCAACTACAAGGATAAATCCCAAAGTCATTATGTTGCATTAAAGAAGTCAAAAAAAAGGATACAAGCTGTATGATACCATTTATATAAGATTCTAGAAATGTAATATATAGTGACAGAAAGTAGATCAGGGGTCATCTGATGATGGGGGTAGAGAAAGGGATGGATTCCAAAGCAGTCAAAGGAAACTTTTAAATAAGATGGAAATGCTTATCATCTTAATTATGGTGATAGTTCCATGGGTATATACATGTGTCAAAACTCATTGTGTACACACACACACATGCACACACACACACGCACACACACACACACACACATATACACACACATATATATCTCCTTCCTTTTCCTTCCCTTTCATATATATAAATACAATAGACAGATATGTAATGTATTTATGTAAATTATGCCTCGATAGTAGAAAAAAAAATTACATCCTTAAGCGAGTGATCTATAAGCAATGGTCTCCAAATTTTTAGAAAGTGACAATATTCTATAATAAAAAGAATCACAAGTGAATGGAAAACATTCTGTGTAATCAGGAAATTTTTGAAGATATTAACTACTATCAGTCATGTATTTTTTCCCCACTTATATCAAGCTCTCTGACCTGTTCCCTCATTCATTATCATGTAAACTAGCAACATTATAGTACACTCACTAAACAAAGGCATAAAAATAGCAAAAAGGCCTACTCTGTAATTCATCAGATTAGAAGAGAAACTCAATCCATCTGAGACAAGTATTTTGAATCAGTAATTACATTAGAGCACCACAATTCTCAGTCTGGTATGTCCCTACAAAATTCATCATTAGACTATGCTAAAACAAATTTTTGAGCTTAGAACATCCCCAAATAGTCATCAATGGGGTGTGATGTGCCTACATGGCAAAAGAGGCCCACTGTAACTGTCTCTATGAAACACCTGGTTTTCCTGGCTTAGGTCAGGTTCTGGGCATAGGGATGGCCTCACTACTGCAGTACAGCTTACAATTTATTTAGCCTGTTACTGGTCTAAGCCTCCATTTCATAAAATTTTGGACACTATCTCTGGCCAGGCATTGCCTTAGATGTTAGGTTTATAAATAAGAGAACAATCCTCACCTGAAATAGTTCAAAATCCATTAAGGGAAACAGATAAGAAAATAGTGACAAAAATGTAGTAAGTGCTATAACTGTAAAATTGTACTGCAGAGAGGGTCTAGAGAAGTCGCTCTGACGATATGTCAATGGAGCACAGGCATTCTAGGCATAGAAACAACATGGACAAAGGAGAGGCACATGGCTAAGGCTAAGGCTGAATGCAAGGTC
Source organism: Pteropus medius (assembly GCF_902729225.1). Taxonomy (NCBI): domain Eukaryota; kingdom Metazoa; phylum Chordata; class Mammalia; order Chiroptera; family Pteropodidae; genus Pteropus; species Pteropus medius. The sequence continues at coordinate 5,412,081 of NW_024340692.1, read as the reverse complement.
CAGGTGGGCAGTGGAAGAGAAAGCAGGAACCACATCATGAAGACCCGTATTAGATGCCATGTTAAGGATTAGATTTAGCCTAGAGTCTAGGGAACCTTTGAAACATATAAGGAGGGGAACAAAATAAGCAGATTTGCACATAATGGAGATCAGTATGGACCTATAATAAAATTTTCACAAGGATGATAACCTGAGGCAAAAATACCAGCTACAGAGATTAGGAAAATTATTTAAAATTCTAGATGCTCTAGTAAAAGGGACAGAATGTAAATATTTTTAAAAATAACAACGCATTAAGATTCAGTGCCAACTATCATCTTTTTAAAAATATTTTGCCCTCCTCATCTAAAAGTAACCCCAGCAGTGGCCTTTCCTCATCCCTCTGCTCCTTTATCTATATGTTCTTTCAAAAACTCATAGATACTCCCTTCTTCACTTGTCAACACTGTGTAAGGTAAGGTAATTCATGTGGTTTATTTCTGGATAACAACTAGAACATATTAAGTATACAATGGCAGAGTGCTTTATTATGTTCTGATGAAGATGATAATTTTATGATCCTTACTTACCTTTTTAGAAACTATTGTTCTGCTTAGAAAGTAGCTAAACTCAGAAAATGACTGCAATCCAAAACATCAAATTTTGAAACCCAAATTCTAGTGTATTAAAAAAAAAAAGACACAACATAAACAATGGAGATAGCATCTTATAATACATCGTGTCATTTGTCATTTGTACCTGCTGGTGGCCTGTGCACATCACCAGAGTAAAGGACCCCGCCAAGATCCAAGGTAGCCCAGAGAAATGCACACGTACACTCACACCACTTTCCATGTGACTTCCTTGTATTAGTGGCTACCTGGAGCCTCCTCCTATACCCCCAGAGATCTCTGATCCCCAGGCTAAGAACCTCCAAATCTCTATCCTAGACTGTAGTCCTATACCCTTTTCTCCAGGTGGCACTAGGAAAGAAAACAAAAACAAAAACAAAAACAAAAACAAAAACAAAAACCAGGGACCACATCATGAAAGGCTATATTAAGAAGGACACAGCTTTACTGAGATATAATTTAAATACTCTTTTAAAGTGTACAGTTCAGACATTTTTTAGTATATTCAGAAAGTTGTAGGACCATCATCAGTATCTAACTCCAGAACATTTTTATCACCTTTAAAAGAAATCTCATACCTATTAGCAGTCAGGTACCCATTTCCCCCACCGCCCAGCCCCTGGCAACCACTAATCACTTCCTGTCTTTATGGTTTTGCCTGTTTCAGACATTCCATATAAACAGAACCAGACAATACATGAAAAATAAATACATCATGTCACTTTTTTCCATGACATTAAAAAGTACATGTGGTGATTTTAATAATGATAAACTCTAATCTGAAAGTCAAGTGGTTTTCTTGTTTTCTTCTTCCTGAATGCCATGGGGACATGGATATGCTCAAGGTACGGAGTGAGAGTGGGGCAGGGGAGATATCTCTAATTGGATCAAGAATTAGAAATATTTCAGTGAAAACAGGAGTCTGACCCTATTTTTATTATATAAAATAAAATGAAAGAGTGCAAGGTCCCTGAAGAGCAGCATACAAGTCAAAATACCCAAAAGGATTTGTAACAACTTTTAAAACCAAAATCTCATTTTTCTTAAATTCTTCTTCCATCAATGACATTATTATACAAAAGCCAATAAGAGTCGAATTACCACACAAAGGTCTTTGATTTAAATTACTTGATATTTTGATACTCTTTTATAGTTACAGAAAAAGAAAGACAAAATGAGGTTTGAGTAGGAGATTTGCCTGATAACTTTAAATCATATGAGATAGAAGTAGATTTAAACTCAAGTAGCTAAATCTAGGTAATAGACTTTTTAGTATTTTATTCCACTTGCAAAATATTACTATAGATTTGTCCCCTCTTTCCAATTATGATGCTCTAATATACAAGTAGGGGTCCACTGGCTTTCTTTGTATAGGACAATATATCCAGGAAGCTTAGGTTTTTCAGTGATCAGTGATTTTAACCAGCCTGGAGGAAGTCCACTCTTATCTATGATACAGAACAACCCCAGCTTTCCAGCTGTGAGGAGGAAAATGCTTTGCATTATTAAATTGTAGCCATATGCTCCAAAAGCAATCCTTGTAAATATAGAGAGGGAAAAGAATTTAAATTGAGAAGAAACATCAGATGCAGGAAGTCATTGTAAAAAGAACCCGAGATACTTGAGTGAAAGAGCAATGACAAAAACTGCGCAGAGCAGTGGATCTAATCACAATGTAACCTAGGGATAGTTATCACTGAGACCTCTTTTCACATGGGATCTCTAACCTTCCCTTTGAGAGACGTGGATATTAGACAAAGAAAGAAAAATATATTATAGCGGTATCTTCTAAAATGTGACAAATTGCAACCTATTTAAATGCAAGGCCTCCTGACAGTTTTCTGGAACTAGGTGCAGTATAAATTAAGTGCCTACATCAATATACTAAAAATTCACTTGGACTCTATGTTACCTTATGACATCATTTCAGATACACAAGATTCTGCAATATGGTTATCAAGTTAGGAAAAACAAAAGCTTGAATAATGAACTATAGCCCAAGAACTAGTTTTTTTCTCTCACAGTTTTGTGAGAATATTTACTGTGTTTAAATTACACTTATGATTGTGTACTGAATGGGTCCCTGACCTATATAAATGCAAGACACATGAACCTGGAGAAAAGTTGGAGCAGAGGACAAGATGGGGGCTATTGAGCTCTAGCAACCATAACATCACGCTGCAGAGGAAGCCCCCTCCTTCATCAGTGCCCTGATCCCACAGCCCCAGAATCTCTCAGGTAACATCTCTCCCCAAGTTCATTCCCACTAATGCAAGAGTCACTCAAGATTCACCTCCATTATCTCTTCACTCTCTGCCTGCTACCCTTTGTCCCAGCAGCTACAGCTGTCACAACTGCTCGCTCCCAGGGACTCAAGTGTGGCACGCACTATGAGTGCCAGGAGCCCCAGACTCAGTCTTACTAAAACATCTCAACAGAAAGATTTCTCATTTCTTTCTCTTTCACAGCAGTGCATACTCTTAAATACTTACTTTTCTCACTTTATCACAAGGCAATGTACCACACTAAATGGTATTATTTATTAGGGGAAAGGGAGAAGAGACAAGGAGAGAAGTAATAATAATGTAGTGGGAATACCACTGACTTCAAGTTTTGACCCATGGGGGAAAAAATGACTATTTTGCCAATAACTAATTGAGACCTTGGGCAAATCACTTAACCTTTTTGCCCTATTTTCATAAGTAAAGTGGAGAAGTTGGACTCACAATGTATAAATACCAACATCCTGTTTTCTTGAGTTAAATAATGTGTCTGAAAGCCGTCAAGCAAAAAAAAAAAGAAAAAAAGTGGATTAAAGCAGTAAATTTGTCATTTAAAAAAATTTAACTTTCTACTTGTGGGTGAGATTTGTAAACAAAAGTTTACAATATAAAACAGCAATCATAATAGAGACAAAGATGTCCAACCCTGCCTGGGGGAATCTGATAGGATACATGGAATAGTTTGAACGGAAAGGATAAACAAATTTTGCAGGTGGATATGGTGGTCGTGGCAAAGAAAAGAGCATAGCACTTGGAAAAAAAGGAAAAGGAAGGGAACTTGGTATAATTAGTTAGTATCTGAAGAGCATTTCAAACCATGACACAGAATATGAGTACATAAGGAGCAAGCCATCAAGAGCTTTTAAGAAAGTCAGGTTTGTGTTTTATGAAGTGTATTCATTTATAGCATCAGAGAAAGAAAGAATGAGGAAAAATAGAGGCAATTTTAAGGTTTTTGCACAATTTCAGGCATAAGAAATAATGTCTAGAGCCCAAATAATGGTAATGGGATCGGAGAGTCCTTTAAAAGGACAAGATGAATGGATATGTGGCTGATGAGAAAGACAGTTCTTCGAAAAGAACTCATGAGCTACTCTAACCAAGATTGTCTGGGTAGATTCTAGTAGCCCCAACGTGTCTTACACAAAGAAAAATTCAAATCTATTGGAAAAGAAAATGACTTGAATTTTGGAAATGTTAATGGGTTACCCATGGGTCACATAGAAAAACGTGTCCAAAAAGTTGTTAAGCACATGGGCCTGGAACACTAGAAGAGAGATCTGTTCCAAAGGTACACATCTAGGAATAACAAAAAGTGATTGCACCTAAAAGTCATGGGAAAGAGGTGGGTGGGGGAACAGAGAACACAGAGAGAATGAAAGACAAAAATCTGGTTAACTCAGGGAAGAAATCACCACAAGCAAGTGAAAGAAAACACAAAGGTTCCTGGATTACCAGAAAAGCACAGGCAACAAACGCAAAAATAAACAAGTGGGACTATATCAAACTAAAAAGCTTCTGCATGGTAAACAATCAATAGGCAACCTATAGAATGAGAGAAAATGGTTACAAACCGTATATCTGATAAGGGGTTAATCTCCAAAATATATATGAAACTCCTACAACTTAATAGCAAAAAATAATAACAACAAATAACTAATAACCTGATTTAAAAATGGGCTGAGGACTTAAATAGACTTTTCTCCAAAGAAGATATATGAATGGCCAACAAGTATACCTTAAAAGGCTCAATGTCACTAGTTATCAGGAAATGCAAATCAAAATCACAATGAGATATCACCTCACACCTGTCAGGATGGCTATTATCAAAACACAAAAGACAACAAGTATTTGGAAAATGTGGAGAAGTTGGAATTCTTGTACACCGTTGGTGGGAATGCAAAATGGTGCAGCCACTATGGAAAATAGTATGAAAGAGCCTCAAAAAATTGAAAAAAGAACTACCATGTGATTCAGCAATCCCACGTCTAGGTAGTTATCAAAAAGAATTGAAATCAGGATCTTGAAGAGATATCTACACTCCTATCTTCACAGCAGCACTATTGATAACAGCCAAAGTGTGGAAACTACCTAAATATCCATTGACAGGTGAATGGATGAAAAAAAGGGGGTATATGCATACAGTGAAAAAAAAAAAGAAAATACTGTAATACCTTGCAACGACATGGATGAACCTTGAGGACATTATGCTAAGTGAAAGAAGCCAATCATAGAAAGACAAATGATGGATGATTTCACTTTTATTATGTACCTAAAATTGTCAATATCATAGAATCAAAAAGTAGAATGGTGGTTGCCAGGGGTTGGGGGCAAGGAGGAAATGGAGAGTTACTAATCAACAGGCATAAAGTCTCAGTTAAGCAAGATGAATAAGCTCTAGAGATCTGCTGAACAACACTGTGACTATAGTTAACAATAATGTATTATTATACACTTTTACATTTTTTAAGAGGGTAGATCTCATCTTCAGTGTTCTTACCACAATAAAATTTTAAAAAAAAGTTCTTTACAGTAAGGGAAAAGTTTTAAGTAAAGCATGGTCAACTGAATCAAATTAACACTCAAGAATATGGAAGCAGAAACAGAATGAAAAGGAGTCACTGGACTCCTATGATAAAAAATCATGAATTTAATAAGAATCACTTCAGTGAGGACAGAAGCCCAGTTGCAGGAGAAGTCAAGAAGGGATTTTAGAGTATTTTATGTCATGTCATGATAAAGAAGAGAGAGGTGGGACACTTGATTAAAGAACGTTGTCTGAATGAGGGGCAAAGATGCATTTTTTTAAAGTAGGAAATAAATTGCTAGGATGAAGTAAGCAGAACAAAGGAGATATACGGAGAGGGCCAGGAAAAGTAAGAGACAAAAAATTTTCAGTGGAGACAGAAGAGTTGGTGGCTTCAAAAAAGTAGTAACACCATGGAAAGGCAAGTGGGAAAAATATTTATACAATGTTAACACAAGGACTAAGAGATAAAGTCTTGCCAGAGGAAAAGCAATCTCTAATGAAACATTTGTATTATTTCTCTTATCACTATTAAAAACTATGTAACGAAATTTCATTTTATATTTCCTTAGATGTCAAAACGCTTAGAACAAAATTGACTTTATAAAAAAATTACAATTCTATTTCACCATGAGACCTGAAAATGCTTTTTGCCTCTTTTATATAATCTCTAACATTCTATGCTTACGCTTCGTATCTTGATTTGTAACTTTGTCTCTGCCATTGTTAGTCTTTAGGAGTGCAGGGTAAAAATCCAACACGCTTCTCTTTGGTTCAACATCGAATGATACTTCCTTCAAGAAGTTTTGATCAACCCAACTAAAACAGAAAGTAGGATAAAAAGCCCTCACTTTTACCAAGCCCTGCTACTTGTCAGGTATGTTCTACCATCTGATGCTTACAATTACCATGGATATAATTGACTGCTGAATTCCAAAGAAGTTGGCTAATCTGCTCATGCACCTCATGGTCCTTATGATCACTGTAAAACATAAGCATTGATTCAGGGGGGAAATTTAATTCTAAAGTTAGTGTTCTATAGAACAGTTCTTTCTGGACTGTTTATTGTTCTTAGTGTGGAATGATGTATATTCCCAACTCCCCAAGAACAAATGGCTGTCTCTACTCCTTATTTTAAGCTGACTCAACATTAGTTGACCCACACTCTATCTCCTAGAATGTAATATTTAATCCTGAACTCAGCGAATAGTGGGCATTCAGTTATATTATTTGTTGCCTAATAGAGTGGGTGATTGGGAAGATATGGAAAAAATCTCCTTTTTTTATAACCTTATAGGATATTACTAAATTGTCTTTTTTCCCCCAAATTAAATATTATAAATAATCAGGCTAGAATCATTGTAGAGGCGGGACACGGTGCCAATTGCTATGTGGATTAACTTTTGAGGAGTGGGTTGTACACAAGTATCCATAAGGTAGCCCGCAAAAATAAGCCGAGGGCTATGTGTCTTTGTTTTCTTAAGAGTAATTTGTGAAGAAAACACTTTCCTCATCTTCTCCTGCTTTACTCTGAATTCTACCTTAAATCTGTGTATTTAAGAACTTTACAGAATATGATGTCTTCAAAAAAGTTAGAGGATAAAAAAGAATATTTCTGAAAAAAAAAATCTGTTAGGAAAAAATATCCTTTGATTTTAGCACTGACTCACACCGACCTCATTCTCAAATTACTTAAAAGCTTTACCTACAACGTCAGGTCTTACCACAGTTAACCAATCCTTTTAGTGTCTTTCTATTTATACTTTTATGAATAGAAAGACTGTTTATAGGCTGTTGCAGATTGTTTAGTGCTAAAATTTAAAATTATTTCTAAGTATCATGAAATAGTGCATTTTCCCCCATGAAAAACATATTGATTCTGGTAGATACAATAAATGAGGATATGCAAAGGGTATAAACTTATTAAACAAGGAGTAAATGGGCTGCGATTAAAAATAAATTAAATTTTCTTTTTTTTAACTCTGAACACCATGTTCTAAGATAAAACATATTCTATAAGGTCCTTCAAGGCCAATATAAATTTACCTGCCTTTATATGCAAATAGTAAAGAAAAGCATTTTATTATTTCTATCACTAGTAGAGAGTATTATCAAGTTTGTCCCAAATTCTAAGTTTTAGGGAAAATAACAAAGTGAAATATTAAGTAAATATGGGCCCTAGTGATCTCAACAGATGACAACCAAAACTACAGATGCTGAACTTATTTTCTTGATAATTGGTTGGTTTTCATTAGTTTCATGACAACCCTTTGTTGGCTTCAGTCTCAGTATCTATAAAATAAGGTTGGGGAAAGAACAATCTCAAAATTTTTAAAACTTAAAGAATTTCTTAAATCCAAGACAGATCTATCGCTATAGCTAATAGATACTCCTTGCTTAATTTATTCAGTTATTTCTTTGGTTCCATCTTTGTTCCAGAGAGGATATAAGGCAGCTTATTTGATATACACCCAATATATTATCCTCATGGTTCCCAGAGGTTTCCTTGTCAGACTACATGCAAAAGTCAACACAGAAAATAGCACAAGCACTCTATAAAACTTGCAAAAAAGAAAAGTAGAATAAATCCATGTCATTCCAAGTAAGAAAGCTAGGGTTAATGATACTTAGAATACTTAGAAAGTTTACACGATAGAATTTACAAATACTACCCTAGGATTCAACGTGTCTGTTATATTTCTAGCCAAGTGAGAGTGTCCCACAAAAGTACAGCCTTCCTAAACTTCAAAATGAAGTATCAGTGTCAAACTGAATTAGAGGCAAAATTTGACTTCTATTTTTTGGGGGGAGGAATTTAATTTTAATTTTAATTTTTTTTTTTATGTAACTGAACATAAACATAGGACTTCTAGATTGCCTTGTTTTCCTTGGATATTAACCATTCTAGTACTAGACAAATAACAGATTGGGAAATCTAAAAGGGCACAGCCCAAGAAATGTAGAGACACAAAATAATATAACAAGTCAAAGATAATTTTAAAAGATTATATACCAATCACACATTTCATAGAAGTGGCAGTGCAATTTTTAATTATTAGAAATAAAATCAAATCTGAATATAATATAAGTCCCTAAATTAATGGTTTACCCTCGTTTGGTCCAGAACAGTCGTTTGCTATAGTTGAGAGAGGATGCAGTTCTCTTGCTTAGAAGGGATTAATCTGATGTTCAAAAAGATGTAACTGAACATAAACATAGAACTTCTGAGCCATAAACAAGGGAAATGTGCATCACAAAAAGTGAAGTGGCTCCATGCTTCTTGACCAAAACAACAATGTGATATCCTCGGGTGCCATCAAATCTTTAGAGTACCTTAGCCCTGAAATTGTTATGGAGCCTATTCCCACCATATAACAAAGAATAAAAACAAAATATTAAGTCATAAATAGTATAAAGATATGCCATGACATAGTATAAAGATATGCCATACTTAAATGCTTTTTAAAATAACAAATATCAGATATCCCACCTCTCCAGAATGTGCTGTTTCTGTTTGCCTGTGTTTGATTTGCTCACTAAGTACTAACTCCAATCAAGAAACTCAAGTTAAAAACTAAAAAACTATCTGTAGATGTCCATACTACAGTTTGGAGAACTTTAAGGTCACCCTCCACAAGTTCAGAGGAATCAGCAAGGAAGTGGTCTCCATGTCAGACAGTCAAATCTGATACTGGAGAAAAGCCAAGCCAGAGTGGGTACCCAGTCTGTGGGGAAACACATGCATCTGCATTTATAGGAGGATTTGGATGGGATTCTACCTTCATGTCAACAGTAGGCAACAGATTTCAAAGAGCCTTTATCCCTAAAAGAGCTTGAATTTTTGCTATTTCTTCCCAAGCTGTTAAGAAATAAACAGGCGTAGATGGTAGCAATTGCCATGGGTTGCGCATCTCCCAATGGAAAACTACCAGTGATAATAAAGTATTGGCAATCAAGGTGATCTTTTTCAAAAGTTTAGCTCCTCTTTGTTATAATAGTTAAAGCAGCCAAGTGATTTGATTAATTCATTGCTTATGGTAGAAGATTGAATTTTCCTACAAAAAGACTATGCTTTCTCCAGATACTGATACTCAACTTTGGAGATTTCACATTTTAGCCAAAGCTAAAATATAGAGATGAAAAGGGCCTCCTAAAGCTAAATTATGCTCTAAAATACCAAACATGGCTAAACTTATGAAAAGAGCTTTTAATAAGTATTACTTATCCCAACAGATTGTAAATCAAAAAAATTAGTAAGTTCTGATTTTTTCACATTTCAAATTAGAAACTATTCTATGGTCCTAGTAGCTTGATATATTTCACAATGTTATAGAATGAATTCTTAATTTTATCAAATAGAATTCCTTAATAATCTCTATGGTTAAGGCCATGATATATTAATATACAGAGCATGTTAAAATGTTTCTGAAATCATCAAAGAAAATTCTAATTATATTGCATTTAATTTTAGTATTACATGTTTAATGATATTCTACCTCTGAAAAAATTACAATCCATGTATGATTTATATATATATATATATACAATATTCAACTAATCTTATATGCATTTATTTACAACATCTGAGTTTTAGGACACAGTTCTCAAAAAAAAGGTTTGATTTCCAAGAAAAATTTATAAGGAAAAAATATCAGGTGTTCTACCTTAACTGTTTCTGTTTGCCATATTATATGCAAACAGGTAGAATAAGCAATACAACACCGAATGTTGCCAGAGCAAAATTTAGCCAAGCTTCTTGACAAATATTGAAAAATCAAATTTTGACTATAACTATTCAAAGATTGTTCATTAAGTTCAAGTAGAGAACATTTTTAAGGATCTTAATTCTTTCTGTACATGTTCAGAAATGCATTTCAAACAACATCTTTATTAATTTCAAATCAAGCTGTCATTCAAATACAAAGAACATACCCTTTATTTAGTCTGACTTAAAATAATTTAGCAACTTTTTCTATTAAAGGTTGTTTTTTTTCCTCCCATTCTTTGTGAGTGTGAGGGTTTATAAAAAAAAATGTTTGGATACAATTTACTTTTGGCTATCATGCTACATAGGGAAAATATTAGCCAACTAAAAAAAAATTTAGTAAAGTTAAAGATATCACAAGCTAATGAAATTTTCTCAACTTCAGAAAATTTCTGACAAAATTTATTATATTCTAAATAGTTTTTCTTTTTGATTCTAATTTCTTAACCACACAAAAGTAAAATAAATTAACTGAATTTTATATTTAAAACTGTTCAATTTTGTTAATCTTTTGTAATCTATTTGTAATAATGTTAAATGATTTTGATGAAAGTAAAGAAAAATCAACTTAGTATACATTTTAAAATCTATGTTTAATTAGGACATTTTACCTTTGAAGTATATACTACTTTTGTCAAACATGATTTTGTATAATACAGAATAAGTTAATATGTAGTTAGAAAAGGTAATTTTTCTAAGGTAAAAATAAAGAGCAAAATACATTTGAGACTCAGAATGAAAAAATATTCAGTTTTGACTTTGCATTTTTACTTGAATAATTATGTGCCGTATCTTTCTAACATAATTTTAAAACAAGACTAGTCTGACTTATTTTCTTGTAGTTTTAGAGTTCTTCGGATATTTCAACCTCATGTTAGCAAAGCACGATGACAAGGAAGATTAAACCATTAAGGCCATAAAACCAAGTGTACCTGAGAAAACTTCTATTATTACTTTTTATAATTTTTTTTTTTGGGGGGGGAGGTTATTTTCAATGAAAATACAGATGAAATTATCTGGAGAGGTAGAGGGCATGTATGGTTAGTTTGGACTTTTTTGTTTGCTTTGTTTTGTTTTTGTTAGTTTATCTTAAGAGTACTATTTTACCAAAGGCACAGATATAAGTATGATTTTTATAAAATAATAGAAATTCTTCTTTGTACTAGTTTTATCTCATATGAAAAGACACTTCCTAAATCAATATCAAAATTACTATATATGTTCAGATTTAAGAGCAATAAAACCGTGAGGACAGCCAAGTTATAAAAGCCTATTTTCAGATCTGGAACAACTTCTGAAAATAAAGAGGGTATTTGGCATGCATTATAGTAAAGGAAAAGTCCTACTTTCATTATTTCCTGATTCTGGGAATTCAATAAAAACCTTACGGAATAAAAACTTGTTTGCAAAAATCCTTCACTGAAAACACCATAACACCTTATAATAAGAATATGGAAATTTTTACTTATTATTTTTTCTTGTGCATTTTAAAAGAAAGATTAAAAGGTTTTTTGGCTTTTCAAACAATGACTTTTAGCACCTGAAAGGAATACAACTAAAATACATATATATTCATTTTCAAAAAAAAAAAAAAAACCCAACAAAAATTAAAACATTGGTGATTAGGTAAATAGTGATGATGCCAATATAGAAGTATTTGCCACTGAGAAGGACTCACACAGAATCACATCTTGTCCTGACCATACCTGCCTGCCAGAACGAAATCGGCAGCTGACCAATTATGGGGTGTTTATCTATACAGTGGTACCTTTGTTCTCCAACAATGTCAGATTGCAAACGTCCTGGAACACATATTTACCTGGAGGATTCTTGGCAGGATCATTGTGGCTTGGACTTCCTGATTGTCCAGAATCTGTAGAGAAATCACAGAAAATGTTTTCTTCTTAATTTGTTTTGAAAGAATTTCACAATCCTCAGAAGGACTTTAAAAATGTTTTTTAAGATAGAACAATGAAGTTGAGTGTTTAAATAAAGTATACTTTCCCAAGCGTTTATGCAGTGACATTTTATTTATCAAACTAGGTCAATGTCTGCAAGTATTCCTACGTCAAAATTGAAAAAAAAAATTATAAATCTATAATATTCTTGGGGTAGAGCAAGGCTTTTTGAAACAAAAGGTTCAGCGACAAAGGCGGTTTGAAAGTTGGACCTGTAAGTAGCAATATGAAATAAAGCAGATAAATCCCCTAAGATGCAATTTGAGTATATTTAAACATGCTTTAAAAACCTGAAAGTTTTTATTCAATGACCAAGATACACCAAAATGAGAGTCCGTTTTTCCAGGATTTCATGTGCATACACACATATCCACTCCAATAATCCCCCAACCTACTGGATGCAGGCCCAGATTTGTCTGCATTCCATAATAGCAATCGATTTGCAAACACCAAGAAAAGCATAAATTACTAGATAGAAACCATCATGGCTTTGTGGAGAGCAAATTGTTGGATCAATTTAATTTCCATCTGTGATAGACAGAGAGACTCTACAGATAAGGAGGAAGAGATCAATGTTCTATATCTGAATTTCCTACCCTGCATTATTCCTCCTTGATGCCACAGAAATAAACATGAATGCTACACTACTGTTAGGCGACATGCCTTTCCTAACTAATTCAACACTGTTGTAAGCTCACTCCTTCTTCCATGTCTCCTCTTCATTTTATCTGTCATCTGCCACATATTATTATACACTTACTTGCAGGTTACTTTAAAATCTGCTTTGATTGGTTCTAGTATTTAAGTTTTGTATCCTCAACTAAATGGTATGGTAAGCAAAGGCAAAGATTCTGTCTAGTTCTTTTGTATCTTCCTCAGTGTGCCTGCCATTCATGGCTGTGAATACACTAGGCTTTCAGTAAATGCCAGAGAAATGGATGGCTTAGATTCAGCAGCATTCTTTGCTTGTCTAGAAAAGGCAATTTCAAACTTGATAGTGAATTTCAAAAAAACTTGATAGGTGGGCACAGACAAGGATCTTCCCTGAAAACTTGCTATTGTACCTAAACCAAGGGAGTGATCCAGATTTTTTTTCAGCAAAAAAAATTATGCTGTTTTTTGTTGTTGTTGTTTTACCAGGGTAATTCTGCTCTTCCAATGAAGGTGATTAACATACTGCGATTGCTGCTCTACCATTCAATGCAAGGACATCCTGTTAATTTCTTTCTGTATAAAACTCGGTTATTTATTTATGACCTTTGCCTCATGCCTGCTAACTAAATTTAATGCTGAGCTAAGAATTTTACCCCTTCATCCTATTTCCTTAATTGTCTTCTTCTTTTTGCCCTAGAACAGTATTTATGAAATCTTAGCAAATATATTTAGTGATCCCATATTATTCTTCAATAAATTTTTGACTTCCCGAAGTAGAAGTTAAAAAAAACTGGTAACAACTACTCCTGCAGTTGAATTCTGGCTAGGGTCTCCTGCAGATAGTCAAAGATTTGGGTACTCTCTATATAGCTTGTCTCTCACCTCCCACAAATTCTATTACTTGTTCTGGAATTGAGACAAGATTCAGTGATCAATCTTTCTCTATCTACATTCCTGTAAAAGATGGTACAATATTGGCCACTTTCCAGGCGTGGAGCATGATGGTTATATAAAAATAATAAATTATATTATTCTGCTACAGCCTCAGCTATTTCTGCCTTTCAGAGTGCCTCTGACAAATGGCTCTCAGTATTGATACTACATTGCAGTTTAATTTCTCAAGTGACTAATGTTTTGAGGAGTTCCTATTTATATTAACACATGCACTGACCACAGCCTCCCCATGTTTTTTCCCCTCCTCTAACACTACTCCACATTTATGGAGGTCTAGATGTATATCCCTCAAGATGGCTAATGTCATCTTCATGATGACACACCATGAGGCAGGTTAAGGTTGTCATCAGGGGACAGAAGTTGTAGACTCTACATGAGCCTTAGCATGTTTAGTTAAATCAGCTTCAAAATGGCACCACAGAATTCTTTCTCAACATCTGGTTGCTGAAATTTAGTCTAGTAGAATAAAGAATGAAGGTCTCTTCCATTCCTAAGAAAAGTACTCAGTTAAAACAGTGGCACCCCCTGTGACCACAACAGCTCAGTTGGGAAACCCTACTCTTTTCTGATGCAAATTACCCTTTTCCCCCATTTCCAATAATTGCAGACCAACTCCTTCAATTGAGGGGAAAAAAAAAAAATTACTTTAAAAAACCACAAGCATTTGAGGGAAATCTGAAGTAGACCTTAAATTTGAGTCACATACTTGCTTTTAATGAGAATTCCACTTTCTAAAATGATCTGGCATTTACTGGCACACAATGGCAGATTTTCCCTTCATACTCCAAATTCTGTGCCCTCTCGTGAAATACATACTGGCTCCCAAAAACATAGAAGAGGGAGGGCCTCCTCAGGGAGAGAGCTAGAAAAAATTTACTTTTCAGACTGTAAATTCTAACACTATAAACTCCTCTTAACTCCTATGTCACCTTATATCGGTCACTTAATTCCAACTTCTGGAAAAGGAAGTAACTAGGGAGTCGCAGTTGGCAGAGAAACCAAAAAATGAACTGTTATTGTGGTTAACTTCAGAGAAGGAATTATTCTGACCACATCTAAAATCCTTCCAATTCACCACCTAGGTCAAATTACTTTATACCCAAAGGTTTTATTTAACCACTTCCATCATTAGCTAAAGTCGTGTGTGTGTTTGTGCATGTGTGTACTTAATATGTTATAGTGAATCTTAGTTCTGTTCCCCTCTAGAAGTACAATCTTGTACAAAATTACTTAACTTTTAGAGACTTGGGATTTTGGTTTTTAAAGCTGTAATACTACCTACGTCGTAGAATCACTGAAAAGATTTTATTACATAAAAGCATCAAGCACTGGTTAGACACATCCTATACAATCAATAAATGAAAGATAATATTAAATATAGAGGTCAGGTTCAAAAAACGATGACTATTTTTAATGAACTAACCATCAGAAAGAAAGGGAGAGAGAGGACATGACTAAATTCTGTCCATCCCTAGAACAAGCACCTAAAATTGTCTGTGGTGAATCAACTGAATAGAGATGAGTATGTGCCCTCCTGAGAACTCCCATGTGAATTCTTTAGTCTCATTTGCCCCAAAAGAAAGAAGTCACTACTGCTGCTGCGAAGATCTCAGGAGCTATCATATTCAAAAGGCAGCAGATGTCAGCCATTTGATGAAATTTACCTTCCAGAAGACCAAAATCTCTGAGGAACAAGGCTGGTAAGAATGGGAGTTGTGAGTCACCCGGCATACAGGGTCTACAGTCTAGAAACAAGGTTTTGATACAGTGGAAAAATCAGAGAGGGGAATGGGTCTTGAAGGCAGCAGACCTAAACTAGTCCACTATCATTCCCTCTACATTTCATCTTGTCTTCCTTGATCGCAATCTCTATTTTCTTCATTTCTTTGTTTGTTTCTTACTGACTTGACTGAACGTAATGTAGAACTGAAATATATTTTCTACTACATACTTGTGAAAATCTCATATTCCCCATTCCTCAGTTTTAGGTGTGAATCAAGCATATTATACTTCTAGGAAAAAAAAATAAGTTAATGAAGCCATTTCTAAATTACTACTTTTTAACTAAATCAATTCCTCTTCCCAGAGGTTACAAATTCTCTAAAAACTTATTTTAAAGGTTCATACCCCAACACGGTTCATACCCAAAGGTTCATACCCTTTACCAACTTTTCTTCAATCTTTTCGTCTATTATTACAAAGCAGCCAATCTTTTATGGCTCTTCTAATATCTAAACTTTACCTTAGGAGGGAGCAGATTTCCCTAATGAGCCCATTTTATGGAAGGCCCTAAGATACTAAGTAATCTAAATGACTTGTTCAAAGTTAAATGGCAACTATTGAAATGTATATTCTCTATATGGGACACCCATTCAGACACACTGCCTCTTGAGTGGTTATAAGGAAGTCTTAAAATTATGCAAAGTCAAATGATCTTTCAATAGATTAAATGTTTCTGGGAACCTTACCTTCCCCTAACTTCTTACCATTTAGCAACACATTCAAAACCCTTTTCACAAATTTAAAACATCTTTAGCTATCCTTTCCTATATTGGAAATAATTATTATCATTGAAGTCAATACATCAATTGATGCTTTTAAGAGAGGCCAACTCTAAATCAAATTTAGTTTGAACTCTCTCCACTGAACAAAAGAAATTCTAATGTTTTACTGATAGTCTGGTAGAAGTCCAATAAAATGTTTGTCAAATATATAAGATAATAAATAAATAATGACCTATTAAGTGTTTTTACTGAGTAATAACTTTCTGGGGGGAAGGGAGATGAACTCAATTATTATTATTATTATTACTTTAAATTTTATTTTATTATTAGTTTCAAGTCGAACTCAATTATTTGATGTGGGCAGATCATCAAACATGAAAGATTTTTTGGAGGTCATTAATGCAGGCGTCAACTAAATGCAAATCAGTAAGATTTATGGAACTTCTATATTTCAGTTGCTGCTATTTGGAACATAATAGGTTCTCCATAAATGCATATTAAATTTCCATTTAATTTACAGTAACAACTTTAAAGTATTGTTTAAAGAAGAATATAAATTCTATGCCTTATACAAGCTCAAAGGCTGTTCAAAGAGATAGAAATGTATAAAATTAAAAAAAAATACAGTGTGATAGATACTATAAATGAGTATATATCAAGGGGAACAACTGGTTCTTCCTTGAATGGATGGGCAAGGACATGTTATAAAGGATATCAGAGGGAGGTGGTGACCTTAGGAACAGGGTCTTGAAAATGAACAGATCCTACAACTGTCCAACATATATCCCACTCTGCTACTAAGGTAATCATTTTAAAACCCAAAACTGATTAAGCTACTTCTCTGCTAAAACTCATACATGTATTCCAAATACCCATAGAAAAAACTTCAATTTTTTTAGTGTGCCATTCGAGGCACCCTGATCTGGCCCCAAAACTTAGGCCATACCTTAGCCTTTCGGTTCTCCACTGTCACCTACATTTGATGCTCCTGAGTCTTTGCATGTCATGTCTCTCTTTTTTCTCCCTTAAGTCCTCCATGTTAAAATCATCTCTTTTAGATTCTGAACTCTTTGAAGGCAGGGATGCTTCCCTAGTTAGCCCTATAGGCCTAATCTTTGGTATAGTGAGTTTTAGTTGAGTAAGTCAAATGAATAGAAAATGACTGTTCCATAAACCACAAAAGTGCACAAAGAAGAAAGACTGGGCACCTTCTGTGCAGAAACATACATTAGAAGTCAAACAGACAAACTTTTGATGACAAAGAATGGGAATCGATGCACAATTAACAGGGCTAGGTCTCGTGGCCCAATGGTCTCAGTTATCCTCCCTTACTTTCTGAAGGAACATTTGGAAATGGGAGGGGGTAGATATAAGGAACTAGTATGAGTCAGAAACTGATTTTCGGCTTTCTCCTACAAAGGGAAGAAATGTTTGTGGAGGTCCAGGAAGCAGACCCCGAGTGTGAAAGCAGGAGGACGAGAAGCTTTTAATGAACTTTTTATGTAAGCTATCTTTCTCCTCCAAGGTCAAATTTATTCCAGGAATTCTTCTTATTCTCCGACACTACAATGTGAGTATGAACAGGAAAACTAAAACTTAGAAGCATAATTTTAATCTACAGTCATTTTAGTACAAAGAAGAGACTGAACAAGCTAACTTATCAGTTCCCATCTGCCTTTAAAATTCTATGATTCTATAACAATATAGCTTTTATATCGAGGGATATCAAAGAGTAAATGAAACCCACACTGCAACCTGTTAACCTACAGATAGCCTTTTGCTAGAACTAAAATTAGTCATCATGTGATAAAGGGTTCCTTTGTCATATTCCTTTGCTTTAAGCAGGTAAAGAAATAGCCCATTGTCAACTAAAGAATATGAGATTTTTTTAAAGGCTTAGATTAGTCACCCGTCTTTCTCTCCAAAACCCTATCGACATACTAAAGTAGTGTATTTTTACAAATTAAATATATAGCATGCCAATAAGAATCACTTTAGAAAGAGAAAAGTCAAGATGCAAGAAATAAAAACTTGAGGGAAGGGATACAAATGCATGCATTTTATAACAGAGACACCTAAAAGAAAGGCAAACATATCCATCTTTTTATACGGGAGGAAGAGAGAACTATTCTCCTTGGGCAAACTTCACTCTCCCTCTTCTACCTCCCACTGTTGTGCCTCACTCTTGGCAGTCTACTTTCTACAGTGACTGATTTCTCTGGGATTTATAGTGAGTTAGCTTCATGTAATCACAATTCTGACTACATAATTTGCCATATTTTTCTTCGGCACAGTTAAAACACTGTACAGCTTTGGTTATAATGGAGGACTGCTTCATCTATTGGAGTGACATAAAACTATAGTTTTACAGTATTTGCTCTTTTCTCTATTAAATATTTATTAGACTAACACAAAGAAAACATGGGAAGAAGACTAAGTACTTTCCTTGTCTCTTATGAGCACGTAAATGTGCAGGAAAATACTTGTTCTCTCGCTTGCTCATTCCCTCTCTCTCTTGTCTCTGTCTCTCTCTCCGTCTCTTTCTATCCCTCTGTTTCTCTCTCTCTACCTCTTTCCCTCTCTCCCTCCGCCCCTGCCTTCTATTTCTGTCTCTTCGTCTCTTCTCAATTACATTATACAGCATCCACTTCATTGCAATACTTGGCTAACCAGCCATCCACGGAAAGCATTAACTCTGTCACTTTGTTAATGGAGTCCTTGCTGGATCTGTACCCCCTTTCTTTAAATACAGTTCTGAGCAGGAAGAGAAATCTCTCTAAATACTTTTGGCAGAACTAAAATGATATTCTTAAGACGTGGCTTCCTACATATTTTTAATTATGCCTTTTCATCTATAGTATTTCCCACCAGAAAACTCAAAACTTTAGATTTCCCTTACTGTTGGTTAACATTGATTTTAAAATATATGTTCAATATTGCAAAACATTATTTTAGAGGATATTGCTATGTTGAGGTTCCTTACAGATAAGTAACTTAATTAATGAAAGAAAAACACAGAACTAGAGAATAGATATGTAATGTATCCTCTATTTCTTATCCTCACGCATTCCATCTAGCTCAATTATTGAATTTTCTTTTAAAAAGTGCTTCATTTTTTTTCCTGCTTAATAGGGAGATTAGGTTCATACCACCATATCTCAAGGATTAAAATAAGGATTTATTTGGGATCAAAACCACAATTTGTCCACAAGGAATTAACTGAAAAACATTGGCCAGTAAAATTTAAGAGAAAAATATCACATACCTGTAGGAGAGCAGATCAAACCTACTGACCAGTGCGGATACAAATACTTCTGCATAAAAAGTGTTAAACCTCCCAACATCTCTGACCAAAGGTTTGCACTGCTTCATTAACTAGCACCAAAACCCCCACAAATGAAAGCAGGGATAATCGTATCTGACCTTTCTGGCCTAAGATTAAGTTCAATGACTCTCTACTGATCCAAGGATTGAGTGAACCAAAGGTCATGACCAGGATCATCTACACTTCTTGCTTTCAAAGCCTTTAGCCTATAGAATGAAAAGAAGACAGCGTACTGGTCATTGTCCAGATTGCTAACTTTCTACAGTGTGTTTTCAATTAAGTAAATAAAATGTAGTAATTAAATCAAGATTGCGTAATATGTTTTTGATTTGTAATCTCATTTAAATTAATTAACTGACTCAATCCTTGTTTAGTTTTTAAACTGGCCTAGTTAGGAAAGAGTCCCTGGGAGCAAATCCAGTTTTCTATCTTTAAAAACAAGGCAGAGCAATCTGGCATACTTAAAAAAAAATTTTAAATGCACCAGCAAAATATAAATACAGAGGCAAGGGTGTTAGTGTAGAGGAAGGAGGAGTTTTATGGCATAATTTTGACTAAAAAAATAGTTCTCGCACTACAGAGAAATAAACCAAAACATTATTTATTCAAAACATTTCTTTTCCAATTTTATGAAGATTGCATGTTTGTTGGAAGCAAAACATTTCCAGCTGTATTTTAAGTTTCTGAAGAGAGTTGTAAGATTTATTATCTTTCATAAATGCTGCCCATATCTCATAATATTAGATGAACACGCCACTGCGTACTTTAAGGAACAATTTGCCAATGCGCTCTGCCACATGAAAACAATGAAGTCCTTTCCAAAACCCAGCCAGATCCAGTAGGAAAAGATGAGATGAATGTTCCGTCTTTCCCATCTGGGAGACATTGTGGATTTTAGCAATACTATGTAATATAATTTTTTTTTCCTTGAAAACCAAGAAACGTGCATTTTATAGCAAGGTATGTAGTGCAAAGAGAATGTTGGTGAAATATGAATCTGGAAATGAAAACCAGAATGTCATCGGACTCAAGAACATAATTATAGAGGCAAATTGAAAAATTGATGCAAAATTTCAACATACACCAAACGCAACGTTTATGATTCTATTAGCATTAATTTTTCTCTTAAAAGGAAAGCATGGGAAAATAGATGCTCTTTTACCTCCAAAGTCCTGAACAACACTTGTTACATTGCCTGGCACAGCCACTTATCTGCTTTATTTTGTCCTGGGGTCTTCATGCATTATTCTAAATCCTGCACATAACACATTCTTGCGTACACATGGCCCTTTTGTGCTATGTTGTTTCTTCTATCTCCCCAAAACTTAATACAATATGTATATCTAGATTAAATCCAGACACAAGACTTTCTAATATTTCATTGGCAATCTTTCTTCTCAAGGAACAGGACATGTTTTCTCAAAACTGTCTGGAGAGTTAGAAATCCTGAGCTCCATTCAGTAACTGCCAACCACTTGTACTCTGACCCTTAGCAAACCACTTCATGCCTGAAGCAGTTTTCATCTTGCCCAATCACTTAAAACTGGATAAGAAAAAGGTAAGAGTTTTTAAATCTTAGTCATTTGCAACAGGATTAAGAGAGAAAAAATTAAGTTCACACAACAGTGAAAATACAGTCAAGTATTTGTGGGGAAAGGCTAAGATATTTTTTAAAAATATACTTTAATGTTTAATTCTCTTCCCACCAAAAAATAAAACCCCACCTAGTTAGTTCTCCTCTGTTTTCATTCTATATACATCGCCTTGAAAATACTAACAACATAGATAATTAAAGGACTGGATTAGTGTCCAACTCTCCTATTAGATTGTAAAATTTATGGGGGTCAAGATACATGTTAGCCTTTTTCACTGTGTAGCATAATTCCTTGCATATATGCTCAATCATGTTTGTTAAATGAATAAGCACTATTTTACAGTGAATAAGAACTTGGCTGGTATCACTTAAAAAACTTTTTATCTTCCTCAAATTAAAATTAAATTGCCAGTAATGCTAATCATAGCTTTTATTTGTTTGGTTATCTACACATTTTCTATTTCTTAAATATCTACAACCTATCTACAAATAGAAATTTAACAGTTGATTCAGTCAATGACCAAAAAGTCATATTCCTATTGTTTTCAGTGCTCATTTTATCATAGGCATGTGTTCCTAAAAAGAAATATTTTACTTGAATAGATTTCTACATTATGTTAGATAAAAAGATATTTTGCCAAAACACTAAAATTTTTATGTTTAAATCATGAGTTTGGAGAAAAGAAATTAGATGTTTGGTGTTTTTTTTTTTTACATACCCTATTAGTCATACATGTATAATTAATAACTAGCCCTTGCTTTATCATTAAATCATGGCTCTTAAGTCTATGATGATATATTCATATAAAAATAAATGCATATATTTAATCAAAGGTACATAATAATTAGCAGAGTAATAGAGTAAGACAAAGATAATATATTCTCTACTAAGGTAAAGTCGATTGGTGTATCAGACATTCGTTATTACTTTTGTTTATAAAATAATTTTATCATAATATTGGAGGAAAAAAAAATCAGAGAAGTCACTTGATGAAACAGGAAGCTTGCTGATGTGGCAGATAATGGTATTAAATGTCCTTAACAGTTCCTTGATAAGTGGTTCAAAGAACTTCTGTTCCCATGTTTTCAAGGCAAAAGCTAATTTACCAGGAATAAAAACACTTGAATAATGCATCATGTGAACTAACATTTTTGAAAAAGGATAAAATAAGGAAACAAATGAGGAGACAGTAACTTCCTCCTACAAATTAAAACTATGCATGAGAGGAAAATAACTCAATTTTACTGATAAAATAAAAACAAAAAATGGCTAATATTTTTTCTTCTTTTTTTAAAGGTCAAGATAATTCCAATAAGTGAAATAATGTTTCAAAGAACTTTGAAAAGTTTACAACCAAACAGAAATATGAAGATTTGTCATAATTTCATGGGACAATATTCCTTCAAATGGCCTTTTTAAGAGGAAAGTTAAAAAAAAAATACAGGTAATTTTAACCAAGCATAATAAAGAGCCTATTGTAGAAGCCTACCATGGAATCCACTGTTCATTACTATGGTTATTTGGGAAATGAGAAAAATATAATGACAGGCATGTCCACTTGCTGTATCCATTTTAATGAAAACGAGAGTATAAGGGCACAGAGCTATGCACCATGTGCTCAAAATTGCTCCCATTTTGTCATTTTACTCAGTTTATCTTTAATAGAGATTCAGATAAACTCGTGATTCAAAAATCTCAAAGCTAAATCTGAAGAGTATAAAAAAGTACAAGTTTCTGCATAATGTCCCATCTATATGTCTTAACCCTGAATGGTATCAAACCTATGTAATTTTATATATCAAATGCCTTCCAGATGTGACAAAATTTTAATACAGACCAACTTCAAGATTTTTTTACTGCAGACTCATCTCCCATGCTCATAAAGATTTTCACTGCACAAAACATTGCATATGGCTAATGTTCAATTTTCCAAATTGATTATTATGTTGACATTTCAAAACTGACATTGCCTTCCATTCAAAAAACAAACTATGCTGCATATCCAACGCCCCCTCCAAAAAAAAAAAAATCACAAAGTACCAGAAACCACATCATTATTTTCAAGTTGTAGACAGTGCTTGATTATAAAGACAGTTGAACTTTTCCTTGTCCATTCTTGGTACCTCTAAAAGATGTAAAAGGGAAAGGAGAGGTCATCTATAATTCTTTGTTGAAGCTAATTGCCATCAGAACATTTGAGCCTGTCACCTGTTGTTTTTGGTTTTAAAGATTGGTTCTAGTTAGAGAAGATCAAATTCTTCCTGACCTTTAAAGTGTATGTAAAAATTTGAAAATTAACCAACAAGATCATTCATGGAGAATTTTCAAAAGCATTTAACAATAGTGCTATGATAAAATATATATATATATATATATATATATATATATATATATAAACTAAACTTTCCTGAAAGATTAAGACAAAAATAAAAAGAACAAAAACAGAGTCACTCAAAGCCAGTGAGAAAACTGGTATGATAAGGCTTTGGATAATATCATGCAAACTTAATCTCTCCCACAAAATTAATGCATTGAATCTTACCTCAATTCCATCCCCCACTCCACTCACAAAATTTTATTTGCCACGTAGTATTAATTTGTCCTCAGAGCCATCTCTCAGTCTGTTTGTGCAAACTACATTTCCCAGCTGTTAACAACTGGCTTCAGGCTAGGTCTAACCAATGGGAGACATCAGTGGGAGTTTGAAAATTTGGAGGGCAGGAAGAAAGGAGAAGGGGAGGTTTTTCTTCTCTTTTCTCTACTTTGACAAGTGTCTCCAAGAGATGGCTTGGTCTCCTTTGTGATTCTAGCTTCCAATGGATGGATCCCTCTCAATGTGGTCCCCACTCCCCTCAGGCAGCTCCAGCTCAAGGTCTCTGGTAACATTAGCTTCTCCTCTACCCCTCCAGCCTTAGTAATGGTAGTGAGTTCCTAATGATGCTAATGTGTAGGTTGCCTCACTGTTCATGTGGCTTTTTATCTGTTCTAACATCATTGTAATGGGACTCTCTACAAATTTCTTTCTATTGGACTCTGGTAGGAGCTCTATTTTTCTGGACCCTGGCAAATATATGTGCTTTTTGAAGTTGGACATATTCAGCACTCTGAAATGAATGTCAGGTAGTAGATCTAACAGTATTAGGCAGATTAAGTATAATATCATTTAGAATATTCATAAATTTCAAGTATGTGTCATGATTCTCATTTAAAAAGGTGAGAAAGTACTGTCACCACTCAGTTCGAAGTATGAAATATTATAACCCAAAGTCTTTTGTAATGCATGATACGGACACATAAAGATAATCAAGGTTGAAAACAGATTAATTACTTAGATTTTCAATGTCAAGCTATAAATACACCCTTCTAGGAGATCTGATAATTCCTCCACCAACCTAGCATCACTATTTCTTCCTTTTACCATTTTGTAGTCTTTCTATCCGACTTCTGACAAATTACACGATACTTGGATTTTTCCTTGTGTATATGGTTTTCCTACAAATATGACTGCATGCTCCTTGATTGGATCAATTATGAGTCTGATTATTTTTTGGAACACTATACATTTACTTATAACTCATGGCACAAATGACTTTGATTTGCTAATCAGTTGTCTGAATAGCTAACAGCATTATGTGGAGATAATCGAAAGATTGTCTTAAATGCACACCAGTATACATCAACATAATAAAAATACAACTTGAAAAGAGAAATAATTTCAACATCACTCGTTTTCTCTAAGAAATAGTTCATAAGACCTCATTTGACATTTAGCATTTTCACACAAGAAAAGTCATAAAATATGAATAGACAAAAGGATTTTCTTCTATCAGAACTGCATAATCTATGATGCTTTATTAGAACACTCCATAAAAAGAAGCTAGCAAAAAATATTTGTTTATATGTATAGGGAAGTATAGGAACTCACAAAACCAAATTCAACAATCATAAATCCAAACAGTATGAATACACTTGATGTTTTACAATGTGCTAGATAACAGCACCATTAGAGGGAAGTGACATCATGGAAAATATATAGCATCGATTCACATGTTGCCAACTTTTTCTGATGAAACTTTAACAGAATGACACTGGTGCCTGGTGGGAGCATTCAGCTGCCAGCACTGCACTGTAATACTATGTCCCTGTGTTTCCTCCCAAAATCATCCTGAACTCTTCCCACCTCACCAAGTTTTTAAACATTATTGTCCTAGTTTGTGATAGTTGCCACCAAACATCATATGGAGATTGTCTCAACTGAAAATTACTGTTTATTAATTTTTTAAAGCTGAGCCTGAAATTTATTTTAGTCAATCTATGTCACTCAAGGCAAAATTTATAAATTTAATTCAATAAATCTTTATTGAAAGAAGAAAATGGATCAAAGTCTAAATAGGCATAAAATGATCATGAAGTAAGTCCAGCAATAATTTCCACTTTTTGCGTTTTGCCATTCCTCCATTTTATTTCTAATGAGAAAATTATACTGCGGTAAATAAACTAAGAGACAAACTCCACACTACGACAGTATGTAGACATAGTGCAGAGACGTTAAAAAACATCGGAATAATGCTGAGACCACAAGATAGAGACAGTCCCTGAGTTTCTCTGGCAATGGGAGTGAGAGGCAGGAAGCCTAAAGACAGATAGTGAATATAAAGTGAATGTAAATTTTAACCAGGATATTTACTACACACATATTATTCTAAACTTAGACTTTTACTATAAGTTTCAGTCTGAAAAAGGACAGCAAGAAATTATCCCCAGTTCTTCTAATGTACTCTATGTGAATTCTGTGGGTTAAGAACCATCATCTAGGAATATATAACTCGGTTAGAGCCAATATAAAACAATGAAATTGAATTGTTTGTTTACAATATACGAAGCAGATAACTGAAATTTTGACAGCTGTAACTGACCCAGAAATAGGTTTAAAAAGGCAGCCTCTAGAAATGGGCTCATTGAGCAGAGAAGAACTAATCTCCAATTTCAAACAATGTATTTGAAGTTTTGGTTGGAAGTCAGTAAACGCAAAATCTCTATCTACTTACAAATGTCGCAGCAAATATAATGGAACAAAATAACATGATACTGAAGGCGGGCCATACCATTTCATCTCAGCTCGCTCTCGATCCTCCTCTCTGTCTCTCATATGGGAAGTTAAGTCTCTTAGTATGGTACCTAGGTTTCTCCACAGTGTGCTAAGTCCGACCTGGAAGGAAATATTAAGTCTTGGCGTGTTGGCTGAAAATGCCAAAAGCAGGTACTAGAGAGTGCTAACTGTGTTGTCTCTCTGTTCAAGAATTGGATTGAAGCCATTAAGTTACTTCATAGGACCATTCAACTCCTGCAAGAGGTGAAGGACTTTCGGTATAACTGACCTAAGCAGAACTGAAACTAGCTAACGAAGACAGCAAGGATATATGTTACAGCTTCCATCAGCAACCTGCAAAACTCTGTCACCTCCCCGAGAGGAGCAAAGCCCTTCTCCCTCCTATGACACTTAAATATAAGAGATGAAACAAAAAGCTACTTACAAGAAAATGATGCTTGTCATTTTACATTTTGTTGACAAAATATTCAAGTTTTTAGCCAACCCTATCTATAAAGGATACTTTCAAGTTTTTTTGCTTGAAAATATAAACTATAAATGAGAAGACTATTGTGCTCTTGCGTCACTCTCACTTCTTTAGGTTTGCGTATCTAATGGCAATATTAGCAACTGCAATGAATTCAGGGCTCCAGACCCAAATGGAATACATAAATTAGGTCTCCCCAACTTGGATCCCAAGGCAAAGTTTACTGCTCACATTAGGCTCCCATTCAAAGTGACCTGTGCCTTTTTAAAGTGACAACATTGCTCAGCTTTCTTTTCACTGAGCGGGAATCTTTTGTGGTATTATGGATGTGTATGTCACACTCTGAGACCCAAAACACAATAGACAACACAAAAGGGTAGGGGTTGGGGGGAGCCCAGGAATCCAGTGAGGGCATTTGAAAAAAAGAAGCAGGGGTGGGGCGGGGGGGGTTCAGGAAATGGTTTTTAAACTTTCCTTTGAAAAAATAAACAATAATAAAATAATAACTGAACATTCTCTATTAATATCCAGTAATTACCAAAACAAATAAATTTGCTGATATAATCCAATCAACTGGTAAAGAATACTACTTATCTCCTCAGTCCATTTGCCCTGCTAAAAGTACTCCTGAATGGTGGATGCTTTCTATGTTATTTTAACACGTTCACTTTGGTTTAACTTTTTTTCTGTTCATCTGTTTACCTGGGTTCGTTTTCAGCTTAACATTCATTAAGCATTAAGACACAAGAGGTGCAATGGTGATAAAGTCTCAAGGCCATTACTCTTCCCATGGGACTGACAAGAAGAATCCATGATAAGTAGAAGATAGCTTCATTTACTTGGGTTCAAGAGAAGAAATATGAACCCACTCTAGACCTTGAAAATCAAAGAGAGCTTTAAAATTCCATATATGTATATTTTGTTTAACTTTTCTTTTTTTTTTCCCATTAGAAGACAAGGTTTGACAAAATTGAGGGCATTTCTGATTTTTCAGCTCCTAGTCTGCTGAAGGAGATTCCTGTTCAAGAAAGAGAACGATGCCATTTCTGATGCTCGTCGACACCAGCACACTGGACACTTGTGGAGCCAAAAGCCCTACTCCAAGATACAGCTGCTTTAACCACAAAGCAAACAATAGTAATTAAGAACATCAAGTTAATTGTGTCACCTCCCCAGGGAATGTGTCCTCCAAGGCTCTTTGAAATCATGTTGGAAGATGAGTAGCAATTTTACTCCCAATTCTCCTATTCCCACAAAAAAAAAAGGGGGGGGGCTAAATTCCTCACATCCACCCTCAGAACTATGGAATCTATAAGCAAAAATCTTTAAAAAAAAATCAGACTACTTAGATAAGTTCTTTGTTGTGTAGTTTATTTAACCAGAGAAACTCTGATCATCGGCTTCTGATAATCTGTTCAAAGTTTGTTGTTAATCTCATGGAATTTTTGAAGCTTGAGAATTATAAAGATGCTTAAATGTATTTTTTAATTCAGAATTATAAATGTAATTTTTAATTAGTCTTTCATTAATGATCAAGAAGACTGATAGTTTGAATCTAATCCATCAAGAATTTGCAAAATCTATGTCATATATGTTAGAACAACTAGATGTTGACAATAAGGCTCTTTCTTACCTTCCATTTGTACTAAGTGATAAAGATAGCAACAATACCTTTACATTTTTCAAAGCATTTTCACCTACATTATTTCACAATTCTAACAGGTTATCTATCCTTTAGTCTCCTCCTTTGCAATGGCCAGAAAAGAATGTAGCTTAAAAACTTGCAGAGAGTAAGAGGAAATCTTCATTTTTTCCTTGCGGTTCCCCTACTGACTTTCTTTGTGACCTCTGGGATGTCACTTAACCACTCTCTGCTTCAATCACCTATCTCAAACAAGAGATAATAAAACTTTGTATGTCAGTCCACTGAGGGTATTAAAACAATGAATCTGATAGGATGTCTCTAACACACTTTGGTCTCTAAAGGGAAAGTTGCCATAAAAATAAAAACATTGTTGTTATTATTCTAATTGAGTTATTTGCAAATGGAGCTTCTTGATGGAGCCTGGCCCTCAGATAAGAAAATTCTGCCAGTCCTCTAGGGTACAATTGCCTCATGGCAATTACACCCATAACCACATTTCCTTATTACTGTCACAAAAGACTATGGATCAAGGGGAGGCAAAAGGGGAGTTTAAGAAAAAATAGGCTATTTCTTTTCGATGGAAGATGCCGAAGTTGCAAATTGGGAACCCAGGCTATAGGTAAACTTTGACAGAACATGTGTTCCAAATTAGTGTACTGTTTGTTCATCGTGTCAGAAACACAAATTTCCGGAAGCTGCAGCTTTTTAACAAATTTTGGAAACAGTTTAGAAAAAAAAAATGGCAAAATTACAAAGGTAACTTGAGTCTGACTCTAGGAATGCTACAAAATAATGACACAAAATAATGCTACAAAAAAAAAAAGTTTAATGCTGTACTATCCTTACCAACAAGGGTGGCATATCACAAAATGTAAAAGGCACAAAGAAAAATTAAACTGAGCTTAGGAAGAAAAGGCTACATAAAAAGTTTCACATAAAAAAGTGGGGGGAGGGGCGGGGAGAATGTTGGGGCTATGTTGAACTTTCCTTCAATCTACAGAAAGAACATACCATGTCCCCTCTGTTAAATGCCAGCACCCATAGGAATTAGTAGGTGGTTCAGTTTTAGGCATTTTAAGAACTCCATATTCCTCAAAGGAAATTTTTTCAAGGTAAAGAAAAAAGTTGCTTTGCATTGTGAAATATTAGAGACACTGAGCTTTCCTCTAATGAGGGATATCAGTAGGCTCATCACTCTGCACATTTCCAGGAAACATTACTCACAGTGTGGGCTACAAAGAGGAAGCCCTCTAGAGTTGTTTAATCTACAACTTGTGGTGGCCCTATTGTCATGGAAAAGCTCTATTAAAAATCTTTAAATTTAGGGTTCAAATAAGGGACAGTTATTTGGATAAAGTTTCTTCTATTATTAGTTTTTTTTTTTAATGCCAATCTTATGAAAAAAGTGTTTGTTGTTGTTGTCGGTTTGCACATAATCTAAAGATTTCAATTAAGCTCTAAGTCTCCAAAAAGATCAACTGAAGGAGACACGAGGAACAATTTGTTAAATGGTGACAATAAATGTTCCTTGACTTATTTTGATTTTGTAATCAGTGACACATTCAATCCACAAATTGTAATGAGCAGCAGAATCCTTTGAGATGCTTGTTAAAAATTCAGATTCTTCAATCTCACCCCCCATGGCTATGATTGGTATAGCAGCGCTGGGAGCAAAAGAGTCACACTTTCAACAAGCACCCCAGGTTACTCTCTTGTGCATTGTTCTCAGACTGCTTAAGAGGATGCTTGCTCATAGACACCAAGCTGGAAAGTACAAAGTAGCTTGTGACTTGAGTCCTTAAAAAAAACAAATAAACAAAAATACAGTGTTTAAGCCAAGACCAATCTCCACGTTTTCTCTCCCTGCCATGCACCAGGAGTCAGCTTCAGCCAAAAATCACAAGTATATACTGAATCCTAAAAAGCAAACTAAATCCAAATCCACATTGAACCATTCTGAACTCTATCACACTTCACAGAGCTTTAAATAGAATCCTACTAGAATCCTTATCCCTTGACTGGCCAACAGATCCTTCGGGTTCTGTTGCTTTATCCAGGTGATCCAAAGTGACCCCAGGTTCCACTCTCTGCATGTTCAGTTGTACACTTTTCTCCAAGTTGAACACACAAGGATTAAAAAGAAAACACAAATATTGGCATAGGTGACTTGAGGTTGCTTGACCTTTTTGAAGGAAGATTTTTGGCAACAGTGTCTTGGCAGCTCTCTAGAAGGCAAGGCCAGGACACAAAGAGGAAGACAGGAAGCCGGGAGCTGGCCATGTGTCCTTGGCAGGCAGCAGTGCGGCAGGGTGAACCACCTCATCCCTGCCAAACCAGAAACAGTGGGGAAAGCCCAACTAATTGGCAAGTTGCAGTCGGCTGCAGTGTACATCCTCTGCTTTAAATGCCTGATAAGTTAAATGGTGTGCCAGACCCTAATCTACTTAAACAGGATCCAACTTTACTTTCGGAAACTTAATTTGCTCCTGTTGGTGCTTCCTTGAGGAAGTGGTGAAGCACCATCGTAGGATGGTAAGGGCTGGTGAGATACAACAAAGTAAAGATATACTAGAGTTCAGTTATGCCTACAGACATTTTGCTTTTTGGAAAGGCCATATATTTTTGTGCTTTTGGTTTTAACTAACAAACGTTCCACTTGCTCATTTGTTTTCATTCAGAGGAAACTCTGAAGTCAACATTGCATACTGAGTGTGAACTTCAGTGCATTTGGAGGCCTCAGGCATTAAAATAATTTTAACGAAACCCTTTAAAGATACCCCAGGAGACAAGAGAGCTACACAGTTTGTAGTCAGCTATTGTTTTTACTTACACATTACTTGGCTCATTCATATTTTCTAATACAATCTGTATGTACTAGCATAATATCACCACTTTTCAGTCTTTTACTGCTAAAATAGGGAGCCACCAGAGAGAAGGGAAGCAGAGGAGATTGAGCAAATAAATTGCTCCTCACTGCTGTGGCTAACAGGGTGAGTCCGGGGACCTGGGCCGGAGCATAATTTTCCCCCTAGAGGAATGGCTGAAGGCTTGGGAAGAGCCATTAAAGGGGTGCACTCAGTGGTTGGGCACATTTTCCTTTTGCTTTCTGTGAAAGCAAAACTCACACTAAAATTTCAAAGGGGTTTCTGCTTCTTTAAAAATAGTAGCCAATGGTGACATTAGATAGAGGGAAAACATGCAAATTTCCTCCACGCAATTAGAAGAGACAGAGTACGAATAAACATAACCCATTGTTTTCTACCAGAAGTTTCTTAAGGTCTACAGAATATTCATCCTTTAAGCAAGCGAAGACCCCTGTATGTTTGCATCTGTTTCCATGAAGTTATGTTGAGGAATAAAATGCAAGGGCAAAACTCCATACTTTCTGATCATATTTAAAAGGAGCAAATAATAATCCTCATGCCCAACACCAGCTCTCAGAGTTGAAAAGTCTAGATGTGTCCTAATTCCAAAATTACTATTTCTGTAAGCTACAACTTGCTTGACCTCTCCAGACCCTACTTGACTTTTGTCACTAATTATCTCTAACTTTTAAAAATTTTCTTTTCATTTTCCTTCAGGGCTTCACTCCTTCCTAGTTCTAAGCTTCCCTTTTTGGGGTTTCTTCATGATTTGTATGGCTACTTCCTTCTCATCTGTCGACCCCTTACATGTTGATGATCTCTAAGACAACCTACCCAAGTGGCCCTCTTCTTCTCTATCCATGTTACCGCACCTCCCAAACCCTACCAAGCAAATTCAACCAGTTCCATGTTTACAAATATAACTCATCTGGGTGAAGGGAATCAAAATCTCAATCTAGCCTCAATCTCTCTTTTCAACTGCAAAATCCCTCCTGATATTGCTAGTGCACAGCTCTTGCAAACTCTCAGCACCCCACCTCCCATCCGCACTTCAATTAATGGCACCCATATCCATTCAGTTCCCCATGCTGAAAACTGATGTATCTGGAAACCTCATCTCCCTAAAGCCTCACATTTAATTATTGGCCTAGACTCCACCTTTCATGTCCATTCCCTCATGTCAATTCCCTTACTGAACTTTCATGTCTCATCTGACAATAGCCTTAGGCTCCTCAGGCCATTAGGAGTCATTCCTCATAATGAAGTCAGACTCCATCCACCATACTGTCATCAGGAACCATATCACTTCACTCCTTAAAAAACTTTGATGCCTCTCTATTGCCCAGAACAATCAACAACCTCCTTAGTACAGCATTCAAGGCTCTTCATCATATGGGCCCAGCCTAACCTCATCTCTCACTACAGGCATCAGACAAACCATCATCTTTTACCCCTTCTTACAGCCACATCCAGCTTCCCAACAGTTAAGCTCCGACACACTTCTTGAAATTCGTAGACTATATCGTGCAACTGCAGGTCTCTATGTTTTTGCCTATACGGTTTCTATTCCTGGAATATCCCTATTCAATGCTAGATAAACTCCTGATTCATCTTTCAAAGCCCTTGAATTGTATCCATCTTCTTGGAACCTCCAATATAGAACTTGAACACTAAATATGTTTGGTTGCTAATATGTTGCTTATCTCTGTAAATCTGTGACTCCTTTATATCGCAATCTATCCTGAAAAATTTTGGGACTTCATTTAAGCTGCAGAAAGGATGTTATTTGGGACATACTATCCATGAAGAAACTCAGACAAAGCCCCCAAAGAAAGACAAAACAACTTAAGAGAAAGCTTCATAATGAGCTCCCAGTTTATACAGTTAATTAACACTCAATATTCTGATTCTGACTTGTACTTACTAGATTTATCCATATGTTTATTTAAAAAACAATAAAATGGTCATTGAGAACCTACAAGTTTCCACGTATCATCCTTGGAACTCAGCCTGTAATAGTGAAACACATGATTTGTTTCCATCTTCATGCAGCTGACGGTTTAACCGGCATAGCTGACTTTCATTCACTTGTTAAGTAAAATTAGCTCTGTTTAAAATTTATAAATAAGAAGTATCCACAATTATTACATTTTGAAAATAAAATTGACATGTTACACACACAGAGGCTGAATAGTGAAACAAACTTTTTTGCTTGATTTTTCTTTTTAATGAGTAAAATACCTGAGAGAATAAAAGTCACAGCAGATGCACTGTTTAGCTGTGCTAAGCAGAATGCATAAAGGTGATATGATGGCAAAATAGCTATTGCAGCATAAAAGAACAAGACTATAAAATAATGAGATGACGGCTTTCAAATTCCCTGACCTCTACAGTCTCTCAGGCTAGCTAACAGGGATCTACTGACTAGCTTCGGGAGCTGAACAGTCTAATACAACTTAAGACTCAAAATCGCTTTGGGTCACACCCCATAGATTGAATGGTGATGGAGCCAGACTAAATGAGGGACTCAAAAGGAGTCCTGAGGGAAAACATCATAAGAATGGTTTTCTATTACAAAAATCCATCATTGAGAAGAAAAAAAAAAAAAGAAAAAGCTAATTTTAAAAACCATAACCAAGGCAAATTTTCTAAAGAAAAAATAAAATGAGTTGAAAATCTTTTTTGTCTTTAAAAAAACTATACATATGACATTTATACGGTTTTCTCTAATGTATCTGAAAAATGTGAAAGCAAATATATGCAGAGATATCACGAAGTATGATGTCATATTCCTTATGAAAAAAAAAATTCCTTTTCACAAATTTAGCTTTAAAACTCTATGACCTCTACCATTTTTTTTAGGTTAGTTGAAAAGGGTCTATTGACTAGCTTTGAGAGCTGAACAGTTGAATGCTACTTTGGATAGAAAATTATTTCTTTCACTCCATAAGAATAATTATCACGGCGATCACACAATTATTATAATTATATCTGTAAGAAATGTTAATGGGAATTTATCTCTGAAACAGTCTCATGCATTGCAGGGGACATTTATCTTTTTTAATGATCACCAACACAAGTGTCTTTTTGTAGCTATATAAATGATTTTACCTCTTTCTATTAATACCCTCTTGCATGCGTTAGAAGCCAAAGGAGACAGCCCTCACAGTTTTTTCCCCCTTAAAGCAATTGTTTCAGTTAAGCCGGGCCTGTGGCCTTTTTTGAGAGAGAGCTCCACTTCCCGTTCATGGCAACATAACCTTCGCAATGAGCTTTTCTAAATGGATGGGAACCCCCTCCCCAAAAAAAGCCCCTCAGATCTGTGTTTCATAAACTGTACTCTAAGAGAAGTAGCAATAAAGTTTATTACAGACCTAAAGTATCTGCATAAACCCGGTTAATTGAAAAGTGGGTGGAGAAGGCTGCCAAATTAAATGTTTACATTAGCACAGCTGTATTGTAAAAACATTCTGCCCCCTGCGCTTTGTAATTATAAGATATTTCTGGACTGTGTATCTCTACAAAGTTTATCCCCACTGCCAAGAGTGTCTTGGCACGGAGAGGCTGCCGTTTTTGGCAGCCAGGAGCTCTCTGAGCGGGCAGGACCTAAGATGGCTGCCAAGCGGCCTCCTGAAATGTCGCCGGCCCGAGCCCGCCTCGCCGGGGGCAAAGGTCAGCCGGCTGCTCTGGGCTAAGTCTGCCTCCAAGGACACCCCAAAGCGTGCTTCCCGCAGAACGCGAGCTGGCACCACAACGTTGTGTTTGGGGTTTTTTTTCCTTTTCTTTTTTTTTTTAAAGCTGTTTTAGAAACTACCAAACAATAAGATAATCCAACGAGTTAGGAAGTGGTGACAAGGGGTCTTTATGAAATTCCACGCACCTCAACATTTCAATTATGCATAGGCCCACAATGCTTTGTGTTCGTGAAAAACAAACTTTAATTTTGAAGGGGAAAAAAGTAAAAAAACAAAAAAACCCCACAAAAGTCCGACCATACAGAACGTACTACAGAAAAGCATGAGCAAAGCCAACGTTTTTTCCGATTTGCAATGGCATAACTTCAGCATGGACATATAGTCTTTATCAAAGCATGTCTACGCAAAATAAAAACAAAAAAAATTAATTTTCTTCCTTCCCTTTCTTTAAAAGGCTATACTTCTCTTACATCATTAAAATACAGGTAATATATATTTTTAAAAACTTTTTAGACTTTTCTACGGCAAACACCCATAGTACAAAACCCATTTAATTGTGAAAATTGAGACTGAACCATAGTAAATGAAAGTTCCAAGGATTGAACAAAAGGGGAGAGGGAGAACTGTGTGAAACTATAGACGTTCCAATTTGCTCATAATAGGAACATACAAAACACTTGAAAAAATAAATAAAGGTAAAATGCTTCAGAAGTACATCTGAACCTCACATAACGTTAATTTTCTCTGTCCCTTTTTTTCTCTACTGAATGTAAGTCCTAACTAAAATGCTGTGACCACAGCTGCCAAATACTACATAATGAGGTCACTGGATTTTTCTCTTTTCGGGTGTGCCACAAGTTTAAGCTCAGGTTGAGAGACACATTAGGCCTGGTGTACTATCCTGTAATCATTACTGGCAGTGATTACTCTTATGTAATTCTAAGCTTCAATTGAATCCAACACTGCCTCTGCCGAGAGAGAATGCAGAGGTGAAAGATGAATTCCATAATGCTGACACAGACTGGGAGCATTCATTATATTCACAGTGCTTATTCACTAAATGCCCAGTCTGTCTATCTTTAATTGTAAATCTATACACTCAGCACAGCCATACCAATAATTCTTACCTAATTTTTTAAAGTCTCCATCATAATAAAGCCTAATATCTCTTTAAAGGTATAATTTCAGTACTGTCTATTGTCCACTATTCACCTAAAATATATATATAAAGGTCTAAAAAGTATATATATGTATGTGAATAAATATATACATACTTCTTACATGTTTTTAAGGCAGAAAAAAATTCTCACTATTATGATTCTCAATAGACATTTAGGAAGTTTTAGCCTCTATTTCATTAGTTATCACGAGGATCAAAGTCACATGTCTGTTTAACAGCAGGTAACTCTTAACAAACTGGTGAACAAAGTTGGTGTGTTCAGAAAGCATCCCTAGTTCACTATTAATTTCCTAATACCTTTTAAACTTGAACTATTTTTACTTCGATGAGATTTTAAGATACTGCTAACATTAACTCTTCTTCCTGAAAGTTCCCAAATTCGAAAACAACAATCTGTTCAACAAACAGAGGAATTCAGTAAATGCTGATTGATCATCAACTACATACAGAGATGTTGTGCTATTTATATACAGAACTATAGGATTAAGGCAACATGCTTTAAAAAAAATAAAAAATAATTTCTGACTTTCTTGTTTCTTGTGTTGGTCATTTTTGGTACAACTTGCCAAATGCATATATTTTTTATTCCCAACTAGAACACAAGTTTCTGAGAATCATGAACTTTATGTCTAGCTGAGAGCACAAGATAGTGCACTACAAATAAAATTGATTCTTACACCTGAAAAGATCCTAGTGAACATAAATGCAATTAGTTATGTATAGCAGTAATGCCTTCTACGTTGTGCTTAAAATGTTACCACATCCTCTTCATCAGCAAATATCTTGTGAATTAATAATAGTAAGGCTAACAGTCATTGGGAATTTGTTTACATGTTCAACAGTATTCTCAATATTATACATAGATTTCGACTTTGCAATTAACACTAAGGGGTAAGTGTTATTATTATCCCCATTTTCAAATGAGAAAACCTGCCCAAAGTTATTCCGCTAATAACTGAGACAGCCAGGAATTAAATTCAAGGAAATCTGACTCCAGAGTCCTACCTAAATTTTCGGTTTTCTCAAATTAGAGGTGTTATCATTAGACTAAAAAAAACAAATGTATATGTATTTATATAGTTACATATAAATATATAAACACATAAACATAAATATAAATATATATGTATAGATATTATATGTGTTATATATATAGAGAGAGAGAAAGACAGACAGAGACAGGGGCAGAGACACAAAGAGAGAAAAATCAGGTAGAGGTTACTCCTCTATAATTACAGGGTTCTTTGGTCAACTTTCCTAATTTTTGACACAACTTCCCAATTTTCCTGGAAGAAGCCCTTGAGTGGAGGCTGCTAATTGTGGTGAGCTTATGTTGTGGTCTGGTAATGTGCACAAACCGGGAGGATGAGACCAGCAAACCTTTTTTGCCTATGGCAGGCCACAAATTGAGGACTAACTAAGTCACTGCACTCGGTTGAAAGGCGAAGGAAGGGCCAGCTCAGCATGAGCAGCTTAGTGCTATGATAACATGTGAAAACCAGACACCCTTTTCAAAGCCACTACCCTCTTCATTCCCCGCAAACCTCCTAATCTCTCACCAAAGTCCAGGGACTTCACCACAGGATTAAGTAATTCCCCCTCTAAGCTACATCTCACAAATGACAGTCTGATTTCTCCCCATGTGCCATTTTCCCATAAATGTTACTACAGTCTTAGCTGTACTTAACCAGGGTTTAGGGTCTGATCATTTTTCTACTGATACAATATGGCTGCACTGAAGAGAAAGTTTCCCTTGCCACCTGAAAGCCAGATGGATCCTCCTACACAGGAGCACGAGACTCAAAGAAAGATTACATGGTCGAAATATTTCCTTGCTTCAGTTTAGATGGTTAGTTACAACACAAAGCACAGCATTATCAGATTCACAAGACCAAG
This sequence comes from Pteropus medius, assembly GCF_902729225.1. Classification (NCBI taxonomy): domain Eukaryota; kingdom Metazoa; phylum Chordata; class Mammalia; order Chiroptera; family Pteropodidae; genus Pteropus; species Pteropus medius. The sequence goes on along the minus strand of NW_024340692.1, from coordinate 5,374,050 downwards.
CACCTCATCATGATGACTCAAGCTGAAGATGGCCAGCTGCGCACAGTGCTCAAAATCTAAGTTGAATTATTTCCCCTTCCCCAAATAGCTTTATCCTCCCCACACAAAAAGTCACTTTGAATCATCTTTCGAATTTTATTCCCATATTTGTAATCTGATTTCAATGACCTCGATAGATCACTTATAAAACTCAAGGCAAGTTCCAGCTCATCTATAAAAGAATAAACCAGTAGGTGTTAAATTTGATGGCTTTTTAGATTTTCATTTCAATTGGCATCCATTGCACCATCAAGGTTAAATTGTCAAAGGAAGAAAGAAATCACACTTGTTTCTAAATTTGTTAATTCAAGAAAACCGAATAATTCTCATTTCTATTAGAGGCAAAACCATAGATGACTTAGAAACAGTATGAATTGAAATATTCTTTTAGGCAAATTCATAAAAAGATACATGGTTTAAACTTTGATTTTACTGTTATGGAAGTGTAATATACTCATTCTCTTGGAATTGACAGGTTTTTTTTAAATGCCTTTTCACAAGTACTTTTGATAAAGTGGCATACAATTTCCCTATTCGTATGCCCATAATATGAAGATTCATATTTCTATTCATTTTGCCAGTAAAATGCCCTGAGAGATTTCCTCATCTTTCACAAACTGAAGAAGACCATGTAATATTGAAGGTGCACAGTATTCTATCTGGGGCAGAAAGTTTGTATTTTAAAAGCTGCAAAAAGATTCATCTGTTTTCAAATAGCTACAACATTAAGTTTATCTAGACCCACTGATCACTCCGTCTATATAATATAATACACTGAGTCAATATATACAACTTCTGCCCTCATTCCCTCCTTGCCACATCCCACCCCCAGGGAGGTGAGGAGGAAAAGTCAGAGGCGAAAGGGTAGTTAAATTATATGAAAATAAAAATGAAATGTCTGATAACTGGCATGTCAGAATAGACAGGAAAAAAAATTCAATCTTGCCTATCCAAATCTTACATTCCCACATGATCTACAACGAAATTATGTTGCCTCTGCCTTATGAAGAATCAATACATTGTAGAGCATTTTTAAATAAATAATGAGAAAATGACACAGATAATGACTAAGTTTTTTATGCAGACAAAAAAAACATAGTTCCTTTTACCCTTTGCTTAAGAATGTTCTTTTCATCATTAAATAATTATTCATTTCAAATACTAAGCTAGTATTTCTTTAAACAAAATCCATGTTATTACACTTCTGATACCTTAGGTTTGGGAAGAAAAAAGATCACAATTGATCAGCAAATGCAATGATGAACACTGACAATCTCAACATTTGTTAGAAGTAATTGCTAGAGAACATGGCTTTAATTGTGCATACATATTTTTATTCATTAAGATGAATAACCAATAAAATCCCACACTATGGTGTCTCAACCTCATAACACATTAATAAAGTTTCTTAAAGGTTTTGGCAGGGGGCCAGCACAGTCCATTAACTCTTTGCAAGTTGTAAAAAGAAGTAAAGTCATTTTGGTCTGTTTTGTGGTTATGAATGAAACAGCAGGCAGCCTGTATGGAAACGTCACTTTGGATATAGTATTGGTAATGGATGCTTTGCTGCTCAATCTGAACAGAGCAGGGAGAAGTTAATGTACCCTACCACAACCCAAGCCATGAGGCACTGCAAAGCTAATCTAGTTAAAAGTGAAGGAAAAAGAGCAGAGGACTCCAAGTTTGGAAGATCTGTTTATTTTGCTAATAGGCTGTCACACTGCATCTGGTTAAACTTGCCCACTGTGAAACCCAAAATTGTAGAATACACTTCAAGTGAGCTAGGACGGCTTTTCTCTGAATATTCTTTTTCTTAATAAAAATCTGGGCATCCACTTAGTGAAGTCTGAACTGTAAATTGATAAAATATCTTTTATTTAACATAAGAGGCTACATTCTACCTTGCGACTTCTTTCACTCACTTGAATTAAGTCATATAAATAACTACAACAATTGGTAGCTTTGTGTTTGTCCCTGACTTTGTCTAACAATTTGAATTGGAGTGCAATACTTCTCCCCAAAGCTTTGCTGTACCATCTGTTCTCATTTTTCATGACACTACAAACATTTTCTCTTGGAAAAAGAATTCAGTATTTTGCTTCCTTTTCAGAATGAAAAATGGAAAACTTGAATGAAACTAAATATATAGAGAGGCATCCAAGTTGTACAAGAAACATAGTAAATGTAGAGGGCATTTAAAACACGTTTCTTATGGTGAAGATCTCTACCCTTCCATCTGCTCCCATATAAGGACAAAAGTTCCTATTTTTTTAATGTTTTTTTTTTAAGTAACTTGAAATTTTCAAAATATTGGAAAAAAAACTTTTAAAAAGAGATTAAAACCCTTAAGTTTTGGAATATCAAAAATTCAGAAATACTATATTCAAAGAAACACCAAATCATTTTGGGCATTTCAGTTAGGAATAAAATACACTAAAGTATAAGCATATACATGCATGTATACACACACACACACACACACACACACACACACATACACAAAATGCATCCCCTTTAATCCCAATCAAATATGAATAGCATCATTAGTCATTACTTCTGATTGTTAAAACCACAAATTGGCTGTAATAATCTGTCACTTCATATGAGGCCAAAAAATAAAATTTCAAGCAGAAGAGGTAATTACAATAAGTACAGTAGGAAACATCATTCATTATTTTAATATTGTTTTGTTTAAATTTTTACTAGAAAAAAAAACAGAAAGAATATTTTTCACTTTCAATTGTAAATGTTCTTGAATGAGTCCTAAAAAATCTTCTCATGTCAAATTTCATTTATTCAGAACCAGCTTTAATATATAGCGAAGTTATTATGTAATTCACCTCTAAGCGAAACTAAAGAAAACCCTAGTTAACGGGTTGAAATTGTATTGCAATTGTGCATCTGTGTATACTTGATTATTTTGTGTCTGTTTAGATTAAAAGCCAGATACTCAACATCTATTCTCTAAAAGTTTAGAGTAATAATCACATACATATATTTCCACTATGTTAGGAATCACTGTAACCTGGAAAAGACCTGAATAAAATAGCAATCTTTCATTTAAAAACAAGACTTGATGCCCCATGGTATTGTATTTAAAAATACATATTACGTGTTTAATAATAATGTTACCTGCACTTGTTTTTTAAACCTGGAATTGGAATTAAATTACAAAAAGTAACCTAAATTCAGATATTAATGGATCTGGGAGGTTTCTAAAAAACTCTGCTTTATTTCCTAGAGCAACAGTATGAAACACCATAGAACTATAAAGAAAAAAGACAGGCTATAGAGGATATATGTAGTGGTTAAAATAAACTAATATTGGTGACTGTAAAATGACACTATAAAAAGTAGTGGAAATAGAGAAAAGCTCTGACCACCCATTGCCTATCTTTAAACAGGTACTAGTATAGTAACTCAAGGCAAGGAATCAGCAAACCGTAATTTGAGTTTAGAAGACAGAGTTCAGAAGCAGGAGCAAAGCAAGGTAAAGGGAGCAGGCGATGAGAGTGAGAGCCAGAAATGTGTGCATTTATCACAGAGATAGTGAACCACCCTGCACAATTTTCCTAATGGCTTTCCCATCTCCCATGCTTCCCCAGCTGGGGGGCGCCCTCCATGTTAGCCCTCTCCTGAACCCTACAATAAATTCTGAGTTGAACTGTGTGATACCATGTTATTAAAAATGATTGTTGTGACAATGATATTATACTTAAAGGAAAGGAAGTGTATACTTTAGAAAGATCTTCAGCATCAAGAATTGACATTTAAAGGATTTTCTCTCAATTAACCAGTGTATCTACATCAAATGAATGCACCACTGGGCTTTATTGGTAACTGCAATTTCACTGGTATTAAGTGAAATATTTCCTCAGTGTTAATGAAAATAATCTGCCATTTATTCAAAAGTAAGTGTTACCTTTAGACGTAGGTGGAGGTTCTTTAAAAATGAACAGTTCTCATGCCAAAGAGACACAAGTTAATAAAATCCTGGAGAGAATATGTCCTATGGCAATGAGAAATTTCTTTGACCTGCTTAAATGGGCAAACCAAAAGACTCATATTAATAGTCAGAATACTTATTTTTAATTAATAAAAGAAAAACTACACCAGCTCATTTTATGGTTTGATGAGTCACATAAACTATTCATTGACTAAATTTTATTTAGAAATTACTCATATACTTTTGTTACTGTTCTGAAAGGTTATATAAATAATTACACACTCATTTAATTCTTAAATTGAATTGTCCCTTAAAGGGCAAAGTTTAAAATATTAAAATAAAATACCCCTTACAATGTGTTGGTTAAGTATCTCTACTAAAATACGAATTAAGAAAAATTTAGAAGAGAACTAACTACCTGAGGTAAGATTCAATCCAGAATACAGGATTGGGAATTCAAAATAAAAAATTTCCATATTAAGGCCGAATAGATTTCCTATTGATTACTAATGTGAATAATTTAGGAAACAATTTCAAAAGTTTTATAATTTTCTGAACAAAAACACATTTCTAAAAAGTCTACACTTACAATATTGCCCATAATACATGTTTAATAAATGTTTGCTAGATGCATGGATTTATGTTTAAATTACATGATAAAAATAATATCGCTCACATTTATAATGCTTTACAGCTTACAAAACACTTTCGCAAAAGCTACATTATCCTAACAACAATGTTAGGTAGGTATTATTATCCCCATTTCATAGATAAGGAAATTGAGGCTCAAAGAGATTGAATGTTTTATCCAAGGTCATAGAGCTAATAAATTCTCTGCTTAGAGAATAATTAGCTTAGGTTTAGATAAGTCACTTCCTTCTTCCCCATTCCAGTCTCAGAGACACACAAACACAATATGCATCGCGTATGAAATGATACAACCAAAAATTATATATCGGTCATTTTATACATTACTGTATTTGCCTATTTCCATTTGTACTTTTATAAGCATTATTTTTGAAAGGTAATATAACATATTATCACGTTTTTCTTTTAAAAATGTTGTGATAATCCTTCTCACTGCCCGGGAAGTTTGCATGGGAGAAAGACTGGCACAATTAGGGGACTTGTGTCTTAATCATCACCCACCACTAACTTAATCTTTGATACGATCACCAGGAGAGCTTGTTCTAACCCAGTTTCTGGCCCATCCTCAGAGGCCTGATTTAATAGGTCAAAATGGGTCCCCTGAAGTCCCCTGAATCTGCATTGCTAAGAAGCTCATGGGTGATGTTCATGCTGTTGGTCCAGGAACCAGACTTAAAGAACTACTGCTCCACACTAACATGGAAAACAGTTCAGAAATGTAAATCTGACCATCCTATCCTCCTGAAGCCTTCAGTGGTTACCTCACAGCCCCGAGCATAACATCCCAAGTGCCTCCTGGTTAACAGTATCTGGCCGTCTAGGTCACTACCCAGGCTTATCCCTTGGGATCCTTTCTCCGGACCACCTTGTCCAGGAAGCCTTTCCTGACATTCCAGGTCAGTTCCGTGCCCCTCTGCTTTCTCCGGTAAGGAAGTGTGGTTTCCTCTGTCCTAACACTTTAAAGAACTGGAACCATGTGCTTACTAGTCTCTGCTCTCCACATACTGGAAGTTGTTTGTAACACTCCCCATGCCCATCCCACAACATTCAAAGGGCAAGAGTTCCCCTCATCTCACTCCTTTTCTTTTATGACACTTTCTGTCTACATCTGCGCTCCAGTCACATGTCGATTATTTCTAACAGAGTCCTCCCCTGTGCTTCCACATTACTTCCCACTTAACCTCCCCCAGGAAGGCCAAATCCTAGCCCATCACCAATCCCTCTTCCTTAAGAAGTGGCAAAGATCAGGACAACCCAAAGAAGCAGGCTGCTCTCAATTGAACACATCCCTGCAGAAGACACCACATTCCCCCTCTCCTCCACCAGCCTACTCTACTCCTCACAGGACACAGGTGTGCTCAAGGATCTCCAGGCATAGTGGGCTGGCTTCATGGGCTCAGAGCTGTTCTGATGTCTTGTCCTGAAATTCTTAATTTAAAGCAAGAAGCCACATGTATTATGTAGCTGGTTATGTAGCCACGTTATGGTGCCAGATACACCTCATCCTCAGCAGGCACACATTGCCACCAACCATTTTGACTTGTGCTACCTTAACGGGCATCACTCCCAGCACCTAGAAATAAGAAATTCAGAAAAGAGTTTTCCTATAAGAACCTGTTATACTTCCTTCTTTTGGATTAAAACAATTATATTACTGATTTTAACTTCTTTTCTATAGTGATATTTTTGTTCATCTGACACTTGTTAATCTAGCAGTCAACATTGTTAAACTTTATAGTCTATAAATTTGTACTCTTTTCCATATTTTGATTCTCCGCTTCTATTTCCTTGGTCCTAATTCTCTTTCCCACTTGAAATTTATTCTTATTTTAACTTACTATAAATGCCCTATTGAGAGCTGCTTATTTACAAATGCAGTGAACATGCGAGAGAGGCATGTATTGTGAAGGTAGTCATCATGTATAATTTAAACTTTAAATAATTCTACTACATAAAATATGTACATATGTACATATCTATGCTTAGATGTTCATTAGGAAAACTTGGAAACAGAAGAAATTTAGGATGAGGGGGTAAGGGCTCGGAAAGAAACAGGAGGAGGGGGGACATTTACTTTCGATTTTCACCCATATGTACTATTTAATTATTTTCTGTAAATGTACTACTTTAATTTTTCAAAGTAAATAACTGGATAAAATATAACTTACCTCAAGCTCATTAATTGGGTGCTTAGTAGAGCAAGAAAGAGAAAAATAATGGCTATAGCAGTCTTTACTTAATCCCCAAAGACACCAACTTTTACTTAGGTTTGTATAAACTTTCTGGCGTATTTCTAACAGAAAAAAGAACACACAGAAATACTTTAAAAAAGTCACTTGAAAATTTTAATCTCGGGTATCCACTTAATGGTGTTAAATGAAAAAGAGAAGTGGCAACATTAAACACCAGCACATATTAGTTGAAAACTATTGTAAGAATAAATTATTGATAAAAGTTAACTATTAAATGAGGAAGGATTTGAGTGTTGTGGGGTAAAAATGTCAGAAAGCAAATGTGTAAAAATTTATATTGCCCTGACAATTCTTGCTTATTTTAAATTTAAAATACATACTAATTCAATTATAAAGAAAAAAAGTACATCATCAGAAAGTCATAAGAAAAAAAGAATTAGAAATTGTTACTATAAAAATCATTCACAAAGATTATTCACAAGAAGTCAAATAAAGATGCAGCACTGTTGTTTTCTCTGAATGCTGTACTGAGAATGAGTTTAACTTCCAGTGTTATACATTTCTGCAATACTCTAATATTATTACGAAGGCCAAATATTACTCTTGTTATCGAAGCAAAATTTAATAAAGAATTCTCAACCTGCTTGTCCACTCATTTGCTTTGTAGCTGGATAAACGGCCCAACATCTCAGAGTTCCTTTCGTCATCTTATAAAAGGCAAATAGTAATCTTCTCCAAGCAGGACTGTAGTGAGAATTAACTGAGACATTTTATGTAAACTCCCAGAACAGTGCCTTGTTCATGGTAAGTACACCATAAATAGTAGGTATTATCATCGTTCTTAGTAATGACCATAGAGCCGATACATTTTCCACTCTACTGGACACAGCAGAATTCAAATTTACTCAAAAATCATGTTCAATAATAAGAAATAACATAGACTTTGTCTTGTTTAGAAAAAATAGGGTGGTAATGGCTAGCTGAGTAACTGATTGCTGCTGGTCAAGATCTGTTCTTTTTGCATTTTTCTAAAATCAATTTAAATGAAAAAGCAAAATACTTGTAATCATTTTAAATTAATAATCATTTGCAAGAAAAACAAAAACTGACAAGCAAGCTAGGGCTATTCAATGGGGGAAGGTCTGTCCTAACATGGGAGTGTGGATTATTTCATCAAGTCACTTTGTTGACCCCGTAAAATCCCTGTTGAAGATGAGGCAGAAACCAAAGAAGTTCAGGTATGAAAAAGGCCAGAGGCAGGATTCGAGTGAGTCCTATCAAAGTTTGCCTATATCCATTGGTAAGAATGAAGGGGTATGTGTATGCGTGAGTCCCCACAAAAACAGTGAACCTTAGAAGAGAAATACTGCATCCTCCAAAGAGCTCACATCACCCTGGTCGTAACACACATGCCAGGGCTACATAACAGTCGACTTCAATTTTGTTATCCTCACGTGACACGAAGGACTTGCTGTATTTGCTTTCAAAGTCATGCTAACTAAAGGAAAATAAGTATACTTTTCCAGTAAAATCTGCATCAGACAAACCCACAATCAAAAGTCATTTATTTCACCAAGAATACTCCGTGTACGTATAGGAAGTGGCGCTTTACACTAAAAACTAGAACAGCTATTCCCATTCATCCTCTCTAATATTTTTCCATAACAGCATAAGCATATTATGAATAATGTTTAGAAAAGTGCTACTGGGCAGAACTTAATAAAATAAAGTAGAAGATATGTGAAATGATTTAATATTTGAATTCACAAGCATGTTATGCCCCCAAACCATATTCCTTGCATTAAGTTGACCATTTCGATCAATCACCTTATTATGCTCAAAGGAAGAATAGTATTAATTTCCAAACCTCTGGGCAATAACTTTTTCCCAGGTTACATCTTTTACATATATTATATTCGACCCACACAAATTCCTATTTAAAGCAGATAGTATCTAAATTAGATTGTCTTACAAATTATTTCTAGAGTGAGCATGAGCAACCAAAAGATAAGATATAAATTATCTAATTATTTAATAACACTGGGATACAGAAAAAAGATGCAGACTAAGCAAACTCTAAATTTATAATATTTTGGAAGACTCATTAAATCTTTTTCTGGATGGTCTTATTGCCAATTGTCTCATTTAAGATAGGACTTTGCTATATCAGTATTTATTTGTTTATACTCTGCTTTATTCTACAAAAGATTTGAGAACACTTACAAAAACACATTTAACATCGAGATAAAACAATAGAGGAGATTTAATCTTAATGAAGAGACAATTAGGGTAAGAAAATAAAATATCTATGGTCAGTGACGGGGCATAAAAATGTATGCCTTTAGGTCCTGATACTTTGCCAGTAAACTATACTTTCTGAAGCAGGCTCAGTTTCTTTTGTGTTTGCTGAGAGTTCCTATATTACTTTGTGAGTCTAATGGCACTTTCAAGAAGAAGGAAGGAGTGCTGAGCCTAACAAGGGAATAAGAATAATGAGGTGTGAGCTACAAGGAAGCATTCAGAAGACATGCATTTTCCTGAAGGAAAAATACTGAAGGAACAGGTCAGTTGTCCAGGAAATAAGGACAAACACTATCACTATACCGGAGCCAAATATAAAATAAAATGATAATTTCTTTTTAAAGTTTAAAATTGTTTTGTTTCCATGATATTTCCAAGAGTCTGACTCTAAATAACAACTCCCAAACCCAGTTTCTGTTTTCAGCGCTTTCTTGAACTACCAGAAGTGTTTTTCCTCAAGCAGCACCTGATAAAACCCAGATTCCACCCACTGGCATTCTGTCCAAGCCAACGTAGCTTTAATAAGGCACTTGAAAAAGACTTTTCATACATTAATGTGAGACTCTGAAGGTCTTGGGCAAGCAGGAATGTGCTATCATAGAACTCTAGTTGGGCTTCTGGCCTCCTGAGACCAGTGACTACAGATGTCAGTCAGCCAGCCTACAGAGTTCCCTTCATTTTTTACATTTGATTTTGGTATTTAGTTTACAGAGGATTTTACCAAGGGCCAAAAGAGGCTATTACTAACTGCCCAGATTTGGTCAGAGGTTTGGCATCTGAAATCACTGTCCCTTTTTCCCTGTGAGCTCAAAGTAGAAATGTATTTATTTATTTAAGTGCATTGGCCTTCATCATAGCTGATACCTAGGTTTCTGTTAGCCTTTAATCTTGTAAATCCAGGTAATTTCAGTTATTGATCTATCTTTCTGACCATTGCCATCATCAAAAGAAATTTATTAAGTACTCATTTGTTTATGTTGCTCTTGGAGGCCCCAGAGAGTGATCTTTAAAGAAACACTTCCTGCCCTCTTGAGAACCTGAAAGGTTCCTCTCTGAGCATCCTACTAGCTTTAACTGAATACCATTAAATAACTTCTCATTCTCCAAGTATGAAAACATTTTTTTAAGTACTAGTTCTTCATTAAAGAGTGGCTAATGAAGCTCATGTAGATAACCCAATTTGGTAAAAATTCTGATTGCTTTAGCCCTTTTACTCTCTGAAAATGTTGCATTCTATGGAGTTTGACTACTCTCTGACTACTCACTCTCTGCCATGTTTAAAGGTTTTTGTTTGTTTATTTTTTGGTTCGTTTTCTAATCTGATATATTTAGGATGACCAAATTTTCAACAATAATAGCAAAACTCAGATGCAAATAAATGATATTCTTATCTTGGTAAATATAAATATATCTTGATAAATAATACTACTTATCTCTACATTCATTTAGGTTCATAGACAAACAGAGCTACATTATCTTCAGAGAAATTTTAATATAAGTCATCTTGTGGTACTAGGTTAAAAAGCCTGAGTTGAAGAGATTTTTCCAAATAAGATGTAATTCAGGGTTACAATGTCAAAATTGTAAACCTAAAATTAAACCTACTAACTATTTTGGTTTGCAGACTCATTTACTCAAAATTACAAACAACTCTACATTTGTTGCAAGAGAACTGAATCACACCGGGATTTTTTTCATTCACATGTTATTCTTATTTTATATGTTTTTTATGGAGGAGGTATTTTTGCTGGGGTTTGTTTTGATTCTTTTACAAAATGGTGAGTAATGTTACAGAGATAAATGTAACTGCCTACGAACACTCCAGGGCAGAATTCAGGAAGGAAGCTTGAATAAATAACATTAGATTTGATGAGATTTAAGAAATTTGGCGTTCTTCAGATGACAAGAAAATGGCATAATCTTTATACAGTGAAATTAAAGCTACGGTGAATAAAGCAATGTATACAGAATCCTCTTAAAAGCTAGTATCTTGATTCATTATACCAAAATGTCCCCAGCCACTCTAAAGAAAAAGTTTCCATGAATGGAATTTAGAATAACTTCCCTGTGAGAGGATGGATCTGCACCAAAGCCACTTCTCCGTCTCCAGTTTTGGGAGAGCATCAAAGCAGCCGGCCCTTGTCTCTGGTAAACAGTAATCTCAGCATACCATGCCTTCTTCACACTGAGCCAAGGAATTTCTTCCCAACAGGCTGTGGTCTGCCTCCTTTCCAGGTGGAGAGAAGGCAAAGTCAGGGAACAAGATCCCCTGAATTCTGTCCACCAAGGATTACCGGACACCTGTTCTAAGTTTTTATCTCATTATTAAGGATAATAATGATAATGGAGATCCATTGCAAAGTCTTAGGCCACAAAGAGAACACAGCTCTTTCTAATTAGTACATGCATCATAAACAAGGTAAACATATCTCTCTCAAGCCGTCTTAAAGCCCTCGTGGTGGTTCACAGGCTCAGAGAGAGAGGCGCTGATTCTGCTTCTGTGTTGTATAAGAGAAAGATGTGGCACTCTCCAAATATCACAAGAGAGATATTAAGAGGTAGGACTGTTCTTCCCAACGGGTCCTCCTTTCTATCAGATCTAGAGTTCTGGGAAAATCAGAAGCCCTGCTCCCGGAGCTCCCGTACCCTCCCACCATCTCCCTAGTGCTGGACTTGACCGGCAGTGTCTTTACTCATGGATCACAGCCAACGGCCCTCATATCTCTGTGTACCCATCATGCCTCAGAACTAACAAACTTTGCCTCTCCCCACACTTCCTGCTCTTCCTCCTGCCCCTCTCTCGGCTCTTTACTCTTCCCTAAGGAACCCTCATTTCCCTTCCAGAAAACCCTTTTATCAAAGCATAACTTGCTCACTTCTTGCTCTTCTCATCACTGAAAGTCAGCCTGTCCAAGTGCATCCCAGAGCTTCTGTTCTTCATCCAGTGAGATCTTATGTCCCTCCTCCCTCCCCACAAACTCACATCTCATCCCTATCTTCCTTCCTGTCCCTCTCTCCCTTTCCCAGGGAGAGTTTTTTGCTCTGAACTAGGTTTTATCCTGTCTACCAACCCTCTACCTTCCTCCCAAGTCTGCAAGCTCTTCTAAAACTACAATGCAAAACAAGTTATAAAACTCTGATCCCCATGTCAAGCCAAATGTTGACACATCAAGAGTCTTTCTGCCCTCCTGACCCTAGCTCTGGTTGATCGTTTCACATTTCACTTATACCTGTAATCCTTTCCCTTGTAATCTGGCTACTGTCTTATATCTCAAAGTAAAGACTTCTCCTAGCTTGAAAGGTTCACACCTCTACCTAAAAGCCAGGGTCTCCTATTCCTTGAATATTGCAAATAGTTGTTACACATTCAGTACTGATTATGTGCAAGGTACTGTGCTAAACATGCATTATCTCACCCAGCCTCACAACAACCCTACAAGATATGAATAGATTAGGTTGAAACATACAAATTTTAGATATTCAACTGGTATCGACCTATGAAACTGTTATTATATATTTATTAGCTCCATTTCGCAGTAGGGAAAACTGAGGCTCAATGAGACAAAATAACTTCCTCAAAGTCACACAGCTCATATACATAAGACCCCAAAGCTCACAGCCACTATAAACACTTTGCTTCTCGAGCTTCTCTTCCCCCTGAACAGAGCTGGCCCTGTCTGCAGATCTTTACTTAGGAAATTCTCGTTTTCTCTTCATTACTTCTTTTAACAGCCAGGCTAAGACCCACATTCTCCCATGAAGTTTTCCTGGTAATTCCCAAGCTAAGCTGATCCCAGCCTCCCTTGGAATCCATGATATAATTTCATGAGTTGCCCTTTCTTATACCGTCTATGCCCTCTACTCGTTCTTTACCAGTGAGCTGTTTCTTCTCAAACTAAACTGTATACTTGGCAAAGCTAAGAAACTCTACCAAGTATGTCATTTCTCCTCTCTGAGCCACCGTTTTCTCATTTATAGGTCCAGCAGTCCTCAGATTTACTTTCAGATTAAATAATAAAAATGCAATAATTAACTTAATTTAAATGAAATGCCAGTGTATAAAACAGATCAAGGCTACCCTCATTAAGAGGGGAAGGCATTAAGAGACTTCCTACTTAGCACTACCCATTACCTTTCCCTCTATAAAACATAAATGAATAAAATCTTGGCTTCGATCAGGAGGTAGCAAGTGGTCAAGTCCTCCTTTTCATCCTTGCATCCCTATTTCCAATGCCCTGAAGTCTTTCTTGAACTAAACTGTACTAAATCAGTATTAATCAGTACTAAACAGTACATAAACAGTATAAAGCCCTTTTGATATTGTAAAGACCGCCTCCCATGTCAATTGCTTCCAAGCTCTCACTTTTCTAAAATGCTTTTTACATTTTGCTAATGTTAACTTTCTAGAATACTGCTTGGAACATTTAACATCCTTGCTCAGATAACCGAAGTAGCTCCCCCTTACCTACTGTGGAAGGCAGAATTCTAAGACGGTCTCTAAAATCCCCTGCCTCTTCTACATACACTGCACAATCTCCAGGACTGTGAATATGATGGATTTAGCCCTATGATTAGACTATGTTATCTGGCACAGTTGACCTCGGCAAGGCGGGAGTAATCCAGGTGAACCTGACCTAATCGCATGAGTTCTTAAAAGCAGAGCATTTTCTCTGGCTGGTCTCAGAAGATAAACCAGAGAGACTCAAAACATTAGAAAGAATTGATGTGTCCTTGCTGGCTTGAAGATGGAGAGGGAACATGGTAAGGAATGGGGTGGTCCTCTGACAGCCAGAAAAGAAATGCGGACCTCAATCTTATACCCACAAGGAGCTAAATTCTACCAAGGACAAGAATGAATTTGAAAACATATTTTTCCAGAGTTTCCAGATGAGCACTCGCCCCAGTGACCACCTTGATTTCAGTCTTATAAGAGCACAGAGAACACAGCCACGCCGTACTGTACTTCTGACCAGCAGAATTGCACACTAATAACAGTGTAGCTTTAAATCACTAAATTGTGGTAATCTGTTACACAGCATAAGAAACATATACACCTACTGAATAAAGTCATTCTATATGACATTCACTGTCTTCAAGGGTCATTTCCTCAATTCCAGGCTCAGCTCCCCTGACACCTCAAACCCCAGGAAGCTGGGCCGTTGTACCTTTGCCCATGCTACATTCCCAGACAAGTCTGTCCTTTCTCATTAACCACTCGGTTTAGAAACCCTCATTCCATGCAGCGCAGATCGAATGCTACTTCTTATCTAGAACTTTTCCTGCTCTTTGGACTCAGCATTAATACATTTCTCCTTTCTGCTGCTCCCTCAGAATGTTGCCCACAGCTCTATCTAGTGAATTACACAGCTAAACAGAAACTCAGAGAGGTTAGGTACTATGACGAGTTCATAGAGCAGGGACTTGATGACAAAAATCTTATCATGACAGAAGCCAGGCTGTACTCTGGGGCGCAGTGAGCAGTAGAACGGATCACTGAGCTCATCTACTCTAACCAAGTCATCTACTTATTGATAAATGACTACTTAAGATTCCAGTTCAAACTTCTATGTTGCATTGTTTTTCTGAATTGCAATCTATTTGCAACAATTTTACCTAGTCCAATCCCCACCCATATTTCCCATTAAAAACACATTTTGATAAGAATTCTATTAAAAATTAGCATTTCAGAATTCTTTAGGGCATTTATCTATCTATGAAGATGATTAGCCTTTAATTATTTTACAATTACACTAGCTTCTTTTACACTTCAAGTTCTTTTCCTGTTATATAATTTGATAGGAGAGAGAAATCCAAAAGTAAACTTTTGAGAAATCTTGTTTTCCCTCAGTGTTTAAAAGAGAGAAAGAAAAAGAGTAACGTAGTAAAAGAATAGATTAGAAGCCAATCTAATTTCAAAGAAATGCAAAATAGAAAAATCTTCCTATCAGCTCTAGTTCAGTTCCTCCACCTCTCCGTCTCCTAAGAAAATGGAAGTGGCTGTGACTGACAGAGACTAACTGCAGTACTAGGAAATCCACCTGGTCTCACAGGCTCTGGCTTTGGCTCCCTTCCCAGACACCCTGCATCCTATCAACCCCTCAACGGCACTCCAGTTGGCCAAGAAGCCACCGATGGGAGTTCTGTGCCTGTCTTCTAGGATTTTGCCCCTCGAGTAAATAGGCTTCTACCTGCCCCCCACCAAATAATCTAAAACAATATTCAAAGAAATAAGCTCATAATAAAAAAAAGAAAGAAAGAAAAAGAAAAAATATCTCTCCTCAAGTTACTCCTAATCTCACCCCTTATTGTATTTTCCTGAACAATTAGCAGCTTTTAAGATATTTCTGGACTACCTAAAAGCCACGTTCAAACAAGCATAAAGTGAAAAATTAGTCCTGGGTCACAAAAAACTGTGCCAGCATTTGCTGAGACCTCTGTTCATTGCTGTCACAGTCAAATACCACAGTTACTTTTTAGTCTCCACATCATAACTCTCTGTGTTGAGACACTATTTCCCCAATTATGTAAAACTATGACCTAACAAACAAAAATAAACAGCTGAGAACCAAAGAGACTAATTGAAACAGAAAGTGTCCTGAACACAAACCAAGATATATATGACCCCAGTTTTAAGATCTGCCCTGTCTTGTTCTCTTTCAGAATTATATATTTTCCATTATCATATTTCTTTACCACTAATGTAGGTATACAGTTTCCTCTATTCAAGGATGTTAAAGTGGTTTTTCAATTTTACAAATTTTCCTTTGAAAACATTTTTAAAGTATGAACTATAGCTTTGTTTTATGAAAGCATTTGATTTGGATAGTCAAGGATCCAAATCCCAAAAAATACTATGAAAAATTAAATATAAATGTTGTTCTTGAGACCAGTGATTATTTGAGTCTCCATTCATCCTCACGCTACATTCCTTCTCAAGAACAGGGCATTTTATATGATGTATTTGAAGGTAATGATTGAACTTGGAATGGAACAAAGTGATGGACTGTGTCTGTGGTTTTTGTGATTTAATGGCTTTAGATTTATAAGGAAATTTTGTTTTATGAAAACGACACGAAAAGATCATCACCGCTTATGACAGAAAAGTCTGAAATAAAAAAGAAAGAAGTTTTCCAGCTTAATAAGTAGGCATTGTGCTTAGAAACAGATCCAGCTTTACCGAAGTATCAAGATTCACTCACAAATTTGCTGGAATTCTCCATGAAAAGAGCCAAAAAGTACTCAAAAATACGGAACAAAATATTTAAAGGTCCAGGCCAATATATTTGTTTCTAACGAATTTTTTTTTTATGCTGATCATACATAATTTTGGTCATTCTGACAATGTATGTTATTTCATTTTGAATGATCCGATTTCAACAATATTGATTAAAATATGACAGAATATGGATTGGGTAAATTTTTCAACAGTAGTCCAGAAGATTCAATTATTATAATCTTAAATTGCCTCTGAGGGTTCAATATAGAATTTAAAAGTTATTAATTGAAGAGATATATATTATATATTTTTAAAGAACCTATTATTGTTTTTCTAAAATCATTTACTGATGACAATTTGGCTTTGTAACAAATGTTGAAAATATTATTTCATTGAGAGATTAATTATCTGCTTTATAAGCTAATAAATAATATTTGAAGAATATTTTTGGCTAGAATCTATTCAGTAAAACCACCATCAAGAAAAGTGATGAATTTATAGCCCATGAGTCTTAGTCTAAAAAGAAAACAAAAAACCTAACATGATCTTTATTAATTTAAGCACATATTTTTTAATTATTACAGATCATTGCTAATCACATTTTTAAAATAAACATTAGCCAAATACAGCCAAAGAAACCCTAGAAAATGACTTTTTGTTCAGATTTCAAATAGTTTCTTAATTTATCATAAACTCAAGATGTGTGTGTGTGAAATCCTTTCTAAACATGCCCAGAAAACCACTACAATTTTAAAAGCTTATTTGTCAATTCAAAGGTTTCTGACACTTAACCATTGTCTGAATGGATAACCAGCTCACCAGCTCATTTACTTTCAGACTGTGATAGCCTTGCAGATAAAGCCAGTGTTTTTTACTCCTGGCGGTTAGTATATGGCATGAAATATTATTAGGTGCTCAGAAAATGTCTCTGATGAACAAAGAATTGATGAAATTTTTAAAACTCAATGAACAATTAGAAAACATTGTTCTTGACTGTCTCTCTTCAGACTTGAAATGTATTATACCATGTAGGGGAGAAAAAAGCAAGGTTGCTTTGGATTTCATGAAATGGATATTTTCCCTGGACCTAAGTAATATGAATGCTATCATGAAAACTAATAACAGTACAAGATGACTTGTTCGTAATCATTTTTAAAAATATTTCCTCTGATGCTATGTAACTGTTGATAATGGTAGACACCATTTGTAGATGTCAATGATAAGTCAGCATCTTACAAGAAGCTTCACAAAAGTTGGCTTTAATGCTCAATACAACCTGTCAAGATGGATACTATTATTATCAGCCCCATCTTACAAATGAGGAAAGAGAAGCCTCAAGACGTTAAACAACCTGCCCAAGTTAATGTGGCTGGTGAGCTGCAGAGAGGAGTCTTCTCCATCTCTAAACCCTGGGCTCCATCCACTGAACCACACTGCCTCTCACGATTCTGAAGTAATCTATACCCATTAATTTAATTTTACATATTTTTACAAATATATTTTAGCATATTTTAAAGGTCTAAAACTTCATGTTTAACTCATATTGAATAATTCGTTTTCTCTTCTTTTATTCAGACTTCTCATCCAACTTTCTATTTTCTATATAGCTTTTTAAATATGTATCCATCCTAACAGCAGAAGCAACTCTAAAGATATTATGTACAAGCTGGCTCTAAAAATAATTACACTGGAAGAAAAACATACACATAAAAGACATTAGACTCCTGAATGAACCTTATGTTTCTTAATAGTAATTCCCACATCTTAACTAAATAATGTTCTACTCAAACCCAGGTACAACAGCCCACTTACTGTCACTACACACTCAATTTTAATGGTCAAAATAGTAAACATTTCATTTTTCATTGAATTTCTTTAATATATATTAATTACATTTAAACTCAAATTACTTGTAAATTAGTGTGTGCTTAGTTTTATAAACAGTCTAGTGAAAAAGCTTCCTTTCTGGCCAGGCTTTACCATTACATAAGAAAGGATCTGATGATTTGACTCTCAGTCCATCTGGGGTCTCTCTTTGTGAGTGTATTTCAATCTTACTGGAGGTTCATCACTAACGTAATTTCGCATTTATTTGAACCCAAACCAAAACTGGTTTAATGTCATGTTCCTGGTAACTCAATATGAAATAGTGACATAAAAAAATGTTAAATTTTTGGAATCTTAGGAATCACTTTATCTCTTTTAAATCTTTTTAGGTAGTAACTTTTATTACTATTATTTTATTAGGTGTACTACTTATTTATAAAAAGGTTTGGGGAGATTTATGGGGAAAAAATAAAACAGAAGAGCGAACCAGTTAAATACAGTATTAGGAAAGAAGTGCCCTAAACAGCACACAAAAATAGAATATATAAGATTTAACTTCATATAATTTCTGTATTCACATATAGGTAATCCCCAACTTAGTAAGGAATAGAGCTCCAAAAGCTCATAGGTAAGTCAATGGTCTGGAACTTACCCTGAATTCTCCTGTTGAAACAGTATTATACAAGGTGAGTAGGTTTCATACCAGCCCACAAAGTCTAATTCATCCTTGAATGCAACTCAACCAATAGTACCAATATGAATTCTGAGTCTAGAGACGCTGGCTTGAAGAACTAAGCCGAAATTGAAATAAAGTATTTATACAGTAAATTCATTCACCCAACAGACATTAAAGGAGTACCAAGAGGCTACACAGTGTCAGCTTTATACGTTCTAATTCTGGAATTCAACGGATCTGATTCTTAAATGTAAACTGGAAATAAAATAACGCCTTAAATAATAAATGTAAAGCCCCTGGTACATAAAAAATTCTTAATTATCTTTAGTTCTCTTCCTTCTTCTTCAAGTGATGAGAAAGAAAAGGAGTTCTTAGCTTTCTCAATAAATTCCTGAAATAACCCAGGTTTAACTTTGAAAACCTCTTCTCTCACTGTTGGCACTCCTCTCTCCTCTCCCTGAGACTCATCTTTCCAGTTCCAGCACCCTGTGCAAAACCATCACTGCGCCAACCACCTTATACTTCCTACTGTTCCAGGCCCTAAGAATGTCACCTCTCAACCTAAACTCTATCTCCATTCCTGCAGCCACTCATACCTGAAGATGTTAAAAGAAAAGCCGATTATATGAATTTAAAACAATCACTTTTGGTAATTGACTTTTTTTTTTTTAAACAAAAAGTCTGTTGACCCCAATGAGTTCCTAATTACAGTAACATCTAGTAAAACAGTGATGTAAAATAATTCAGGCACAGTACAACTGAAAAATGTTTGGGGACAGGGTCAAAGCCATTCCTTTATCCATTCAGTCTGCATTTATTAAGTGCCTACTGGGATGGACACACAACAGAGAGATCATGTCTTATAGAGTTTAGACTTCATCAGGGAAGACAGAACTTGTTCAAGCTTGATGAATGTTTCCTAATAGGCATTAATAAACAGTTCTTGAACGAAG
This sequence comes from Pteropus medius, assembly GCF_902729225.1. NCBI lineage: Eukaryota > Metazoa > Chordata > Mammalia > Chiroptera > Pteropodidae > Pteropus > Pteropus medius. The sequence continues at coordinate 5,354,252 of NW_024340692.1, read as the reverse complement.
TGAAGAAATGTTTTGAAGAATCATAAAGTGCTATGGAAGGGGATGTGAAGAAAGGCATCTTTATTGAAGTCCTCCCCTAGAATACAAGCCCCATGAGAGAAGGGATGTCATCTGCCCAAATCAACCCTGAATCTCAAGGACCTAGAATCATTTCTGGCATATTTTAGGCACTTCATAAAAAAATATGTAAAAGAAATAAGGAAGGTTGGCCTAAGCTTCAACCTAAAGAATTAGTGAAAATTGGGGGAAATGGAATTAGTAGAACTAAAGGCTCTTGGATTGGGAAAATGAAAGGAGGATTCCTTGACAAATTTAAAGAAGTGAAAGGAGATTGGAAAGATGATGAGTCAGAAGCTCGAGGAGAGAAGTGAGAAATGAGTTTGAAAAGGTGGGCAAAGGCCAAGTCAGTCTAGGCTTTTCAGGCTGTGTAAAAATTTGAAACATTTTCCTGAGACTGCCTAACTCCCTCATCTGGAATCCCTAACTTGAACTGAACTTTCTACAACCATATCCCACAACAGCTCTGAGGTTATGGCGGGTAGATTCTGGTGGTGAGAGGCAAAGAAGGAGAGTAGAAGTGGTCTCTGTATGTTAGAAAGATGGAAAACTCAGGCTATCCCTTTAGAGCTGCCTATACTGCCTATACCTATACTGGAAGAAATCACTAATGAATAAATATATCCTGGAGATAGATAGATAGATAGATAGATAGATAGATAGATAGATAGATAGATAGATATGTATGTGTGTGTGTGTGTGTATCTATATACCTACATATAGATATCTATACGTAGATATATACAGATATATATGTATATATCTATATATATCCATATATATCTTTTGTCTAAAGCTCTCCTGTGACAGAAAAATCATTCTTTGAGGCATTGTTTATAAATTCAAATTGCTAGCTAACTAAGCGTGCTGGAATAGTTCATTGAAAGGAAGACCTGAACACAAAAACATTTTGCCTTTGAATCTAGATGTGTGAGTGAGTGAGTGAGAGTGTGTGTGTGTGTGTGTGTGTGTGTGTGTGTGTGTGTGTGTGTGTGTGTAAGGTGGGGCAGAGACAGAAAGAGGAAGACAGGAAATTTTGTCAGGGGGCTAACTTTAAAAGAATGGAGGATTACACACTTCACTGTTCAAGGGTGACAGAGAGAAAACGAGGCTGGCACCAAGCAGGAAGCCCAGTCTTGTCTGAATAAAACAGTGCACATTTATGCAATCCCCAGTACCAGATCTTTTATCACAAACTATTTTGATTGCATAGAAAGAAAAGCGTTAAGTAAAAATTATTTACTCTGGGTCTATTATGAAAAGAACAGATTAACTCCCTAACACTTCGTTCTTTTTGAAGGTGTATTCTCTACCTTCCTGGTATGATTTATATTAATGAGAGGTTTAAAACAGGTTTTAACTTAAGAATGATTGCTGATGGTGAAGTGCGGTAATTATACACCTTATGACAGGACACGTGAATGGCTCATACAAGGGAACTGCATAACATGCCAAGCTAATCCTCCTTGCATAAAAAGAGAGAATACTTTGCAAGCCGGCCGATTTTAAGCTCCAGTTAACAAAAACCCTTTTTGTTGGAGTCTAAAACAAGAATGGGTTAACAAAAGCAAAGAGGAAAAAAATCTCATTTTTTCCCTTCTTCACAAAATATAGTATTACAGGACTTAAAGGTTTTGAAAGGCCGCGATGTGCCTGAAAGAGTTGAGAAAGAAACATGGTCTTTGCCAACAACAACAAACTTAAAAAGATTCCAAGGTAAATCAGAATGTCTTATCAGTAAGGAACATTACAAATTGATTCTAGTTTATTGTAATTGTTTTATTTTTTTATTTTTATTTTTAATGAGTTAAAGGTGTAGAGGGGGAAAGCACAACATTCTCCAGCCAGGTGAAGATGAACCATTTTATGGATGTTAAAAAGGAAAAACCATAAGCCATGGTGGACAAGTCAATAGTGTTTGTGCCGTTTCTGCATGACTGCGTTTTCTCATATGAGAGCCACTTTTGGACAATAACAAGACCCCATAAAGCATCTGCTTAGAGATTATGGCCTCACCACACTGGGAATGTTCGGTTAACACAGAGCAGCCATGGGCTTAACTCTGTGCATGCCTAGTCTCCCCACTGCAAAACACACAGAATGTACAGTGAAGTTGTCCTAGATGCTTTCTGAATCATTTGCCACCTGGGAAGAAGACACTCAGCTGCTGGCACACCACTTCCTTGCTCAAGGAAAGAAAAATGAACAAATAAAAGCCACCATGTCATGGAAATCATTAAGAAAAAGAAGACAATATAGAAGGTTCAAGGAATGAAGTCTAGAGGTCCATGTAAAGTCTCAGGCTAGTGATCAAGCCTCAGTATTAAATTTTTGTAATGGACATCACCTTAGAAATTTTTAAATTAGAAATTTAAGGAACAGAATCCTTATATTCTTATATGTCTCTTAAATGATTCATAGAATCCTAAATTTTGACAAGTTTCCATTGAGTTGAACTATTCATTTTATTTTATTTAAATATTTTCTATCAATTCATTTGTCTATGTACTATCTCCTGCAACTATAGTGGTCAATCAACACAGAAATCAGGAGTGCCCCACCATCTACATTCAGGATTCCCCGAAGTAGAGCCCAGGGCTGCCAGCTCTCAACTAGCTAACTGACATGCTTAGCAGGACAGGTCAAGAGGGCAGGCCTGCCTCTAGTTCCTTCCTTCTGCTAACACATGCTGCATTTGCTTTTGACAGGACAGAGCAGCAAGTCTTCACTTTTTAAGAAAATCAAGTCGGAGCACAGGAAGCTTAAATTGTGGCACTTCTATGCTAACTGTGTTACCACTGCTCTTCAAAAGATCTTTTAGACATGCAGTTTAGCCCAAAAGGTAGTAAATCATGTTGAAATTGTGAAATCCACAAATACAGCTTAAAATATTCTCTTTCCAAATGCAAATAATAATTAAACCATTTATAGTCCCTCATGGGTAACCGGAATTCCTAGATGTGAAGTAATTTCTTAGAGAGTGATCCTAAAATTTTTAGGAAAAACATCTTACAATTCACCATAAAGAGCTTTGTTAAAAGTATAAGGTTCAGCATTCAGCCGTTGTTGTTATTCTTTAATATTTGTTTTCGAAATACATATGTTGCAAAGTGAGCATATATACAAGACAGAATAAATTAACTAGTACTGTGAGCTGAAATATTTCAGTTTAAGTCCAGTCTATCAATTTTCATCTGAAATAATGACCCAGGGGGCGTTTTTGTCATCATTAGCACTCATTCCAATATTCAAAAGTAAAGTTGCTCTGTAATTATATATATTATCTTACATAAAGCACCTATTCTAAGTTTTTTTGTTTTTTTTTTTTTAAAAAGCATCTATTGATTATAATTATCAAAATGAGAATCTAGGGCAATGCTTTATTATGTTATATGTCAAGGAAAGGATGCTTAGAGAACTTCTGTGACTCTTGAAAAACCCAAGGAGTCCTTTCTCACCAAACTGTCAAGACTAGAAGAAATGATCCTGCAGTAGCGTGTCAGAGGATTACTCTCTAGATTGGATGGCAGAGAGACTAGAGTTTTCAGCATCAAAAACATTACAACACTCACATGCAAGAAAAGTACTAGGAACAATAACCCCAAGATTTAAGAGAGAAGCCACCGCATGGTGTAGTAGGATGAGAAGGAATGAGAATGGGAAGAGGAGGTACACAGGTACTCTATTAACCTTTCAAGAATGTTTTAATTTATTTATTCATTCATTAAAATTTTATTTATTTTTAATTTTTATTAAAATAAATTTATATAAAATGTTATTTCTTAAACTGGGTGGTACCTGTGTGTTTATTGAAATATTTATATATCTGAATGTCTCAAATATTTCAAAATACATTTTAAAAAACAGATCAATAAGATTAGAATAAGAATAATAAGGTAAAGTCACTGGGTCAAAGAATGGTAGGAACCCCCCAAAAAAAGAAAGAAAGAAAGAGCTTCAAGGATACACTTGGTCTCTTCTAACACACTTAGAACAACCTAATCTTTGAGACTTTAAATCTTTTACTATAATCAAGATTCAGATGTGGCAGTTTCAGTATGGAAGGCTTCATAACTGGTAGGTACTAATAAATATATGTCTATTGATGATAATGATAATTGTACTCAAATAGAACATTACAGAGAATGTTATAAAGGTCAGAAAAAAAAAGTCCCAATTTTCCATAGAATTTAGGAGCTTCCGATAGGAACTTAGGTGACTATCATCAAATTGATTCCTTTGAAGAATTCCTGAAAAAATTTTTATGCAGATTTGCCTATTGAAGTTTCACCTTGACTGACCATCTTTCTGATCCAGAGCACACATGCGCACGTGCTCTCTCTCTCTCTCTCTCTTCTCTCTCTGTATCTCCTCCCCACCTCCCCCTCCTCTCCTCCCCTCTTCCTCCCTCCCTCCCTCTCTCTCTCTGACCTTTCATGCCTGCTGCTTCCTCTTCCTAGAACACCACCACCCTTCCCTGATTAACTTTCATTCTGGAAGCCTGCACTGATCTGGTGTATGGGTCTCTCTTCCTCTTTTTCCCATAGGAGTCTATGTTTCAACATTCCAACTTTTTCCATACTTTTATCAAACTTGGTTGTCTCCCTAGCCATACTCTACAATTACTTGAGATATACTAATTTCCATAAAGCCAAGGACTGGCATCAGTCTTTTTCATCTTTGTAGTCTCAATATCCATAAATCTACTGAGTGACTGTCTAAATGCACTCCACAAATATTTAAAAATCTTTCTACTTTCTTCTTCAATTTAAAGGATACACAGAGCACTCCCACTATATTCATCCTTTAACACTAGAAGTATATAGGTATGTAAATATGTATGTATATCTATATATGTGTATCAGTACAGATGAAAAAGTTACATAAAACAAATGACTTACACTGCTTGACGAATATATTAAAGTATGAATTGAATGTTGAAAGCAGCTGCTGACATTAGTTTTTCAGGAAATTATTACTAACTCTCTACATTTTATTCCTTTAAATTGAGGCTTGGAAAACTTTTTAATAAAAATATCTGGTGTTCGAGGGACATCATTTAAAACTTGGTAGACGGCCTGAAAGAGTAGAACAAGTTTTGTATTCAGGAGCCCACTACTCTTACACTCAATCCTGCTCTTTACCAGCTATAGGAGGCTCTGAGAGGCCTTTAGTGCTGAAGGCCTCAGGTTCCTTATCTGTAAATGATTAGATTAGATAACAAGGGCTAGGAGAACCAATGTTTATACAGCTTTTGGCTGATGACCTTGACAAATGCTATCTCATCCTAAAAGACCCCTTTAGGTTTTCATGTGCTATGATATTGGTTTCATTTGAAACTGTTACATGGTTATATGCCATTTACCTAAAAATCCAAGAAGTAAATTTGTTCAGATAATTAACTTCTTATTTAAAAAAAAAAAAAAGTACTGTTGTACTGCTATAGATAGAACTACTCTAATCTTAATGTAATGCTGAAGTACAATTAGGTGCTAAATGGCCTTCAAGAACCAACTACCTTTTGTTTTGCTGCTTACCCAGAAGCATCACTAGAACACACCTGATATAAAAGGTTAAAGGGGCTGGCTTTATTTGTACAAGGAGAAGGAAACAGTCACCTCCACAGTGAGTGTTATGTCATAAAAAATGGCTGTCCCTTTTAGACCGTACCACTTATCCCCAAGGCTTAAACTTAACTTAACTCTAAAATACTCGTTGGGTTTTAATGTAATTACTACTGAACGCTCCGTGTAGTTATTTAAACTAACATTAAATAGTAAATTGCTATTTTTATATTAGTTACTAAAAGCACTATCCTCTCAATAGAAGAGAGAGAAGTCAGTCAGCTTTGTAGGAGTCTGGGCTCCAGTAGAAAGAGAAGACTGGATATTTTTAAAGGCAAATGTGAACCATAACAATAATAACATAATAATCACTATGCCTCCATCTTACATTCCTATACCAAAATTTCTTAACAAAGACATACAGATGAGTTATAGATCCCAATTTTACATGAAACTGCGCCCTAAAGTAAACTGGCATCCTTATGAATTTAAGGTTCTCTATAATGTTGATTTACTTTAAAATCAACTACTTTTGAACTTATTCTCCAAAACTGACCACAAAGCAAAAGCTTCTCTTTACGAATTCTCTTTGTCCTTATGTTTACAATCTCCAAAGGAAGTATTCCTTAATTTTATCTTGAGAACTTCCTTGTCAGTAATTGTTAGTGATTGAGACAGAAATTAAAATTATTTGAATTCTACAAGCTGCTCATATTTATAATTATCATAAAACTATGTTATCCCCGAAATGCCCCAGTTCACTGGGAATATAGGTGAGGGGTTAATATGAAATAATCCATTTTTATCTCTCTAGTTTTAAGCCAATGTGTGTTGAGTCATGTGGCTACTTAAAAGCACATTCTCCTATGTTGGACTAACAAGAGAGGAAGTCACTATCCTGCCTCAATAGACCGAACAGTCCTCATTTCATTGCTAGAATTAAATTCCAGAGAATTTTTTGGATTCTATTTAATGAATGAGGATATATTTTTCATGTGGTGTCATTGTTTTACTACTTCCCATGTTTATTTGGACAGATTCATAGCACTGGGTAGGAAATGTATTGGTTGGCAACTTCAGTTTTGGAAGAGAAAGTAAACACATGCTGATTAGCAAACAGTAAACTCTACTGTGTTTAATTTTGGCTTCTCTTTAAAAAAAAAAAAACAACAACAACACAAAAAAACCACTATTTGGTGTTATGTTCCAAGTAGGAGCATTTGTCCCAAAGTTCTTTCCTAACCCCTCACTGGAGGGCTTCCAGAATTACTCTCATTTTTTTTCCTTCTTCCCCTAACACCAGTGGCAAACGCCAACATTATTTAAGAAAATACTTGTGCATATGGTATCCTCCGAACACAGATTTGCCATCCAGTTGAACAGTAGGGCCACTAACCCACACAAACTAAACTGCAAAATTATGAACTGTATAAACATAAACAATTGTTTTCAGCCCTGATACATTCAAGGTAAAATCACACTTCTGAAAATCTAGGAAAGGCTATTTGAAAACTAACAGGTCCAAGAACTGAAGGTGAAAAATATGACAATAACCTAGAATTTCAAGTGGTCTCTTTAGAGCTAGTTTCTTTCATCTCATTCTCTTGCTTTACTATGACACCCAAATGATCCCTCGAGCTTTAGCCATTCTTAGCTTTCTCTTCATCCACCTTCACAGGCTCATCACAAGCATCATCATGGAAAAAGTGCTATGTATGAGACAGCACACACACAGAAAACTGTGAACACCTCAGACATACCACTGCCCATCAAGTACATCCCCTTTTCATGATTTCTGAGTTCCTTTCCATGTAAGAAAACTATTGTTTGATCTTTTACTCCTCATGATTAAAGTTCACTTTCCATTATTAATTTCCCATAATGCCTCTGAGGTGTGCAAAATTTTGTCTCCACTTTTCAAATGGGAAAACCAAGGCATCTAGAAGTTAAATAACTTGCCAAATGAGCCAATATGAGAGGTTAGCACCATCTCTGTTTGCTTACTCAAAAGACATTTGTTGTGGATCTAACAGGTTCTGCATAATGCTAAGCAACACACACACACACACACACACACACACACACACACACACACACACATTCTATTGTATTCTAGCCCCAGGCAAAAAAGTGCGAGATGATCAAAGTCCCACCGCACATGAGACTTATAGTCTAGTGGGGGTGACGACCAGTAAAGCAAGAGACAAATATAAAAATTTCAGGTAGCTACAGGGCAAACAATACAACAGGGTAAAGGAGAGAGCTGAAGTGAGGAGCAATACACGAAGTGGTAAGAGAAGGACTCACTGAGCTCATGTCACTTGAGCAGACCTCTAAATGAAGTGTGGGAGCAAGTACTACAATAATTTGAGGGAAAAGGGCTCCCGCCAGAAATAACAGGTAGAGCCAAGTGGCTGAGACTCAGCTGTGTTGGGGAATGGTGAGAAGGCAGTGCTGCTGGTACTAAGAGAGCAGATGGTGTGTGACCTGGGTAGGAAAGGGAGGCTAGGGCCAGATCTTACAGCACCTGGAAGTCACCACTGGATGTGGAGGCTGCAAACATAAATGAGACTATTCTAGAGAGAGAGAACCGGTGTGATGAGTTTAGTATAAGTATATATTTAAAATATGCTGCATTAGAAGGAGTGGATGCATATCACTGCCATCAGGTAAAGATTATATAGACACAGACAGAAGAGCCAAGGGGCTGAATTTTATATATTCTAGGAAACTTTTTCACATTGGTTGATCCAGTTAAATATAAAGAAGTTGCTAAACAGCATCCAGTACCTAAGAGAGACCAAAAGCATTTCCTTCTGTAAAGTGCTGCAGCTGAAGGCTTACATCCGCCTGGTCCAATCAGTTCATTTCCAAACAAAGGTAGGAAATGGCTGCATCCTCGTATTTCATTGTGGACTCATGAGTCAGTGCTTTGGAACTTGGTATCTTTGGGAGTGAGTGTCTATTCTACACGTCCCTTTCCACAGGGGGAAAATGGTACAGATAAACAGTAACACAATTTCTCCCTACTCAGATACAAAGCTGTGGGCTTTTCCACCCTTATCCTCAAAAATAATGAATGAACGAACGAAATTCAGCTCCTACTGGGTTTCGTTTTTTGCTTTTTGTTTTTATTCTTTCTCTCTCTTTTGTTTCCTAATTCCCAGCTCTCCCCTGTGTCTCCTAAATAGCATAAGGTCAATTAATGGTGAAAGTACATTGTATGATAATTATCCAAAAACAGTTGTCACACATTGTAGTTTATAGGAAGCTTGTATTCTACAAAAGCATTCAATAATGTATCACGTTATATGAGAGTCTAAAAAAGTAAAATTTAAAAATTTGTTCTAAAGAACAAAATTATTCTCCATCATTTAACCAAAAAGACTTACAGCATTTTATTTCAGAATGTTAAATGGAATAAGAACTTTGAGAACAATTTTACAGAATGATCACAGGGAAAATAATATATAAATTCTATTAAGTTTTTTAGTAAAAAGCTCCCACTATTTCTGTATACACGGTTCTATATTGAGAAAAAAGAGAAAATGGCATGTGTATATATTCTAAGAATATTATTCTAAACGAAAAAGCTTCAGAAGTATATTTAACCTACTATAAGTTATCTCCTCAGGAAAAAGTACAGCAACACCTGGACTGACATGGCATTCCATTTCTGATGAAAGTTACAGAAGGAACTGCTTATTATATATAATCTAATATGAGAAATCATTTATTACTTATAATGGAAAAGTAGTCCCTGTTCTAATATCAACCCAAACATTAGCCAAATTAATTGATAATACTACCCATGTGATCAATGTGACATAACCACCACAAGAAGCCTACATGATTATAAAGAGAAAAGTTCAGAAACACAATATTTCTATCTAAGCAAAGTATCAATTATTTTCAGAACATTGAAGAAATCTGATGTTTTCTACCCAGGCAGAATGGAGTATAAAAACAGAAAAATATCCAGCATAGAGACAGAGAGAAAGAGTTTATGTGTAAAGAGGACATTAAACTTCACTCTTCCCATGTAGAAATAAACAGAAAAAAATGAGAGGCAAAGGCGAGAATGAGAGGAATAAAATCACACACACACACAAAAAGAATAAGTAAAGATGTAATAATAAAACAAGTATATAGTTTTAACTTACATTAGTTTTTTGTCCTTCCATTAAAAATTATACCTTAAAGTTCATTCTTCTTGACTATATTGCTAATTTCTCAAATAATACACTGGTAAAGTTCTAAAATCTCATTAGACATATAAACTGCATGCATAAAGTTTCTTTTATAGCCTGTGGAAACATTTTAAAATTCTGCGATATTATTTTCTTCAGCAAAATTGGGCCTAAAGTTTGGGAAAATTCCTAGAGTGAACTATCTCTCTCTCTCTCTGTCTCTCTCTCTGTCTCTCTCTCTCTCTCTCTCTCAATAGGAATAATATTACCCCATTATATACTCAGCCATATATCTTTGCGCTCCAATTTCCTACCTATTCCCCTATCCATACATGTATAATGCTTCCATTTTGAAGCATATGGCTGGGGAACCAAAAGAATTTAAATTGCCTTCAAAATGTGCATCGCATTATAAGTGGTGTGAAAAAAGATCTCACTGTTCAGCTCTCAACTTGGAGCATAAAGCAAAGAGGAAGCAACACAAGACTGCTTCAAACTTTATCCAAAAACTCAACAGCTTCACTTGTTTATAGAGGTACAAAAAGTATGCAACACAGTTTATAAAACAAGAACAACGTAGTGTATGCAAAAGTAAAGTTAAAAAGCAAAGTATAGTAACAGCCCTATCTTGTTACAAACACTTGGCAGAGTGTCGAAAGTACCATGGTCAAAAACACGATACTGCCTGAGTTGTACTTCTGCCAGAAAGCACTCCCTAAGTCCAAGTCGCTTTAGCCATCATCACCACCTCATTTGGCAATCTCTCCCACGCCTCAGTTCATCTACTCAAAATTACTCCACAGAAACACAGAGAGCAGACAAACTCTCTAGCTTCAGAGGCTACAAATACCACAATGAAGTAGCACTGGCAAGTGACAGAGTTAAGATGCAGTTCTAAGGTCAGAGAGTCAGGACCAACCAACTATGCTGCATCCTCAGAGCTAATTTGTGTATCAAGTTGAACAGGGCTGTCTTCATTTCGGTAATCCAGGGTTTCTTCTCTTCTCTTACAGTAATTTCAAAGGCTCTTTCTCAATCAGCAAAGAAGGTACATGGTAAAAATACACTCGGGACCAAATACATTTTAAGCGAATGAGGGGTAAATGGACTCAGAAATAACCTGCCATTTAACCATTCTGGGCTGGACTTCTGAATAATTCCAGAATATCAAAGACTGCATCCCTAGCTACGCATGCACACTGTACCAGGCATGACCAAGGCTAGAGAAATGTCAAGACTTAGGTAACAAGAAGATAAGCAGAATATGTCAATATGGGCATCTCTATCTGCACTTGGCATTTATACAAAAGTATAAAAGTGGCAATGAATAGATGAGATGAATGATGGGAAATAACTAGCTACTAGAATTATTAATTTGGGAGAGGCATGTTAGAATTAGCTTCCAAATTTTTAATTTACTTTTCTCCTAAGTAGCATATTACATAATTCAAAAACACAGATATTCTGATCTTAAGTTTATAGCTTACCATATTTTCTAGAAAATAAACAATAATTAACAACAAATCTCATCGTTGTACTCTCAGCCTTCTCTTCAAGAAAGCTTATACTTTGAAATGTAGATACATAAGCCACTTTTGGATCAGGGCCCATAAACATATGTTTCCAAAGGAATAATATGTACAGGTTAGTCTGGTGTATACCAGATGTAAGAAGAAGCATATTCAAAAACAGAAATATCAGTATTCAGCAGACAAATACATTTTAAATTAAATCTCACTCTTCTTCTCCTAGTAGATAACAGAATCTAAGAAAATTAGTCACATGTATATTTTCTAAACCTTTTACCTGGAAAAAAAAAATCTCAATTTGGCTCACGAATCTAGGTTCCTTATATAAATAAAGTTACAAAGAAAATAAGATGGTCATTTATAAACTAGCTTTTCTGAGTGGGTCTCCTACCATATGCTGGTCTTCAACAAAAAGAATTTGTATGAAAAGGCCAGAAAATTCCAAATGTAGAACTTATAAGGTAAACTAGTCAGAAAAAGTCTGCAAAGCCCAGGACTCCAGCAGATACTTAACATGTTAAGCCTTGATTACCAGAAACAGTAAGACTATCAGTAATCATCACTAGTGAGTCTTCACTTATCAGATCATTCTGAATGCAAAATGAACACATTATCTGTACATGATGTACGCATTTTTTTCCCTCAGGTATAGAACATGCATGAGTGTTAAAAATAACTACAAATAATCACTCTCTAGAAGCCTGAAAAGTCTAAACTTTGGGTTGTATTTATCTTTTCCTATGCAAGCTACAAGGATTTGGTCAGACTTACAAAAGTTATTAAGAGAAGTCCTGTAGGAAGAAACAACTGGGGATTCAGATCACCTAACCTTCTCAGGGCATCGTGATCTCCCCTTGTTCTATACATCAGAGATGTCACTGTAGTGAAAGCCAAGTTTTAATTTAGAATTTAATAAAAATTGATTAAGCATCATGGAGCACAAACAAAGCTGCTCCATAAATCTTTCAGCCCTTTTTGTGCTAGGAAGAAAGCAAGCACTGTCTGCTGAAGCAGATGACAGATGCTGGCTTAAAGATAAGTATTATTTATACTTCTGTACCAGATTTCTTCTTATGCATATCTTATCATGCATGGGTATATGATCAACAAAGCAATTTTATATCAGTCAAAGATGTTCAAATGTACCCTGGCTCTATGGGAATGCTTTAAAGAGTTCAGACTTAGGGTTCAATTAAACCAAGATGGAGAGAGAAGAAAGTTGTGAAAGAAAAACAAATATTGAAGTGGTTGTTATTTGAAATGTACTTTCACACACAGGCTAATGAATATATATGCACTGAAAATAACTTTGTTCTGAACATATGCCTATGCATTTTAAATAAATGATGCATGTTTGAAAGATAAGAGGGTTTACCAAATCTAACCACATCAAGATATATCTATATTAAACCAGTTATTTGCACAGTATGACAATAAGGACACGGCATCTTAAAAGAAATTCAAGTTATATAAGGAGGTCTCTGATTTATCCAAGTTTGTGAATATTTTTGTCATGAAGCCTGCAGTTTAAAATCTTAAATTTCATTCTTTCTCTCTTTATAGATACAGAAACTATGAAAACCAATCACTTGATGAAATTCTAAGAGGTTATTTGACTTCTGACATACAAGGTAAAGATAATCTACGATTTGAAAAAGAAGTAAAAGCAATTTATATTACCTTTTCAAAAAAGAACATATTCCGCTTTATAAGATTTTTAAAAATGGAGAATTTGGCATGCAATTCCAAAACAAACGTTAACTTGGTAAGAGAAGGTGGGAAGCAAGCAGCAATCACAGCTGTCTTGACCCTCCTTCCTATCCTAATTCCTAAGCCCTTCCAGAATCTAGAATAGGGGCAGGTTGGCTTTTATGTTTTCATTTTAGTTTTATTTGTTTTGTTTTATTTGGAAGGTGGGGGGTGTGGAGGTGGAGGGAAGACAAGATGGAGATAAATGAATCTTCAAGTCCAGGCAGAAAACCAATCGATAGCTAGATTCATCTAACTAAGGTTCAAAAAACCACTCGAAACTTCTGTTCATCCCTTTCTTTATTGTCTTTCATTTCCTTTAGCATTTTATTTATAATAGTTATTTCTGAAAAATCTCAATTTCATCTCAGATGGCCTAAAAGTAGAGATATTCATTCATTCAAAAGTGAAGATATTCATCCACTTCAAGGCCAGTAAACCCTAAGTGGCAAGGCTGGGGTGGGAGTGAAATGGCTGGGTGAGCCCAGGCCAGAATCCATGCTGCTCAAAGGTTTCCTGCACAAGGACTAGAGGAAGCCACAGCCACAGCTGCAAACATGTGCCGATGCTTTAAATGACACTAGTAGCAGAGTTAAACTGTCTGGTTTCTTAGAAATTACTGTACAGTTATCTCTTGAGAATTAGCAATGCACTAAAATAAACTACACAAATCAGTATTTTTATGTGTTAATACTAATCTACCACATGCAATAATTTTTCTTTCCTGAATTATATATGAAAACGCCTCCATACGAGTAGAGCAATTATGAGCAAATATTTTCAGGAATTGCCATCGTGTATGTCTCTAAGCATTCAACTCCACATGGAAGCACAAAACAAAATAATAGCTAAAAATGTTCAGATTTCTCTTTCCAATTTAAATAATTCCCTTTATTACATAAAAAGGCAGATTGTAGAGGAAATGGTAGATAAGAATGGTTTTTAAATGACCTTACAATAGCGAACAAAGTTAAAATATATACTATAGCAATGCAGTCAGATATATTGTAGTTACGAATATATTTTGAGTCAACTGATTTAAATGAGAGACGTTCAAAAGGAATGTAACTCATTCATATGTTCTCTCGTCCACGTAAGGGAGAAAGAATTGTATTTCTTCTGAGTTAACAAGGATGACTACTGTAACTTTTGCAGATAACTTTAATGTCCATAGACTTACCCCCATCAAAAAATAAAATGAAGTAAAAGCTTGGTATTTTTTGCAGCATTCCAAAGTTCACAAACCATGGCCAGTTTCGACCCTTATTAGCTATTTGGCCTTGGACAAATTACTTGATCTCTGAGTATGAATGTGCAGGTCTTTAGAGAAATAACAGGCTTAAGGTTTGAATTTAATAAGATTTATAGGAAAAGCATTCGGCAAAATGCCTGGAACATAGCAGGTACTAAGGAAACAGTAAATACTATTGTTTTTATCCTTGCTGCTAATATTTTTATTCTTATTGTACTTTTATGATAAAATTGGCCAGAGTCTGGCCTAGCCTGTGCCTAATTTCTCATCTCTTTGATTCTGCTGAGCTGTCCTGATTCTCCTCCTACTTCTCTGACTTCCCACTTCCATTCCCCTTTATTAATTCCAATTCTTCTACCATTTTTTTAAAGGTCAGCAATCCCAAAGCTACACCCTCGGCCCACTTTCTCACCCTTTGCAACTGCAATTAAACCTGCACTTCAAGGTTTGAGATAAAAACAAAGCTCACTTGCCTGCTAGACATTACTGCCTGAAATGTCCTGAAACAACCAAAAAAAAACCCAAAAAACAAACAAACAAAAAAAAAACAAAAACAAAACTCATCCTCTCACCTCCAAACTCGGTGGTTCTTTCACGTCCCTTGTCTCTGTTAAGGGAATTAACATTTACCCAAGATGATCAAGTTAGAAAGCTCAAAATCATCTTCAACTCCTCCCTAAACCCATAATATGCCCTCCCCTTTCTATTCCCACCAATGCAACCTTTTCTCTCCTGAACCAATGCTCTTGCTTCTCTCCTGACTTTTAGAGTAGGCTTAGTTGAGCTTGGTTGTGTTCAAGAAATAAAAACAAAGCACCTACAATGAGCCAAGCACTGCACATTGTGAATCCAAAATAGAACAAAACAAAAAATTTAAAAAAAAAAAGTGAACAAAAAATTTGCTCTTCTCTTAAGGTCCTTCATGTCAAGTAGTGGGAGAGATGTGTAAACACATAAATTATAAAAGTAGGACAGATGAAGGAGTGATTATTCCATCTGGATAGGTCAGGAATAACTTTACTGTGGACACTGCTCAAGAACAGTGTTTTGACAAGAAAGAGGAGTTTGGTAGGTGCGTATAGAGAAGGAAAGGCATTCCAGATAGCAGAAACAGCAAGTGCTAGGCCTCCAACTCTAGGCTCTCTATCTTCCACATCAAACGATATATTTTTTAAAATTTGCCTAAAATCCAGACTTAACTGTGACACTTCTTCTTTTCCACAGACCTTCAAGGGCTTGCCATTGCCTCAAGAGTAAAGTCCAAAAACTCTGGACGAACAAGGCACTTGAGGGACCCCAAACTCTGGCTGGATTAGCTAGGAGGCAGCTTTCCATTACCCTCCATACCCCCTTGCTCAAGGACAGCAGGACATTACACGTTCACACAGAACCGAGTCCTAGTCACCAGAATGCCACTGAACTCTCCACCCCGAATTTCCATTTATCCAATGACATCAACATTTAATTTTACTTTTCTGAAATCCTCTCTTGGCCCAGAATTATTTCCTTCTCTTAGCTTCCATACTCTTTTTTTAATACGTCTATTTCCACATGTCTCAGATCTGGATTTGTAGACTGAATGCCCATGTTTGTCACATCACTTTCTAAAATCTAAAATCTTGTGCTTTAACTGGGTACTTTGATGAATAATTTAAAATTACTTTGCCCAAAATAAATATTAGGAAATATCCTATACCAAGTCCTCTTATTTGGTGCTGACAGACCTAAAGGGTAAAGTGAAACAGCAATGCAGATGTGTAGTTCTTATAAAACCACTAATATCCTACTGCTGTGCACTAAACTATGTCTCCCCCAGATTCATAAATTGAAGCCCAAACCCCCAATGTGACTGTATTTGGAGACAGGGCCATTACAGAGGAGGGTTAAATGAAGTCATAAGGGTGAGGCCATGATATATGATAAGATTACTGCTCTTGTAAGAAGGGACCCCACAGAGCTAGCTCTCACTCTCTCTGCCATGGAGGACATAGCGAGAAAGCAGCCATCTGCAAGGCAGGCATAGAGCTCCCACCAGAACCCATCCATGCTGGCACTCCGATCTCTGATGTCCAGCCTCCAGAAGTGCAAGAAAATAAATGTCTGTTGTTTAAGCCGCATGGTCTGTGGCATTTTGTCATGGCAGCAGGAGTGGACGAAGACACATACCCTAGTCAAAAGAACTTGAGCAGTCCAGAAGTAAATGGTGAGAATGACTTTTTAAATCTCTGTTGTGATGCTCAGTATATAATTTTTCAAACAGACCAATTAATCTCAGAACAGCATAACAGTACTATCACCTGTTTACAGAGAGTTTTAAAACTAAGGGAGTTAGACCTTCCATGAGTCATCCAGTAATGCAGAGAGTCGGTGACCTTACCTGGAACAAGATTCTAAAGTCCTGGCTTTCAGAACTCTGCCCTGGAAAAGAAGCCTAGTCTAGTTCCCGCAGAGAAGTGTGCCAGTCATCCAGGCCTTAGTGGCATGTGTCTGCATGGCCTCAGGCCTGGAGAGCCATCTGACAGTGCTGGGGCACGACTGCAGGGCAACATGACAATCAAGAATCTAATGCTCCCAAAGCTTAGGCTTTGCAGCAGTAGGGAAGCTGGGGGCTAAAAGCTGCCTCCACCACTGACTAGCGGGTAGCTTTGAACAAGTAAATAAAATTTCGCTAGATGTCTGTTTCCTAGTCGGTAAAAGAAGGATTTTAACACTCATCTTGTAGAGTTATTGTGACTATTGTGAATATCAAAAAAATAAGCCCACAGGTTGCCACACAGTCACGACTAAATAATTAGCAGCTACTATGCCTTGATGCCACCTCATCAACAATTTATCTCCCACCTAAACTAAAAACAGGAACGGAGACGGTTTTAATTTTTTATCTATAGTAGATTTCTGCCTAATTGTTTGCTTGGTTTGGATGTAGTCTGCACAACATTACTACTTCCTTGTAGTTGTAACACATTAATTTTCCCCTGGGGAGTCACTCACCCTCACTTTCTGTGATCATGTGGTTTGGGTGTCCTCCCCACATGCCCTGGCTCTAAGAGCAGGAAGGCGGCTCAGCCCTTGCCAATGAGAAGACTACCCCAATTCAGTGACTGGCTCTGGGTGGCCCAATGAGAGCCAGCCCAGGACTTCTGCTGGAACTACTGAGAAAGAAACACTTTCCTCCCCCTCTGGAATTGCTCGGCTGGTAGAACGTAAATCTGGAGCTTATCACCGTAAAGGGAGAGCCTGCCCAAGAAGGAAGGTAACAAAGAGGAAAGCTAAGGAAGTCTGAGAGTCATTTCTAATTCCATCATGGGAGCACCTGAATCAAGCTGTGCCTGAGGATGAACGCACTTTTCAATTACATCAGCCAATAACTTCCCTCTCTCCCTTCAGTCTGCATGACTTTAGTTTCTGACTTCTGCAATTAATATATCATGAATGCCAGCAAGAATTTGACACCTCTCAGGGACCAAAAAAACAAACAAACAAACCCCGAAAGGAAACAGAAAGAAAAGTTAAGAAAGAGAGACAAAGGTATAGGCAGCATTTATCAGAAAATGTCCATGGGTTATTATATGCCTCAAAACCTTTAGTTAAATTAGCGGATAAAACTATGGGGTGTCCATGTTGGCATCAAGACTGCTGGAGACGTTTAATTTCTTAAAAGTTTTGTAGACTGGTTCTGGAAACAATGTGATAAGCACAAAACTAGGGTACCAGTGGCATTTTAATATGACAGGGGGGAAAAAAACCCATAGGATATCTCTAATTTAGCTCGCTGAATTATAGCATTAATAATAATGAGATAACTTTGTTAAATTCTTACTGTGTCAGCTAAATGTTTCAAATTTAGTATTTCCAATCACATATAAACGCTGGGGAGCAGATATTATTGTCCTCATTTTACTAATAAGGAAATGAAGGCTCAAAAAGCTTAAGTCCGTCGTTCAAGTTTAAACAGTAAGTGGTGGAGCTGAGGTTCAATCTCAGATCTAACTTCTCAGTTTTCTTAAGTATTACCAGAAATTTCGCAAGAATTGGATAAGATCCTCCTTTTTTATGTCCTTATAGCATCATTGGCCTTCTCAACAAATTATTGACTTTAATTGTTCATTCCGCATTTATTGCTGTGATGATTTGATCTGAGACATCTTTGTCTCCCACTAGACTATAAACTCCCTGAGTGCACTAGCTTTTGCACATCATTGTGCATTGCCTGGTGAGAGTAGATGTTCAGTAAGTACTGTTAGAAAAAAAGAAGAGAAGGAGGAAGGGAGGGAAGAGAATGAAGAGAAAAGGAAGGGCGAAGGAGGGAGGAGGCGAGACGAAAAAGGGAGAAGGGAGGAAGGAAAAAGGAGACTTCCACAACCCCTACACCGCTCTTTAATCATCTCCAAGCCCTTCCTTGAGATGAGGGCCTACAGAGTGGTGATACTGTCCTCACATAAAGGGATAGATAGGCGAATTCCTGAACCATGTAGAAATATCAGGAATGCCAAAGTCATGCGGATATTTTTACTGGCTCCTCCCCTCAAACCGCACCCAGTAGGAACAAACATGTTTAAGTTTCCCCTATTTATAAACCCTTATTCATAACCCCTGAGTCGCTTTCATCTTCTCTTGATCAGTCTTAGAGTGACAAGTCAAATTAAAAACTCACTAAAATTTTCCCTTTAACTATGCACCTGAAAGGCTGTCATTCTGGATGTTTAGCTCTGCTGTGAGGGAGGGTCCCTTTGAGGGTTCAGCTTGTCAGGTATTACTGTGCTGGGGGACAAGAAGACAGGAGGTGTGGGGTACAGGAAGAGTCCATTAAAAAATATCTGTGTATATGTTATCTTTCTGTTTCCTTTATATAAATTCTCGATGGACAATAATGTCCCTAGATAACTAATGTCACAAACTTCTTCAACATGACAGAAAAATCGTACCATTCCTTAAGTATGTTGTTCTGGAAGAAAAGATCGAAGAGGAGTCAGAATGAAAGCCTTGGCTCAATGGGAAGAAAGAAGTCCAGAACCCTAGTTTTTCCCTTTAGAACTTCCAAATGTGGACCAAGGTAAACCGTAAATCACTGGAAGTGCACTGCACCCCACAGTGACACCATCATGGTAGCAATCTGATAGTACAAAGGAGTGTTGAACCTGATCACAGAACTATGGTGTCCAATCTTGACTGTCACTGCTATCTATAGTAAAAAGAGTGTACCTTAGGAAAAATTCCAGTATAAAGCAAGATTAAACATGCCAAATTCATCACCGGGGAGTAGAGCATAAAAAAATTTTGATCAGCCTGTTTAACTCTATCGATCGTATTTTAATTTAATTATGTGAGAGAAGGAATAAAAACTATTAAGGTATCATCTTTTCTAGTAAAAGATAACAGATAAGCACACTGAGAAGTCAGGTTTATCTGAAGAATTGGTTTCTGTGGACTACAACACGCACTAACTGCAAATACCTTCTTTCTTCTAGAATACTCCAAATTATCAGGTTTTATTGGAAAGAATATGCATGGATACATCTGTCATAATAAATATGAGATACTCATCATTTTTCAAGGCTTCTCTTAGGTGATATCTATTCTCAAGGGATAGTCGGGATGCAACATCTGAAATTTTGCATAATTAAAATGATAGTGTTTTGTTGAAACAAACAAACAAACTAGAAACATCAAGGAAAACCCATCCACTGGCATTCCTTTGAAACACACATATAAAGGGCTTTACAGTGTTTTTCCTTGCCTATGGGTGTTTGTTGTGCAAGAGAGGAATTTCACGTGCAATAACTGAATGAGGAATTGGAAACTTCCCGCCAAACTTTTATCTAATTGCATACCAACACATAAAGAAGGACATGCTATATGTACAGTAGCTAAAGAGTTAATCTTTAGCAACTCTGCTAAAAAATCCTAATGGCAGACTGCCCATCATTCTTTTAGACAGAGCTTGTCAAAAAAACTAGGGCAGCTTGTCCAGCTCAGCAGTCAACTGATTACTAGTGAACTCAATGGGGCTCCCAGCCAACCCCTGAGATTGCTGCCAGCCCCTTGGGTATTCAAAGGCCAAGTTCCAATGTGGTTTACTTCGCCAGAATCACATGATGTCAGTGCTATTTTCTCCTGACCAGAATAACCAGTCATTCAGGTTGCTGAGAATGGTATCAGTAAGCGAGGCAGGCACTTCACTGTTAGAGGTCACATACACACTGAGGTGCTTTGCCTTCTCGCCCAGGCCCAGGGGCCTCCAAGACCTTCTGGAGGAGGGCGACTAATCCCAGTTTGTCAGTTCCAGCGACCCACATCCTCCACACAGCGTCTTGCATACCACAGTCCACTCCATGACCAGGAATTACTCAGGCTCACTGGACAGGGTACACTTAGAACACAAAACAAACAGGTCTGACTTTTATAAATAACCAGCTGCGTAGGAAAACAACAGAAAATGGGCCTTGGCTTTCATTTCTATTATATTATTTGAGGTTTAATAGGCAAGGCACACAAATTCTGGGGGATTTAGTCAGCACTATATGTGCCTACATTCTTTACAGGGCAGTAAGACATTAATTAATTTTTACCTCTATTTGGAGACTTTTTTTTCAGTTGCTATAGGATTTGTAAGGGCACATGCATTCAAGGGGTAGCCAGTTTTTAAAACTGTGGTTACCTGTATCTCTCAGTGAGAGAATCCATTTCACTCCCCCAAAAACAAGGCAGCGAATTAAAAATATGATCCACTTTTTACTAGGAGGAAATATAAGGACCAGGAATAGCAAAAGGGCTTTTGTAGCCAGTGCACAGCACTTTCAAAGTCTTGAACATCTTTCCCAATATTTAGAGTACCTTCAATTATTTCTAAATTTCCTTTTTATTATTAGTTTCTTAGGGTACTACAAGACCTATTTATGACGACTCGATTTTAGAAGCTTATTTTTAAAGAAATTAAATTCTTGAAAATATTTTAAAATTTAGAAATATTATAAGCAAATTTTCTTTTGTATCATAATATTTAGTTTTTCATCCTTTCTTTTTCCTGTCAGTAAATAAAGTAGTAAAGTTTTAACAGCTGAGAAAGAATATGTAGCAACTTAATAATTATTGTGATTTTTAAACATTTACACTTTCAAAAAAAACCAGAAACTGCTGCAGTTTTAATATGCAAAAGAAAAATAGAAAGATATAATAATTCTATTAGCTGTACTATTAGCATTAAAGACATTACATGTATGATGAATGAACGAGTGGATGAATTTTCTCATTCACTACTGGTTACCTTGGGGAAGCCTCTGAGCAAAGTGACTCGGAATGAGATTATGAGAACTAGATGTCTTAAGGTTTACTGATGTAGCTTTCTTTACATGTCCCTCTCTGCCAGCTTTGTTGAGGGGGGAAGAATTGCCTTTACTTCTCTTTGCAGCAAAACAATGTACCTATGATAACCACCTGTATGAAATTCAGGTAAACTTTTACAAGTTTCTGTCAATCTGTCAAGGAAATTGTGCAGTAAGAAAAGACTGGCAAAGGAGGAAGGTGGGGAGGGAGGGAGGGATGGGAGGAAAACAGGAAAGAAAGGGAAGGAAGATTTTTAGGAAGGAAGGAAAGCAGATCCCCAGGAAAGTCTTTTTACATCAATGCTTCATAATTTTCATTCATTCTATCCATAAAAAAAGTTTAAACAGATGGGCAACAACATCAAAGCCAATATTATCACCAGTTATTCAGTCAAAATCAGGTGCTATAGTTAGTTTTCCCTGATGGTTATAGCTCATCTTTGACTATTCAACTTGTCTTTTGTCCTGGTCTTTTATTTCCCTCTCAGATGCATTATCATATCATACCTCTAACATAACATCTTTAATGAACT
The DNA here is from genome assembly GCF_902729225.1 of Pteropus medius. Classification (NCBI taxonomy): domain Eukaryota; kingdom Metazoa; phylum Chordata; class Mammalia; order Chiroptera; family Pteropodidae; genus Pteropus; species Pteropus medius. The sequence goes on along the minus strand of NW_024340692.1, from coordinate 5,332,056 downwards.
AACAAATGTTTGAAAGAAAGAAGCTTGCTAGAAACAAGTTCTTTGGTGCAAAGGGACTAAGTAGTCACCACCAATTAGAGCGTAACTGGATAATCTGACAGTTCTCAAGATGATTGTTTCAAGGAAGGTTGGGAACGTGCAGAGAGCACAGCTTATAGGTGTGTGGTTTTCTCATACCTACAGCTCCCAGAAAAAAAAAAGGAAAAGGAAAAAAGCAAGGAAGATTTTGACAGCAAAGAAATAATGCACAAAGTATTTTAAGTCAAGTTGTCTGAAATTCTCTTTTGAGAATAAGTAATATCCTGGGAGCTATTCTAGATATCTTTGAGGAATTAATACAGTAAGTATAAATCTCTCAAGCCAACAGTCAAGGCCTTCCCTGAGGTCACCTCAATCTATATTTCCTATGGCCCCTGCTGGCCCTGTATCCACTTCCGCCCATTAGCTCTGTATTCCAGCCACACCGCATAACTACTCCTGCATTTTCCTGACCTTTGACTCATGCTGTTCTTCTTGTCTAAATGCCCCTCACACACTTGACAAATCCCATTTCTTGAGGTCAATCAAAAATACCACTTTTCCATAAGATGTTTCTCTTCCCCAGCAACCAGCTGTGAGCCTCTCCACTGCATCTCAGTAGCTCCACATTCATTCCTCTCTTGAAGACCGATCTGATACAGCCTTGCATTACTTACTGATCTTATCTCCTCCATCAGACATAAGCACATAGCATAGAGACATATGTCTTCCGGGACTTGCACTCAATAATTGTTTGCTGATTTGAAGTGAACTGATGAGGCTAATTTATTTTACAGTACTCCAAGGCATTAGTTCTCTACTAGCTGCTCAAAGGCCTTCCACTGATCCAAAAGCTCATTTGTTGCAATGTCAGTATTTATAATAACACACAGGTATCTGAGATCAATAATTTAATTATCATATGCTTATTAATGTCTCATCAAGAACAGAATAATTTCTCTGTCCAATGCAAGAACTGTTCTTTTCGTTGTTGTTGCTTGGTTTGGATTCTGTGTGAGTGTGTGTACAAGTGTGTGCATGTTTTTTTGTGTTTATGTGTTTGTTAACAGGCAGCAGCTAGAGACCTAAGTGACAACAATGATCTTTTACCCCCTCTTCGGACCAAATATTCAATTTAGAGGCCTCAGGTCATTAGCATATGAAAGTAACAACCTTGCTTCCAAATTTAAAAATGAAATAAACTTGGCCAAAGCATGCAGAGTGAAGTCTTGGGTACTTTTTGTTCTACAGGTGAAAGAGAATCTTACTAAAATTTATTGAACATTCTGCCTCTAACGCATTATTGTCATATTTTTCGTGCAAAACCATATGGGGACTAAATCTCAACTGTAATACATATCAATGACTTTGAACAACTAACTTTGCCTTGTTTTACTATTCTCATTAAATGGGCCTGTGGTCAGTGACTTAGGGTGGGGGTAGGAGTGAGGGATGATAATGGTCATATTAACCAAGTACCCCATATACGTGCAGGGCATACTAATGACCAGGTATGGAAGGCAAGAATCAGATCTAACATAACTAATGTGGACATATATGTGTTTCAATTCATATAAAGTACTTTAAAGGTTTTAACAGATTACCCTCCTAACATTTTTTAAAAGATAACAAAAAATTATGATTCACTTTTATTGATAAAACAGCAGAGTGTGGAAAAGCTTCACAAAGTTATTAAAAATTACCTTTAAACAATCCAACTCTTTGATGAGTTTTGGCATGTTTTTTAGAGAACTTAATTGATTTTGAGGATGGCATATATGACAAATGATCAAATAATGGTCTGACTGCTTTTCCAAAACCTTGAGTTCAACTCTATCCTCTTCAAGTTAATTTCAGATTTCAGGGGCTCTTTATCCACCCCCCACCCCTACTCCCCGCCACCATGCTTACATAGAAGCAGTGACCTACACAGATTCTAGAATCAAAGTACCTGGTCTAAATCCATTACTTTTTAACTGTTTGATCTTGAAAAGTCTTTTACTTCTCCCTTTACTCTTGCAAAGTCCCTTTACTTCATATAAAAGGAAGCTAATAACAGTACCTGTCACTATATGGCTATTGTAAGAATAAAATGAAACATTCTATGCAGCTTTTGTTTTACGAAAAACATTCATTTTGACCTACCTTTTCCAGAGGCCCCAACAAAAAAACATGCATTAAACTCCAGAGAGATTGAATTTGAGAGTAACAGAGTTCTTAATAAGTTTCTTGTTTAATAATCTCAGTTTCATCTTTCATCTCATACTAAAACACAGTTTAGAGAAGAGGGAAAATGTGGCCAAGAAAAAAAGTAATAAATTAACCATATACCCATTCTGCATACTAGAAATAAATACATTTTCCTAAAAATTTTAACTAGACAAGTTCCCTCCTTAGGAAAGAAAATTTTCTCTTTAGTCCATGTTATCAATTTCATTGATATAAATTAAGAAGAAAATGTATTAAAAAAATGAGATAGAAGAAAAATCAGGAAGAAGAGAAAACCTAATAGAAAGATGCAGAGAAAGAAAAAACAAGGAAGGAAGGGAAAGAGGGAGAGAGAGAAAATGAGAGAGAGAGAGAGAGATAAAGAAAGATGAAAGAAAGAGAAAAAGAGAGAAAGAAGAAGAAAGAAAAAGAAAGAAAGAAAGAAAGAAAGAGAGAGAGAGAGAAAGAAAGAAAGAAAGAAAGAAGAGAGAGAAAGAAAGAGAAAGAGAGAAAAAGAAAAGAAAGAGAGAGAAGAGAAAGAGAAAGAAAAGAGAAGAAAGCCAAAAAGAAAGAGAAAGAAAGAAAGAAAGAAAGAAAGAAACGAGAGAAAGAAAGAAACGAGAGAAAGAAACGAGAGAAAGAGAATATTCGTATTCCTGTCTCCAGTCCACTAACTTCCAAAAAAGAAAAAGAATATGCTTCACCATGAACGCATTTTAGAAACACTAGCCTGTTTGGCAGCCACAGTTACAGAATCATGAGAATCAAGGTTACTTTATCACCATGAGCTCATAAACTCGGACCCAAGGTGACAAGACCTATTGGGTGAGAAGAGTGAGAAGGAACTGGGTGGGGGGTGATTCGCTTCAACACTGTACCAGAGGCTGTCTTCAAAACCTGAAGAGTTAGCAGACGTTCTAAGGCCGTTAATTTCCAGACTCCTGCCTTCTAAATAGAACCAGGAACTAAGACACCCTGGTTTTGTTTGATCTGGCTTTCCCACTACCCCGCTTCCAATGAGATCCTGCTCTGCCACATCAGAACTGATCGAAAGTGAGTCAAGCTGCCCTTATGTGGCCTAGAAGCAGGAGCGCCTGGTGGGACCCAACTAGTAGCAAAGACTCAGTCATTTTTATACATTAGGCAGTATTATCTCATGGTTTAGCGTCAAGGGCTCTAAAGTCGGACTGCCATGGTTCTAAACTTGACTTGAACACCTATTAGTTATCTGGCCTTGGGCCAGTGAAGCACACAGCCTCAGGTTCCTCACCTGTAAAATGTGAATAAAAGCAAGGTTATAATGAATATTAAGTGAGATGATATGAACACATAACCGAGTACAGTCCCAGAGGTGACTGCTGTGCCTTACTCCAGCTACTACACAGATGCAAAAGGCTGTGAGGAACTGAAGGTGTCTCTAACAAGGTGCATGTTAGACTGTGAATTCCCTTCCCAGAGCCAGCAACAACCCAGCATCCCCAGCCGCCTTACTCGGTACTGAAAGAACAAGGAAGAAAACCTCAAAAATCTTTTAGTAACGAAGAGATAATTCCAAGAATGAAGTCTACAGTGCACCTCCTATGGTGTCTTTGTCTTTGGATTTATTAATACACGTAGGTAGAATTATTCGTTGCAGTGCTAAGGAAAGATAAGCCTTTTTAAGGGACACATATTTTAAAGAGCATTATGTCAGTATCTTCTATAATTAGATTTTGTTAAAATAATATAATTTACTAAACTGAGCAGTGTGGGCTTTTTTTTTTTTTCTCCATTTATGTTTTTAGTGGTGGTGGCTGTTGTTGTCAAGCATCTTGAGTGTTCTTTTATGGACACAGCAAGCTGTAAAAGAACCTCTTTGATGACTCATTTTAGAATATAAATTCAATGGAAGCAAAGGTACTGCTTATCATTACTGAGCACTTTCATTCAGATCTACTACTTTTATAACTGCTCTGACCTAACGGGGCAATTGATTCCAACATGCAATTTAGCCAACAGGCTGTTTAACCTTGGATGCTTATTAGTAAGGGAACAATGCTTTCAGGATTATGCTGAATAATTCAGCTCTTCCAGTCAAAGAGCTTTGCTGGTGGGTGAGAACAGGATGTTGTTTAAGTACCTGAGAACATTCCACACATCTGGGATATGTGGCCCTGTGCTGCCCTCCTAGCCAAGGCCCTCTCCTGCCATGGAGCAGGGAGGTGGCATAAAACTAGGCCAGACTTCTTAGATAAAGACAGATGAGGTCTCATTACTATATCCCCTTGAAATCTCTTTCTGTTGCTACTACCAGCAATATATTTTTGAGTTTGCCCTGAATGTCTTAAAGTGGAAATCATTCCAAAAGAGATTTTGCTGAACATTCAGTATGAACTAGGAAACTACTTTGAGGCAAACAGTCCCACTATTTCAGTTGTTTACTCTTCTATTAAACCCTCATTTCCTAAATACTTTTTTGAAAAAGCTTTACACCAGGGCTTCATGAATCAGGCTAGTAGGGATGTCATTCCATTTCAAAACATATCTCACAGAACTGGAGACATAAAAGCACACGCATACGTGCACATTCACACAAATACACACGCCTGCTCAACTTTACACTGAGCCTCTGGAATTAACATGCCTCTTTTCACTACACCTTCTTGCTAGGATCTGCCTTCATTTGGGGGCTCTTAGAGAACACCAGTGTTTCCCCAAAACATGTTCTAAGGTCCATGAAATATTAATAAAAGTCCTATAAGGAGGGAGGAAGAGTTCTATAACCAAATTTGTAGTTTTGCTGAGAACAAATTAGAATGAGGCATGCAAGGCTGGAGAGAATCACTTAAGTATTGTGTGAACCTAGCCAACTATTCAACAACTACATCTCAGATTTTGTTGTTCTCTCTCTCTCTCTCTCTCTCTCTCTCTCTCTCTTTCTCATTGTAATAAGTGTTTCTTTGTTTAAAAAATAAAAAGCCACTGAAAGAAAAGCCAATTACTTGTGATGGTAATGGAAGTAAAAAGAAAGTAAAGAGGCCTACGGAAGTGGTGGTTGTTGGCCAAATACAGATGCCTGGGGAGGAAATTATATTCCAAAGGGCTACCGAAGGGTTCAGAAACTCATGATCACGCCTGGACGAATTTCTCATAAACGTTAAGGGACTATTCTATAGTCAAAACGGTCTAAGTTCCTAGGCACTGAGGAAATAAACTGGACATGACTGTGGATTGCATCTGAGCAAGATCCTGTTTTATGTATGATGGAGGGGGCCCATTGGCTCAGGCTCTAGAAAGAGAGATCTAAGGACACACTAAGGCTGGAAGGGTATCTTGTCTGAATGATACTGATGAAAACCAGGTATTTTAGTCAATTCGGGTTAAATTTGAGAGCTAGGCATTCAATATAACCTCCAGATAGATTCACACTGGTTAAAGGTTAGCTTGTGTAGAACAGCCTCCGATGGCAGTTTAAAGTGGAGGGAGCGCTCTTTATTAACATTTGCAGGATAGAACTGCTGGATCCCGGGAGAACTTAGAAGACCCTGTGGAAAGAACAGGTAGGGAGGAGCCAAAGTGCACTGAGATAACTGAGGCCCCATGGACTTCAGAGAGATGGATCCAGTTACTTTCCAGATGGAAAACTAAAGGCTGTGGAGCCTCCAAGAGAGCCAGCCCGCTGGTCTCGTCATGCACAGCTCCCCTGGGTGACTCAGCATGTGTGAACGCACTGAGGGCCCATCTGAGTGCTGACTATAGATCACCCCAGACATTAAGGAATGTGTCCACAGTCTTCCAAACAAAAGTACTTCCTTTTAAAATCATGTAAATGTACTTTTAATCGATGTTATTATTTAGTTTACATAGTTTTTGTAAAATTCTTTTGTCACTTTCTAAAGATTTATTTTTATTGGGCTCCTGGAAGGATCACCCAACTTTTCCCCAGATCTCTCTAAACCCTAGGGTATTTCAAGGACAAGGAACTTTCCCCTCCTCTCCAGAGTGTTGATTTCCCATGGAAGACAGCCATTTAGAAAAGTCACTAGCATGCAGATACATGCTTCAAAACTTTCTGGCTGCATAACTAAGGCAACATGTAGGTGTGTTAGTTGAGCACATCTAGTACCGAGTCTGCAACTGATTTCTACCTACACTGACCAACAAAATGTAGAATCTTGCATGTTAGCTCAGATCTTGCCACCTGGAAGACCAATCACAGCCACAGCTCTGTCTTCTACGATGAGTTCAGACAGAGACAACGTGCTTACTAGTGTGTACACGGTGTGGCCCCAGTGGACCTGCTCTTTCTAAACTTGTGGACAATCAATTCAGAGAACTAAACAGATGGTGCCAAAGGTAGCCTGCATCACTGATTCCCGCCTCTCCATCACTATACATCTTAGTCTTTTAATAACAAGGAATATTTGAGTATACTAGATTGGTGGAATCGAGGAAAGATACAAACAAACAAACAAACAAAGCCAAGACAGTAGCATTTAAGACTGAAAAGGAAAACTTGATTAGGGTGAAGAAAGAACAAACTCAAAAGCAGCCATATCTCATATTGTTTTTTAGGTAACTAAGGACCATTCAAATCACATGTCAACTCTTAGTGAGGCAGTTTAGTTGACCCTAACACTTTTGTCATTTTTCACATATCTACACATTCACCACAAAAATGGTACCTGCCTTCTCAGGGCTCTTCCCTTTTGCCTTCCTCCCCATCCCAGCCTCCTAAACACAGGCCACCAATTTGATGGGATTTTTCAATCCTGGCTTTGATGAGGAGGGTCAGTTTGGCACACAGGTGATTTCCTTGTAGATTAAGAACATTTACTTTCTTCCTGCTGGATCCCTCCCAGAGATACCATCAAACTTCTACCTACGCAATTAGTTTTCACAGGTGGCTGTTTTGCCTCCAGTAAAACTACTTTCTTTCTCCTTCTGCAAGTCAAAGCAGAGCAAACGCACATGAAAACATTTCAGATATGAAATAAACACTTTCATACAGGCAGCTATGATGCAATGTGCATCGTTTCTGACCGACCCAAATTATGGAATGAGTTCCACACACCAAGATCAAACTTAGACAGAATCACTTCTGGGAGAAGGAGCAGAATGTGATTTGGAGGAGAGGGAGGGCAAGAAGAGGGCAAAGAGGGTGAGATGAGGAAAGAAAGAGAAGCCACAATTTATGCTGGTTCGTAATCTATAGGGGACTTCTGAAATCTTTTCTCCTTTGATAAACTCTTATTGTGGAAAGTCTCTACTCAACAAACACAGAAATGAGAGTGAGGGAAAAAAAGATATTCATACACACAAACAGAAATGGCTGATGACGTGGTTGTTTGTTTGTTTGTTTTATTCCTGTTGCACGAGAACAGTTTCAACATGAAACTAGAAAGTTGTGAGATGTAGTTGTTTCTCTGGTTCCTTTTTTAGTAAAAAGCTCCATTTTAAAGGCAGCCATTTCCAAAGGGGGGAAAAAAAATGTCTACATAAATCCCTTGAACTAAACATCTGTTTAAAGTGTTTCTAGGTCAGGGGTCTAAATCTGTGAAATGCCAGGGGTGCAGACATGATTTCTTTCCCAAGGTCTCCAAGTACAGCAGCATGCACAGAGCCCACAATATTGTTTAAACATCTGTCCCACTTCCCCCAAAAGAAAAGGGCCGAGAGAGTGGCTTTTTGTTTTAAACTACAATATGATTTTGTTATTTGTATAGTCTCTAAAATAAAACTAGTGTTAAACAAGGTGTTTTTTCCTTGTTTTATATTTACTCCTTTAATGTATTATTTGAGGGTGGATTTTCAATGGTATTTTGAATGACAAGGGGCGTTTGTTTCACAAAAGCTGTAAACTCAAGGTTGTTCATGAAGAAATGATTGCCATCGGTTCTTCCCTGTGAAGAAAAACTCTTCGAGAATTCTCAATTTCATCATTCTCTGTCATTGTTCTGATAAAATAAAGTATGTGCCCTTACTTTTAAGTCTATTTCTATACCCGTATTTGTCCATGGAAAAAAAAACTTAAAAATATGAAAACATTAACTCATTCCAAGAAGATGGGGAAGAGGGGCCGGGAGTTGAATGCCGCTTCCCTAATACCTGGCCCAAACCCTTATTATGGAATTCAGCACTGGTGACATCAGAGGGATCTGAATGGCCATACACAGGTTTTTCACTCAGATTCTTCACAGTTACTCCAAATCACCCAAAGAGTTTGTACTATGTATTCATTATAAAGAATAATTATGGACCTACACTATCAAACTCATAAGTGAAGAGTTGAAGGACAGCAAGTGGGAAATTGAGCTCCAGACAAATGCAGGAGCCTATTCAGTAAAATTGAAAACAATTAGTTCAATTTCTGAACCCAAATATCAGAGTCTGAGCTCAGTGTTTGGCAGTTACTCATCTTCCCCTGTTATTGCTCCTATGTCATGCCTATGCCCCCTAAAAAAGACAATCCAAAAAAACTCCTGGTTCAAGTAAGAAAAGGTGATTTCACTGATATAGGGTGGAGCAATACTTCATGGTTGTCAAATATAATAAAGGGATTACAGTTTTGTTTTGATTTATTTTAATGTACAAAGGAAGAAAGGAGACAAACTTCAAAGGTTTTGCCTCTGGCCCAGACTTCCGGCCTTAGGGAAACAAATTTCCCAGTGAACATTATAGAAATATAGACGTGCTCATTTAAAATTGGCCAGAAACAAAAACAAACAAACAAAAAAACAAAACAAAAAAAAGCCACGCAAATAGATATTCCTACTAAGACTATATATATGTTATATTTTTAAAAGTCAAAAGTTTTTTTTTCCCTCCCTCTCTGCTCCTAGGAGAGGTGGCCCTGTCCAGTCAATGACCATTCTTACACCCAAAGAATGTTATTTCTATACTTAGGTCATTTTTTTTTAATTCGAAATAAATAATGTTCCAGAAATATAGAAAGTGATTAAAAGAGGTTAAATAATGTTATCCAAATAGAGAGAGACCAACTGAACCCCTATCATATGTGGTACCTAAGAGCATTTAGGTGAGAAAAAGACAGATTACTGTGGTTTTTTCGGGAAAGTAAAAATAATCAGTAATGAGTTTTTACATATCTGAGGATTATTCGATATGTAATAAAACAAACATTTTCATTAATATCCAAAAATCTTTGTTCTATTTGTCTTCTCCTACAATATTATACAGATATTCTTTCCTGAATCTGTCCTATTTTCAACAAACAGTACTTCTAGGACATAGAGAAGAAAAGTATTTCAAAGAGTCCTGAAAATATGAATTTTTAAATTCCAATCAGAGAATGTTAGGGCTAATAAGAAACTTGAAAGAAAAACTGGGCTATCCCCTCACCTAAGGCAAAGCCACACCTATAGTGATTTAAGCAGATAATCATCTAATCTAATTTAAAAATAAATCAGGTTCCATAAACTCCCTCCCTAATACATTCCTGTGCCTGACACCCTTCTACTCACGAAATTCCTTTTCAAGCTATGGCCTAAGCACATTCAGTCATTAACAACAGTGTTAAGTGAGTAAAAAAGCAGATTTAGTGAACCACATGAGAAGGGAATCACTTTAAGATAAGCCATAAGAATTACTGGATCAAAACGGATTGATTTCAGCCAGGTAGACCTGGGTCCCAGCAACATCCTTTGGATCAGGATTCAGAGCAAAGGTAGATGTTTTCCACTATGGATTATACATTATATCATATTTGCAACTAGGAATAACTATCTGTCTACCTATCTATCTATGAACCACACATAATATCCAGCTATGAAAGAGGTGTTATGAACTTAATGTTTGTGCCCCCTCCCCCATCCATTTGTTGAAGGCCCAACCCATAATGTGATTGTATTTGGAGATAGGGACTCTATGGAGGTAATTAAAATTAAATGAGGTAATAAGGGTGGGGCCCTGATCGGATAGGATTAGTGTTCTTTTAAGGAGATACACTAGAGATCTTATCTGCTCCCTCTCTGCCATGTGAGGACAGAGTGAGAATGCAGTGTCTAAAATCCAAAAGAAGAGGCCTCAGAATGAAACCTACCTTGTTGACAACTTGATCTTGGACTTCCTAGCTTTCAGAACTGTGAGAAATAAATTTATATTGTTTAGACCACTCGATCTATGGTATTCTGTTATGGCAGCCCAAGTAGACAGAGGGTATATTATGAACACAATTGTGTTTACTATGTATCACTTACTTTAAATACTATGTCTTCCTCTGATATCTCTGAGACAACACTCCTCTCACTTTTAGGATGACTCCTTCTAGTTTATTTAGTCACTTAACAAATGTGTATTGAGCACCAGCTATGGAGCAGGCATTGAGTTAGATGCTGGAGATACATTTGTTAGTGAGTTCACAATGTAGTGGGGGAAGGAGAGCTAAATGAGCAATTCCAACACTACATGATAGGTCCTATGATAGAGAAGTCAAAAATGCTGTAAGAGCCCACAGGAGAAGCAACCATCTTAGACAAGGGAGGATAAACTTAATGCAATACAAAATGTCTCAGATGGGCACGGAAAGAAGAATCAAAACTAGTCAGCTGAAAAATGGAGGATTGGGGTTTTGGTGTGACAGCAGTGTACAAAGGTCCTGGGGGCTAGAAGATGTGGGTTCCTCTTCCATAGTCATTCACTGTAGACCTCCCTCAAGGATCCATGTGCAGCCCTTGGATCTTCTCTAGAAATAATCCCTCTCTTGACATATCCATATACTTCCAAACCTTCAATTACTCTCCAATCTGTATTCCTAGTTGCAACCTTCCTCTTGAGCTCTAAGCACTCTTTTCAATTGACTGCCAGTCATTTCGGCAGCATGTGACCACTAGCTTGTCTAAAATCCAAGTCTATCTTTTCCTCCGATCTGCTCTTTCTCGTGTGTTGCCCGTTTTTGTGAGCACCTCAGCATTCATCCGGTGGTGGAGTCATCTTCTCCTCCTCCCTCTCTCATACTCTTCATGCCCCTCCATTACCAAATTCTCTTTTCTCAGTATCTTCAGACTCTGTCATTTTTTCCCTCAGTCAGATCCTGAGCATCAAACTGGAAGACTGATTTTTACTAATGTACTATTACAAGTAATGACTTGACACCTCACCTAATCAAAATGCAATAATCCACTAGAGAAAACGCAAAACCCAGACAAGAAAGAGAAGCTGCTATCAAAGAATCCAAAGAGAGAAAAACAGACAAATTAACACAAATTTTGAGCTCAGAGCTTCCTAGCATACAGAAAAAGGAAGAAAACTAGATGAATTACACAATTCCCAATAATCTATTTCTCAAAGAAATCGATTATTAGATATTTGAATAAGGAACACTAAACAACATAATGGGGAAAAGCAGTTTTTGTAAAATAAGCCAAGGTCTTCTGTATATGGATCTTTTACATATAAGATGTTTCTTAAATATTTTATTAACAGTGAAGCCTACCTAAGGTTAAATCATGTTTCTGCAAATGCAGTTTATTCAGGAATACAGTGAAATGCTTCTTATAGATAGCTTTTTGATAACCATGAAAGGTTACCCTGTTCCTGGGGTTATCTCTGTAAGCACAAATGCCGTAAAGGAACTTTTAACCAAAGCTATATTCATAACTGAGTTGACAATACCAAAAGGACTAGGACACGAAGCTACCACTCATCTTTTCATATTTCATTTCCTCAGAAAGGTTTTCTCAGAGGACCTTAGCTAACAAAGACCTCTGCACACCATCTCTAGTTTACTCTATACACTTTTATCGTATCATTCTATTTGTTTCCTCATAGCAGCTACCACAATCTGAAATTACTTGATTTACTAATTTGTCGAACTGATTGATCATTCTCCTCCAATAGAAGGTAAGCTCCCTGAGGGCAGAAGTCACCTCTGTCTTGTTTACTACTGTATCCACAGCCCTTAGAAATGTCACTGACATGCAGTAGGTGCTAGTTAAAATATTTTAAACTACTGAAATGAATAAGCATGTAGTCCATGGTTTTGTTCTAAATCTTTATATGCTATACCCCATACATATGGAGAACACAACAATAATATTTTAAATAAAAATGTGAAAGCCTGGCTTAAAATGTCCTCCTCTCTGACTCTATTTTCTCCCTCCTCCAACTTAGCCTCCATTTTGCTGTCAGAGTTGTCTTCTAAAAGACAATCTAAGTATAACTGCTCAAAAACTTGAAGAAGTACCCACTGGAAACTCTTTATAATGGCACTCGAAGCCCTCAGCAACCTTAATCTTCAGTCTAGTCTCATACAAGTCTCTTTACTCCCCTACACAAGCTAAAATCCACCCAACCTCCTGCTGATAGGTCCTGACACCCCACCCTCCAACAAGCCCTACTATCCCCAATGACTTACTTTTTCTTGTGCTATTCCCAGCCTCCAGGACCCCCGATTCCTCACATTCCTGTCTGATAAAACTGTCCTCATCTTTCAAGCTCATTTCTTGAGTCACAGGAGCCTTATTTAAATTCTTGTGAATTAATGAATTCCCTCATATGTACTACAATAGCACTTTTTATCTATCTACATGTCTACAATCTGTTTTATATGATTTAGGTGGTTAGTTTTGTTTCTGTTTTCATTACTAGATTAGATTATAAACTCTTTGAAGACAGGGATCAACACTTTATTGGTCTTGGTATTTCCCCCACCTTGAGCACACTGCTAGTCACATAGTAGGCACTAAACAAGTGTTCACTGAATAAGACATCTACATAGTTAGAACTAAAGAGGTGTTGACGGTGGTCGCTCTGGATTTCAATTTTACACAGTTGACAGCCTAGCTGCAGCACAACCATTAACTGGATTAGAGGTAGTATTAACATTCACTTTACTAGCTAACAGTGTTATATCAGTAATTGTTGCAGGAAAATTATTTAAGTTAACAGTATACAAATACATGTTTTTTCTAATGATGACTCATGAAGTTCTCTATTATATTAATAACAGTTTTATAGACTCTGTCCATGTCTATTTAACCTGATATCACATAGAACACCATATCTCATACTGTGCAGATTCAGAATGATTCAGGGCCTTTTTCATCAGCCCTTGCTGATGAAAAGACATGAATTTTTCAAATGTTGTATCAAATATAAAACTGGTTTTTTCCTATCTTTTTTAGACATTATAGAACACTGAAAACTTTATAGTTAAAGAAGTCTTATAACTCCAAGCACAAGGCTTAAAACTATAATTGTGTCATTTCTTCATTACTTTCAGTACTGCTCCCCTACCAAGATTCAGTTTGCCAAATTACAACAGCATTTCCAAGAGTACTACCAATCAACAGAGAGGGCAATGAATGAATTTGTACATATGCATCTGTCAGGCTATTAAATGATAAAGCATACAGGCTAAGAGAATGGTATTGAGACATATGTGTTCTTACCATCTGCACACATTGTGGCAATGCATTTCACACATATGACATGTCTGAAGCCTGATTTTACACATGAAGAAGAAAAGCATTCATGCCAACACTCAGCACAATTCATGTCACCTAGGTTTCACAATTGGTGGCTTTATGTTACAAATGCCTATCTGTCCAAATTTTTTTTCTTGTGAAAAATAATTAAGATACAGCATCAGATACCATCTTTAATCTGAGGATACTGGCTTTAATCCTATGCTAACAAAATCTCAGTGACACTAAAACAGAGTATTGGAGAATAAATTTGTTTGCCTTCTCAGAACCTGTAATTTTTACTTTAAACCACACCTCAAAAAATTTTTTTAAAAAAAAGAAAGGAAGTTGAACTAAAAAAAAGAGTGGCAAGCTATGTATATTAATTTTACATTACATATTTTGGAAAGGCAAATTCATTATTTATACAGGTGCTACCTGACCTCTGTCCAGTGAGATATTCATTTTAACCTATTAATAAGCACACTATAAACAACAAAGAAAGTTACGTGACCTTACACAGCTGTCTCAGGCCACTGTACTTCCATCGTTAAGCAAACTGTTAGATGACCCTGTTGTCAGAACACACTAAATCTGTCTGAATGTGGAAAAACAAGACTTTCTCTCTAAAGGATAAAACAAAAATCCTGAGCAGAGTTGCTGCTTCCACCACACAGTTACCATTGTTATCTATCATTTATTATTTACCTATGTTTTTCATATAAGCCTTACAGGAAGCTTTTATGCTGCCTATGACACATAATCAGTTGCTTATTGCCAAGGGAAAGACTTTTCCCCAGAAAGACAATCTGTGCACACACTAATTTGAAAGACAGGATAGGAGCTGCAAGTGTTTTAATAGCCCATTATCAAAAATTATCCCTTGGCTATAAAATCCCCAGACCATTGGCTTGAGATCAGCTCAAAGAAAAATGAGATTACAGAATTTAATCTAGTGAAGGGGAGTGAGAGATGAGTTTTAAAAAGCCTTAGATCACCAAAAAAAAAAAAGGCAGAGGACAGAAACGAGATCAGCTTAGATTAAAACTTCCACATGTTTACCTCATACAAATCTAACATGTTCCAAGATTGATTTTAATTGTTAAAAGTATGCTGTTACTTTACAACATTTTAATAAAGAGTGGAGAATACTCAGAAAAATATTATATAGTGAGGTGACAGGAAACAAAACAGCATTTTGTCTTAAATTTGCACGACCTAATTTATAGCAATAAAGCAGAACCTATGAGCTCTGGTAAATGTCAGGGCCGTCATGTCCATTACATATGTGAGTAGGTATGAAGCAGTCTCTGTAGGCCCTTCAAAAATTGCACACAGCCGCCCTAATGCAAACCAGAAGTCTCAGACTGCTGGATGAACACTCAGATTCATTCCCATGTGGATATTTAGAGAGGGTCTCTGCCACACTCACCCAATCCTCATTTAGTTACATTTCAAGGGACCAACCAGAGGCCATAATCATGAAGATGGCTCATGAGAAGACAATTCCCACCCCAACAAAATCTGGCCCAACCCCTGCAAAGAAAGCATGAGTCCTGTAGAACCTCCCTCTCCCCCCCACCCAACCTCTGCTCTCTTACATCTCTCCCCTTCTTCCCCCCTCCCTCCGCGAGCATCTGCCTTGCCCAATCTCGCCTGGGCCAGCTCCAATAACAACATCTGCTTGGCAGCTTTTCAAGCCCACGGATAGTTATCTAACTGAGGCTTTTGTGCTGTACTGTTTATTCTATGTGAAGAAATGCCTCCTTAGTTGAAAGAGTACTTTAGAAAAACTGTGCAGCTATTAGCAAGTGAAGCACAAGGCTAATAACCCCCACCTGCTCATCAAATTAATTATGACATCTGAGTCATTATAACTCAGAAAGAAAACACGACTGCAGATTTGTCACATGTAGGAATAAACATGTATTAGGACCAGAAAAAAAAATCAGACCAAGAGACTCAGCTGGACAAAATACATGCTTCTACCTTTTAGAGACTGAAAATATGAATCCTATCTTTCCAAGCAAACTGATGAAGAACAAGAGGTTAGCCAGACAGCCACACTATTATAAAATGGAACAAAATGAGATAAAGTCAAGGAATATGGAACCTCAAGGAAAACACTTAAAGAGTCAAGAATTATTTCTTTAAGGACACCAAAACATTATACAAAGCCATCCCGCAGAGGGAAATTTACTGTTCATAATGAATATGAGCCATGTCATTTGGTTCATCTTAAGTAGACTCACAAAGACTCAGGATAGTGGATTTTTTCCCCCTAGGTACAGAAGAATATTTTAATGATGCTAATAATTCTAGGAAGAAAATACATTAATGAAAATGAAAACTTGTCATAAAGTTATTGAGCATTTTCTAGTTTTATGAACACACAAAACTAGCATTGTTAAAAGGCAAATTCCATTTGGTAGCCATAAAAAAATTACATTTAAAAGTCAGACATTTAACACTATATCTCATAGTCATTACTGTTTTGCTACTATTTCAAAGTATTGAAAGTAGCAGCTTCCATTATATGTTTTCAATAAACTTGAAATAGCTACCAATCTCTTATTCTTTCCATATATTTCTGGCATTTGCAACTATAACATGTATTTAAAATATCTTATTCTCAAACTTTATATGTTTGTTAAAGTGATTTGAAAATAAATACAAGTAAATTTTAATAAAAGTAAAATTGTTTTAAATAGAACGCGTATTAATAAATGATGAACCATTCAATATACAGCCATGACATTTTTTCTTGCTGTTATATTAAAAGAAATAAATTCTGAAAAGATACTTGCATGAATCACAATAAATCACTATTATTTAAAAAAAACCAAAACGCTCCTACTTAAATAGTGGCAACTATAAATTTAAAGCTTCTTCACCTTTCTGCAATATCTTTATTATTGGAAAAACTTTTTTTATTCTTTTGGAGTCCTTGTGCTGCCAATCAGAAAATACAACTCTTTCTTTAAAAGCATGTTAGTATTTTGCTAAATGACATTAGCCTACTGCATTTTTATGTTCTTCCTCCAGGAAAGTCATCCCATTGTAGCAGCAGCTATAACCGGTTCTTGCATATAAAATTTTTTCATTCTGCTTTATAGAAGCATAATCCACAGAAGAGTTAATTTTAACACAGAACATGTTAAATTTATAAATCCTTTGAGGTTTAACATAAAATAAAAGCAAATCTCAGGAAGCAATACAATTAGTTTTTTCTCTCTGTAAAACAATTTTTTTATCAGAGTCTAGCACTGAGTTGATTTATGTAAATGTGTTACTTAACCTCAACTTAAGATATAAATCCAGAGCAAACACAACAGTGGCAATCCTGACACTCTACTTTGCCAAATCAGAAGATTTAGTCAGCCTAGACTAAAAATGAATTAAGATTATATTGAGACTGTCAGTCCTAAGTCAAGAAAATATGCACAGCCAGAGCAGGCCAGGGAGATCACTCATTAACCAGCCAACAATGCCCGTCTGAGAAAACATGTTCCCAGTTTTCAACTCCACAGCAAGTCAAGGCACTCTTTTTAAATGAGTGAATTTTCTGTGGAGTTTTTTTTCCACATCATCAACTCTGAAAAGAAACTCAGCTTCTGTGTTTCTTACCTGCCTAACTCTCCACATGTGGAAGTGGAATGGGCCTTGCATCCGTTAAGGTAATGTGGGCCAGTGCCTAAGTAGAGATCGACTCGGCTATGAGGAGTTAATGCCTCCTTTCTGAAAACAACCTTCAAGTTGATTTTTAACAACAGGTTCCCACAATTACTGAATTCCTTTAGCATGATAGGTAACAGTCATGTATGCTGAAGAAGTATGACTGTGGACTATCCAGCTGCAGATCTCTGCCCGCTGTCTCCTGACCCATGCGCATACACAAGTTACAGCCATGCTGGTCAAGCATGTTCTACAGAAGTCGGTCTGCCTAAGCCTTCAAAGTCAACAAATTATTTTGTGAAAAGTATCCTTAGCAAGTATCAACATTATTGTCAGTCTGACTTTGAAAATTCTAAAGGCATGCCAGAAAGAGGGCTACCTACAATCCAGCAGTTCCCAGATTGTACACAGTACAGAGATTCTCATATCCACTTAATCTCAGCACGCATCTCCACCCCTACTTCCTTCCCAATGGTATGTGGTCTTGAAAACACAAATGTTCACGTTTCCTGAAGCTGAGCGTCAAAGGAAAAGTCCCCTCCCAAGAGGCAGAGCTGCATGCTTTTGGTGCCTCTGAAATTGTTCACTATAGTACAGCATAATGTGACACTCATCACAATTAGCCACAGGGAAATAGTCTTTTTTTTCACCTCTGATGTCATATAACAGATAAGACTATGATTTGACATCACATTAGTTAGGAGCCATGTTATCTACAAAGTATTTTAGAGTTTGTTAAGAGGGCCATGATATTGCAAGACTACCTTAGTTTCTAAATTGCATGTGTTCCTTTAAATCTCTTGACAAATCCACTATTGGTTGAAGAGTACAAAATGACAGATGCAAATTATTTTTCAGAAATTAGACATTTTCACTGGTAGTTCCTAATCTTGAGTAATCCTTTCTTCTCTTTATTCTCTCCCCCTTCTCTGGCATTCTTCTCCCCTAAGTGTACATGCACAGCACGGGCATCTGGCAGACACACACACACACACACACAGACACAGACACACACACAGACACAGACACACACACACACACACACACACACACACACACACACGCATGCACAAAGACATCCATTAATATTAAGTGCAGTTTTGTAATGTTTTTCAGAATTTCTCAGGGGCTTTAGGAGGGCCGCAGCCATGCCAAAATTACAAGCTCTCCTCTAGTCAGGAGGGATGTCTTTTCAAAGCCCAGCCCTCATTTTTCAGTCTGATGTAAGTAAATTTACCTCTGTGTGCTGAGCTGAGCAGCTTTTCTTTGTCGTTTTTGTTTTTCTAATAGCTGCTGCTCTGGCAGAGCTATTCATTTCAAAGGGAAGTTAGAAGCATTCTTCACTCTTCCCCTTTTAGATTATTTGCAGTTACTGACTCTTCTGAAATCTTAGATTTGAACAGAAACCTAAAGCATAGCACCATTCTAAAACAGCAAATCACCAACATTCCTGGGATCACATTTCTCTAGAACAAGTATTCAATATGAGGCACAAGAATTAAGTCTAAATAGTCTAAAATTCTCAAAATAAAGAGAGAGCATTATCTTTAAAAAAAAAAAAAATGGGGCCCACCCTACTCCGATATCATGGTGATGGATAATAATCTTTTGGAAACATTGTTTAAGCACCGGACAAAAGGTGGTGAAATTGTTTGCTTTTTGGCTAAATTAACTGATTTCTTGAGAAAGTAAAATCAACTGTACCAAGGCAACTAACTTGGAAATCTTGTTAGGCAACAAATACGAAACTGGAGTTTTTTTCTTAGTTGACTTATTTCATGAGAAAATCAAGTCAGCTGTCTTAGATCATTAATCTGATAAAATCTAAGATAAAATCTGTGGATGAACCATCGCTAAAAGTTCTTAATTTGTCCATGCTTCAATCTAGCCAATAAGACTCAGTTCACAATGGTGGATTTTGCTGTTGATCCACTGATGAGTTTTACATGGACTGAACCAAGGTCATCTCTCTGAGTGCACCGAACTCTGCAGATTCTCCATTTGTATCACATATTTAAATGAGTAATCGACAGTTTATTACCTTTCTGGTCATCTAATGTTGACTCCTTTTTTATAAACCAATATTCACATGAACACATTTGACTTCATAATGGTTTGGGGGTTTTGGTAATTGTCAATCTCAAAGTCATAGTAAGAGAAATAATAAAGGGATATTAGTGCGGTTGGAGTAAACGGCAAGAAAAAAGTACACTGAGCCACGGTAAGAAACAGTGCCAGGCCAGGAAGACTCTCATGACTACCTTCTGAGTCATCTCATTCACCTTGTAGAATAAAGAATGTGTACATAGTGAAAACCGTATTATACACTGAGGCTTAAGTCCTTAGGTCTTAATTTCCTCATTGTGCATATTTACCTGAAGGGACATGAGTGTGATACTATGCCATATTTCATACTAAGAAACTGATGCAAAATTAAGCCTGCAGTAGGAGGAAAAAGATGCTACATTCCTGGGGTAATTTTCAAATACCACCACAAATAGATAAATAAAAGCAGTAAGAACTAAATCCTTACCCTCCTTTCCCCACCCTCTTTTTGTTTTTTGTTCTTTACATTTGTGTGAATTCAGTAACCTTAATCACCTAACGCTATTATGCCTAATGAAACCAAAAGATTAAAAGTTGTTGATGTTCAAATCCCTACCTACCAGAATACCAAAAATTTCCTTGAAACTAGGAAGAAAGAAAAAAAGAACTCATTCATAGCCAAAAATGAAGACTCTGAATCGCATACTATAGCTCGACCAATGAATAATTTGCACCTGTAATGTAAGAAGATGCTCACAAAGAATTAAATGGTTAGGTACTACAGATCCATTTTTTTAAATTAAGTCAAAAGGCTCTAGGTTTACCCTACTCAATTCTTAAGTATGAGGTGGAGAGCCAAGCGTGGATTTTCCGTGGATTTGAGGCATTTATAATGCAATCGGGAAAAAATAGTTGGGGAAGAATCATATATTTAAACCCCACTTCTCAACTACCCGTTGGGTGAATTACTCAATGGTTCTCAGCTGTAAAATGGGAATAATATCTATTTCACTGAATTGAGTTAACTATTAAACAAGATACTGTAAATAAAACACAAAAGTGCTAAGTAATTTACAAATATAAAGCCCCTTAATAAGGAAATACATAATCTATATGAAATTAACTTCAGAGCAGTATAGCTTGAATTCAAGGAATGGAGGGGAGATGAATGACTGGAAAAGGTGGATTTGTTGTATTTACCTCCTTCACAGAAGGTCGAAAGGTATAGTGTTCAGGGCATGATCTATAGAGTCAGACAAGCTTGAGATTAATCCTGCCTTTGCCATTTCATAGCCATGTGATCTTGGGCAGCTCATGTAAACCCTTTGAGCTCTGATTTCATCATCTTTAAATGAGCAATGATAATACCTACCCTGTAAAGGAAGCCAGAGTGTTTAAATAAAATACTACACATATAAGCGCCTGACTTTTAAAAATAATATTCATGCAAGGGAAAGTGGACCACACCAAAGATGTCTTGTGGACTGTTTGTCTTCCACACTGTTGTTAATATAACTTCATGTAGTTACTTTCTAAATATCTTCAAGTGTTCTGGATTGAAGTAAGATTATGTACTTTTTCTAAAGTGCATCTTTTCCATATCAAGCAGCAACCTAGCAAAGGAAAAATACTTTCATAAACAGCTTAGGAAAGAATAATTTATCAATTTAGGATATTTCTGCTGCTATGAAGAATTTTTTCTTATAATGAATTATTATGTGTAACTCATCTGAAAAAAAAATTTAAACAAATAGCGTATTTTAACCTTCTTAAAGGATAAACTGCTTTATATGTTACATTTGGGAGAATTTTCTTTTTAAGTAACAACTTTGTACTTATCTTGAAAATAAAAGAGAAAGTAACTGCTTAATAAACAGCTGTATTGCTTGCTTTCTACAATTCAGAATATTGAAGAAAGTCTTCAAACCCCCAAATAAGTGTAATACGCATAGTTTTCTGGCAGAATTTCTTTTAAAAATCTCCAGACAATATGAATGTATGCACACATGTACACGCAAACACACAGGCACATGCACACACTAAAATTTTTTAATCAATAAGTCATTTGGAAGAATCTCCAGAAGTGTGCTGAGGCATGTTTTTGGTGTTTTGCCAAATTATGTGCTTCTGTTTGTGGCTTTCAAATATGGATTAGACAGATGCATAAGCATGTACTGTTTGGCAAGTAGCGACAATGGTCTCGTCTGAATTTAGTAATTTAAGCTTTTCATTAGTCCTCTTAGGTGAAAGAAAGAATTAACAACAACTTGTTTGAGCTCTATCTTTATATCCCTTTGTCATCCATTCTTGTTCGCTTGCCATAGATTAGAAGCCAAAGGAATTTCAGATGTCCTCTAAAGACAGACCTAAAGCAAGGGCCTCAAACAAGGGGTTCAAGTGTCAAGTACTGGACATTTAAACTGGAACCTTAACTTTTGGTCATTGTTATTCTAAGGTTGTAACTCTTCTTTTCCAAGTTCGTCAATGTACTTGAATACCCAGTGTGCCATCTTTTTTTCTGACAAAGAAATAAAGATAGAAATTTCCTAAAGAGGTAAAAGGTCACTTGAGATTTCTGTTTCTCATGCCTTGAAATTATAACACATAAAAGTAGACTTTTACATGACAAAGTGCCCACAAAGGTGTGTCCGTCTCCTGTGACTGTTTCTGGAAGAAGCTATGTCCTTGACACCCTGCTTCATACCATAATCACTCTCAACTTCAGAGGTCAGCTTCTTAAGACCATGAACTTTGGTGGTAAATTCAGAAACAATTCCAAAGCCATGTTCATCTCAAATTCTGTCACAACCATCCTAAGGACCAGTATATGTCTTTCTAATCGAAACCAATAAGTAATTATAATCTCTAGCCCTTCTCCAGATCACTTTAGAGAACACCAAGGGAAGTTCAATTGACTTGTAGTATTTGACATTTTCTTCTGTTTGTGGGTAAGAATAACCCTAATGTCCAATAGAAGAGTTCACAGGAACCAAGAGGTAAAAAAGATTAAAGGCTGACAGTGGTCCGTGGTTAATTGAGTCCCCTGTGTGAAGCTATAGAAAGATTAGTTTATACAGCTGTCGCTATTTGTCATAACATTGCTAATAAGACACATATGTTCCATCAAAGCCTTATTTTGGACCTCCAAAACTAGACTGTCCAATGGTCTGAAACACATGTAGAAGTCGACAAAAAACACTACAGACAAGGAAGACCAGTGTATCTCCTCTGCTTGTTTCAATGGCCAAGGAAAGAAAAGGTGTGAGCCTCAGAGTGAACACAGCCTTGAACATTTAGATTTGGGGGTTAGTGAGCAAAACATTAAAAAAGTGAGCTGGGAATTGGAACAGTACTCTGTAGGGAACATTAGTAAGGTGTAATGTTTTAACTGTTCAGTAGATAATTAGAACCTTTAACCCAAATGATTTATAAATGGTGACTTTCTCCGAAGAAAGTGCAAAACTAAGACTGACAGAAAATATTCCTAGAAAGGGCACGAAGCTAACCACGTCATTTGTCCCTTGCATTTTCCAGGAGTCTGCTCTGCTTATAAACTATAGATTCACTGAGAAAAAAAAAATGTGTTAACTAACTTTAAGAGATTTTCAGTAAAACATTAAGATAAGCTAAAAATCCAAAATAAGCTCAATGCAAAAACATTATAAGTATTATACATTAAGCAAGGTGTTATGAATAACTTATAGTTCATATTCTCAGAAATTTTTCATTTTAGTGGAGAGAGTAGAGAAAAATAAATACATGCATCTAATAATATGTCTGTATGTGTGTGTGTAAAGATCGAGAGAAAGGAAGAGGGGGAAAGAAAGAACTTGTAGTTCACAAAGCCCTTTCACACAGATTATCAAAATTTATCCTCTGGAGTAACTGTTAACACCAGTACCATTTTACAGATGGTGAAATTAAAGCTTAAGTCTCAATAACTGATAATGGAACCCAAAATGGAAGCCAAGTCCTTATTTCTTCTATGACAACAGGAGAATATTGTCTATTAATCTATTGATCACCATGATGAAAAAAGTCTATCATGCCTGAAAACTGTGAATCTTATTTTCGATATTAATAAATATATCCTCAAAGTTATACCCTCCTCCCACTACCTCTCATACATTTTACCCAAGAATTGATTGCTAAGATTGAGAGCTTACTGAAAACCCAAATAAAAGGAAGCTGAGGCTAACGGTGATCACACTGTCTCCATAGCAAAGATAGGTCAAAAGACCTTCAAAGAAAGGGTTTTGAGGTAGCAGGGATTGAAATAACTTACTTCAGCAAACAATATATAAATTTAGTTTGATATAAGTTGCTCATCTACAACTCAAAGCACCTAAGAAATTTTCATGGATGAATATTTATGAACTACAACATGTACTGCTTCTAGTCTGAATTTGCTCCTTCTACACACTCCTTTCATACTCTTCCTCTCCAGTTCATTATCCTATTATGAGCGGGCTGAAGAGGCCATCTTGAACCTCAATGGAAGGTACAATTACCATAAAGCTCCCAACTGTAAACAATGGTCTTATAAAAATAATGCAAATTCAAGAGGTAAGAACGGTGTTTAGATTACTTTTGCATATTCTTCATCTAAAACAATCCTCCTTCCTCCACATCTTTTGTGCATTTGATTGAAGTACCAAAATACACTTTCAACATAAGTAGCTGGATTGCTTTGCTAGCAGCTGAAGTGCCCATCCAACCCTATTAACTTGATCCAAGATGGTACTTCAAAATGACACACTTTAAAAATGACAGGTAAAATCCAGTATTTTATTTCCTAGAAAGAGAAATTAATCTGAATATTGTATACATAGTTTAATACACGGTCTACTAAAAAGGTTATTCCTATCCTGGATTAGCTTCACTAAGTCAGTTTAAGAGCTAATCTAAAATAATAGTTTAACAAAATTGTTTATGTACAAATCCTGATTCCACCACTTACTAGTTATGTGACATTGGACAGATTATTTAACCTTTCTGTTTCTCAGTTTCCTCACACGTAAGAAGGAGATGATAAAAGAGTTTGCTTCGTAGGGTTAATGTAAGAAATATGTGAATAGCTAGACACATGTGTGCACGTGTGTGCGCACACACACACACATTTAAGTACTTAAGAGTTCCGATATTCATCCATCTTCTTCAAGTCTTTACTCAGATGTTGCCTCCTCAGCAAGACCTATTCTAATCAATTTTAATACTTCAATCTTTCCTACTCTTGCATCCCCATTTTATTTTCAAGCAGTATTTCCCACAAGATCAATGCTCCTGTGGTCAGTATTCAATTTGTAACGTGCCTTCGAGGAATGAGGTAACTCATTGGCTAGTCTCCTGTAGCAACCAGTTCACAAAGGAATTTCATTCCTACACCAGACAGTGTTAGGAAAGGTGGGACCAAGAAGACAGTTCAGAGTAGGCACACAGCAGGTGTCTGTGGTTCCTTGGAGGATGCATCTCTTTTATGAACAATGGAACACTCCCCTTAATAAACAGCAAAACAGAAAAAATACATATACTCCCTGAGGTATAGGAGAAGACCTGGGAAGGGTTATAGACCCAACTGGTAGTGGTTTCCTCAGAAGAGGGACAGAAATAGACCAGGAGGAATCCTAGCTCTATTTATTTTAGCTTTTACAATGAAAAAATAAGTGTCACTTGTGTGACTAAATAACATTTAAAGGCCTGAATTTCAAGTATATAGAGCTAGCTCTAGTCTCACTCTAAAATGTGTGACATAGAAAGAAGTATGATATTTCTCAGTAAACATTCTAATAAAAGTGAGTTGCAGCATATGTAAGGAAAATACAAAGATCCGTCAAATGTAGTATCAAGTCCCTGCAAGTTTTTATAGCATTCATGTCAATTTTTAAGGTTTGTTTGCAAATATTCGTTTATTCCCTCTAACTTTTCCACTATGCACCTGACCTGTTTTCTCTGTCCAGTACCAAAATATAAGAACACACACAAAAAAGCCAAAATTGTACATTGTTAGGCCAAATATCATAAATATCTAAAGATTGCTAAAGGAAAAGCAAATATTTTATTGTTCCACAAGCATACTTACATGCCCTTAAAATGAAACAAAGAACTATAAGAGTGCCTATGACTTATATATATTTGAATAGAATTTTCTGCTTTACTAATTCCGACATTCATTCCATATCATTTAAGGCCCATATGAAGTGAACACATAGGTGAAAGAATGATTTTCTACATACTTCATCTGTAGTTCCATGAATATTCTTCAAATTTATGGTGGTTCCCTTTCTATTAGCTCTTCTAAACTATGTTCTCAAATCAATATTATCTCAAAAGCAAAGATTCTTTATATATATATATATATATATATATATATATAAATATATATATATATATATATACACATACATACACACATACACATACACACATATCATTGAGATTATTAAAACTATAAGAGCTTTCTTATATTTTCCTGGAGATTTATTAAACTATAATATTTCGTATGCGAAATAAATTATGGTGACCCATAGAATCAATAAAATAAAAAAGCAATAAAATGCACTGTTGTTTTTTTTTTTTTTTTTTGCCACAATATGTAAGGTGAGCCAAAATGGGAAATTATACATATTTTTCTAGAAAAATCATTTTTATCCTCTGAAATAATCATAAGAACAGCAAATAAAAACAAAACAAAAATCTGTATTGTGAATGCTAACTTGAACCATGCCAACAAGCATTCAAAAGATTAATCAAAGACTTGACAGTTGTTAACAGTTCAACATGGTTCCCATAATTATCCAATTAAACATATAATGCAAATAGTAGAACTCTTATGGGTTCCATAGAGCATGAATATCAGGCTGCTTCAGAAAACTATTAACTGTAATGTACTGTCTGCTGAGTCAGAAGAAAGTGAAAGGAGAACTACATTTATAGAGGAAGGCAAACAGAAGAAAAATAGAGTGGGGAGACGCGTAACTCAACCACTCTTTATGTGGTCATATAAACACAACAGACAGTGGTAAAATCCAGAAAACAAAATTTAAGTAACAATTATTGTAAAACCAAAAGAATGCAAAGCAATGACTTTACCCTATAATTCCTACTGGCTGCACTCTACCCACAGCATACTTCAACCACACTTTTCCAGCTCGCTGCTAAGTTAGAAACATGGATGTAATTATAGTTGTTGGCTTTTGACTCTGTCTATAAACCATGCAGAGATAAACTGCTATTAGTGAACATACCAACTCCATATAATTGTGTTTTGACATTATAGGTAAAAACAGTGAGAAGGAAAACTAACCACAGCAATTATAAACAGCATGCTCAAGGGCACGTCGGGTCACTTATGACCTTGACTAAATTATAATCCTTAAGCTGCATTTTCACACATTCAGATGCACACACACATACACACATGTGCGCGAACATCCCACACCTGTCTTTTTTAGGGAAATGAATTTAGTGAACATAAAAACTACTAAAATATATATTCATAAATACTCAAAGGAACACAAAATATGTACTGTATGCATCAAATATCTGTACTTAAAAAAATTTAATATATTTTTAAAAGCCAAAATATAAATTTTAGAAGAAATATTTTGTGGTAAGTGTTCATTCTAAAAGTATTCTATTTTGCAGCTGTATCTACTCAGGAGGAGAGTTGAGGAAATAGGATTCGGTATCAAAACTTCTGCTATCGTATAAGTTGGGTTTAGATTGTATTATTTGGAAGATAATTTTTAAATGCTTAAACCATCTACTTATATTGATAACATTTTTCCAATAATTTTCAACTATTTACTTCATTTTATTGGCTGTAGACAGAACTATTATATCCATTTCTTTTTATAATTGCCTTCCCTTCTCCCACCAAGATGAGACCACATGGCATCAAGAGAGCAATAAATATTCAATAAATTATTTAAGCATGATACTCTGAAATAAAATGTAGTATCGTTTTCAACGACTTTTCCTCTAAATTACAAAATGATTTATAATCAGCAACAATGTAAATGTGACAATCACAATAGCATTATATACTATATGTGGTAGTAGTCTCCTTCGCAGAAGTCCAACTTATAAGTGATGTTTTATTTTATTAGATTATTCATAGAAATTGAGATATATAAACATGATATTTAGAATGTGTTAATGCCATTAAAATAATCTCAGATATTTGCATATTTCTTAAAAGTGTACATATATTTTTTTAATGTGCTTTTCTTCTTTGGTATTCTTAATAAGCTGATCAGAAATGCAAAAGTATTTGCTTTTTTTTTTTTTACTGATCAGGAAACAGGTGTCTGAGGTGAGGCAACTTGCTCAAAATACAAATCTAATGAGAAGCCAGGCAAGCCAGGTGAGCTCCTTGTACATGGATCCAGAGCCTGAAAACACAGGTTCAAATCCTGCTCCTCCTCTGACTCACTGCTGTAAAAATTTGGAAAGCACAGTAATGGCTTCCACGTCAGGCAGTTGTGAGAATTAAATGAGATATGATATGTAAAGCACTTACCAACACAGTGCCTGGCATATAGTAAGTCCTTAATAAATATTAGATGTCATTGGCTGTTGTTACTGTTACTGCTATCTTAGAGCCAGCTAAAACAATTTTGACATGGTTAAAAGATTACATAAATAATTGCATAAATATCAAGAGAGATATCTTAATATATCAATATCTGGAGATTAAAGTTTGGCACACATTCTAAAAGAAGACTGACATAACTAAATATCACTGTAATTCTTGACTGGGAGGTCTTGGAGAATGAGCTGCATTGGCTGTTAAAGGTTTTCTAATAAAATATTTACTGATTTATGTCATCTCACCATTCAGGAGACACAGGTTTAAGGAATTTAGATTAAATTGAGAAAAAACTACACAAATTAAAACGGGTAAAATGGCAACAGTGCACTAGTGTCTGAACCAACTTTATCTTGGGGATCAAAGTTCCCCTGCTTTAACTGCCACATTCCAGCCTGGACAGAATAGTTTCTGTGTAACTAACTGGCAAGTCTAGCATCCTGACTGAAAGTTCATACTTAAAGGCTTTAATGTAATGTCTTTGAGGACAATGGATTCCTCATTCAGTGCAAGAGCAATCCCGATCGTGTTCAGGGCTGCAAGAACTCAAGTTGATTCAGCCTAAGCCTTCACTGTTCTTTTTATAAAACATCTCTGAAAGGAAATGAAAAAAATAGGAAGAGAAAACTATCTGTATTCATGTTTTGCAGCAAATATATAAAGTCAATATGTTTAATTGTCTTGTGCAGGAGTCGGGAACACCAGAGAAAAGTTTCACTTGTTGCTCACTGAAGGTCAGAACAGCGATGTCTGTGGGACAAACCAATGCACATCCAGGAAGGTAGAAATAGAAATATTTACAGTGGACAGATAAAAGAAACCATAATAATTATTTCTTCCTCTAGGTAGGGCCACATGAGATTTGGCGACAGCTCTCTAACTGCTTTACAGGCATATACTATTATAAAATGTAACTTGCATTCCTTGAAAGTGAAGAAAAGGCCCTTTTTAAAAATTGTTTTACTTAGAGAAGATTGAAGAACAAGTTTTTAAATGGAGAGGTAGTAGCAGTGAAGTTGGAAATATGAGTGAGAAGGAAGCAGTCATGGGTTTAAATCTTAGCTCTATCATTTACTAGCTGTCTGACTAGAGATTTATTCAACATATTTAAGCTCATTTTCTTCAACTATTAAATGATGATCATACCTGCTTCTTGGGTAACTATGATGATTACATTAAATGATCCAGGTGGCGCATAAGACATTCTCAACATGCTGTAGTTATTTTAATTATTATTACTACCAATTATTATTACTATAATAATAAGAGGAATCCCTGCCATTCTGAAGAGAAAGGGGAGTCATTTCTGGATCTTTCCATAACATTATCTTTCTCACTAACATGCATTGTCTTATATAAGAAAGAAATCTACCCATTAAACCAAAAAGTGAATTAAATATATAGGGATAGAGAGTAGAGTAGTTTCTCTCCTGCAAACCCTAGGATGATTTACAAATCTCATAACTTTTGATCTAAATAAGTAGGACTCAAAATTCGAAAATAGTTTTGACTCTGTTTAGAAAAATTCAGCAAAGAAATCATTATGAAAATCAAAATATGTATCCTTTGTTTATATATCTATTTTCTTCAGAAAACTCTCATCACAAAAAGAACTCAGAATACATTTATTTACTCAGGCGTAAGTGAATGTCAATAAACCTGAGAAAACAACCCAACTTTTCTAACAAATAAGAAAAGAAGAAAAAAATATTCTAAGACTTGTAAGAAACACCATTAATTTCATATGGTATAAGAGGAATAGAAAAGGTTTTATAAAAATCAATCATAAAGACCATAATTCGTATTCCTGAAGTGCTGGATTACAATATATGGCTCTTGATTTGCTTAATCCTCTCTTTAAGGCTGTTTCATTTTCCCCATATAGTCTCTGTGGTTTACGCAATAAACACATCCAGTTTCAGGGTGTCATACAAAAGTACAACAGAATAGGAGGAAACAACAAATGAGAAAGACTGCTTGGTTTAGGAGAAAAGATTAGCCTGCATATCACTATAACTTTACTTTTTTATATCAGAATTAATAAATCGAAATTGAAAGAAACTACTTACAAATCAAAGATAAAACAAAAAATCATTTCAATCCTTTTAAAAATGTGCACCTAAGTTAAAACGAGCATATCTTTGTAATATGCAGAGATTGTCCCTCACTATACAACATTTTCTTGTGTTCCTTCTACCCTAGTGTGAATAGAGTAACTTTACCATCTAAAGTGAGGGTTAAGAAAGAGCTCCGAAGACAAACTACATGGGTTCAGATTTGGGCTCTGTCACTTAACTACATGGGTTCAGATTTGGGCTCTGTCACAAACTACATGGGTTCAGATTTGGGCTCTGTCACTTAACTACCTCTGTCACTTAACTACCATGGAGTTCTCATTTATGAAAGGACAGTGAAGTATGTACCTCGTATGGTTATTGAGGATTAAACATGTCACATAGATAAAATTCTCAAAACAATTCCCGATACATAGTAAGTGCTCACTAAATATTAGCTGGACAAGGATATACTAAACAGCTTTGTGGAAAAATCACCACAGCCCAGAAAATCCTCCCCACCTTTACTCAAATTATCTATTGAGCCTCAGGTCAATGCAAGGCCTTTTTCAAGTCATTAACTCATTTAGCCCTACAAAAAGCTTTTAACATTATCTCCAATTACGCAGAAGAAATGGAGCTTAGGGTACTTTAAAACACTTGCTGAAAGTCCTACAGCTAAAAATAATGTTAAAAAAAAACAAACAGTTTTTCGATTCGTTCTCCTGTATGACAGTTTTCGTGGCTCCTTCCAGCAAGATCCCACTACTTGCACTCCTAGTCACTTCCTCCAGTGATAATCACCCATCAGACTAACATGTTAGTTGCAAAGACTGCAATAGATCTGCTAATGTTTGAGGAGCTGGAGAAAATATTGGGTGTACCCTCAATCCTACATTCTCTTCTTCTGTTTGGTCCATTAATAGCAATCTCCTTACAAAGCCCAGCAGGTACTCACTATTCCTCCAAGCTTTAGTACAGTTCACGATTTTCTCACTTCTGAACAGTATGGTGCTAATGCCGCTCATAGCCCAGTGCAATGGCTCCAGTTAGGAGCAAGGCTAGAGTTTAGAAAGGTATCCTGACATGTTTCCAATTTCCTGAAAGAAAAGCTAGATGCACCAAGATGCCATAGAACATGGTTGTTATTATCATATATACCCTACAAAAATGTTTGTGTCATATAGATGAAAAAAATTATATTTGTTCATCAGAATAATCCATTCCCATGGCCTCACTATTTTTTCAGAAATTGTCACAAGCTTTCATAAGTCATTTCCTTCAAATGCTGTTTGCATAACTACCATTACTCTTTCACAAAGTATTTATTAAGCACCTAATGGCAATGCCTTTTAGTTAAGAAAAACAAAAAACAAACAAACAAACAAAACAAGAAACATCAGATAATTCTTTTTAAATTGTCTCTCCCTACTATAAAGTTAGTAAAATGTCTGTCTTCTCTATATTGTAATACCAATACCTAGTACAGTGCCTGATACATAGTAAGTACTCAGTGAATATTTGTTGAGTGACTAAGCAGTTTGTTGATAGAAGAATGGTTTTAAAATGCCGTCATAAAATAGCAAACTGATATAGATTTCTTTTTACATTTCAGTGATCATACTCCTGCTGTCTCTGCATAGCGTAATCAAGATTCAACTATATAATCAACATTGTATATACCCTTATGAGAAATAAGGGAAAGAGACATATGAAAAAAGAGAAAATCTGATCATTGCCCTCTAAGAACTTACATTCACTTTTTATTTGTCTGAGGGGGTGTGAGGAGCACAGAGGAACTGAGAATTTCATACACTAGATTCAATTCTATCTTCAGGAGCTAAGGCTGGTAACCTTTAAAGTGTGAGAATTACGTTAAAAGAGCTCTAATATAGCTACTACAGTCAAAGGATTTTCATAGTTTTCATTTTTTTTTTCTCTATCAATGAAGAAACACTATGCTCTGAAGTAGGTATTACTCACAAAGAGCAAAATGTATTAGGGAAATTCAAAACATAAAGCTGGAATTATTTTATTGTGTGTATCACTACATCAGTTCATTGCTTTTAGTAACAAAAGTATATATTGCATCAGATCCCATACTTCAGACTGATTAAAACACACCTCATCACACTGAAACAATTCTTTTTTTTCTACTTGGTTTGGGAGCCACACTTGATTTTTGAAATAATAATAATAATAGTGATGTAAACTGGACACAAGATTGAATTCAGCTACCTTCAGAATATTTAATAAAATGTTTTTTGCAGAATATTCTGCTTTCCAGATTTTTTAAACTCTATAAAAATAACTTCTCAATTCTAAAATATGTAAAACAAATTATTAAATATATAACACATAACAAATATGTATTCACATTTCTCATTCAAGATTATAAACGATAAAATACTAGAATAAAAAGATATTATATAATACATTTTTAAACAATGTATATAGGATTATACTTAAATCCAAGAGCTAAGCTAAATATAAGAATGATTCAGATATTAGAATTCAATATTACTAGCCACAGTTAAAAAAGGAAAGAGATTAATCAATCAAAGCCATTTAGTATTGAGAATTTTAGCATCTGGGCCAAAGCTTCCTATTGTTCTTTTATTAACCATTTTTTAAAAAACAAAACAAGTTAGTTGTCAAAAATAGCAAAGTATATAATTCTCAGTATAGTATATATTATTGACAAATAGAGTTCATTTATATAAGAGGTATTCTTGGTTATCTGTTTCATCTTGTTTTGTTTTTGTTCTACAACCCCTGAGAAAACCCTGCTTAAGACTCACCTCCTCTCTGTGACCTTTCCATTCCAATCCCACAGGGTCTCCTCCCAGAGAGCTCAGCAAATCTAACTATATATAGTAGTTGATGAGACTGTTAGTTAGTGGTATACTTGTTCCACTATCTCTGGCATTTTTCCTTCTCATAAACACTGCAAGTGACCATTGTCCTCTGTTTTCTACTTGTACATTATTTGGGAGCAGCCATCTATTTTTTAACTATTTTTTTCCCTAACTCTTTAAAACATTGAAAGTACTTACTACAGAGCTCCTACTCAATCAATGTATTTCTCAACCCTTTTCCATCTTTATCCCAAGAGTTATAAATTTTCCACGAAAGACACATTTTATTAATTCATGTCTACTTCCTTGACTATATGATGTATGTGAAATCATATTAATCATATACAGAATTTTCAAAAATTAATATACCATATATGTGCATACATACACACTTTGGAAAAATCAAATGACTGATCGAATGAATAATAACCAGATAAAGGTCATTATTCAGTGACAGTTGAGGAAAAGTTGCCAACACCCAAATTTTTTAGGCACTTAAAGTATATCACTAATAAAGATTTTTAAAAATTTTTGTAGCATTTCTAATAAACAAGGCTAAAGAGTCAAAATTATTCTTCAGAGATTAAACTTACAGAAAATGCTGAGATATCGCTTCCAAATTTTTTATGGGACTATAATTCAGCACTATCAGAGACATAAAAGAGAAAAAAGTATGTATCACCATTCGAGCCTCTGAAAAGGCTTGGAATTTTATAGTCTTGGTTTCCTGGATAAATACCATTGCCTCGAGTATTTCCTTCTAGGCAACAGTTATGGGTATATTCTCTTTTGTTTCTGATTATGTTTATGTCTGGGATTTCCTTATAACCTAAATGAAAAGCCTTATAAAAAATGGACAGTAGTAAAATATACTGCATTTTAAGAAGAAATTTTTATAGGAGTCCAACATGTCTTCATGCTCCTAGGAAAGGCTATTCTTTAAGTCACTAATACTAAAATGAGCATTATGATTTGCTGTGGTTCTCTACTATTTACTTCTTTAGGATCAATGTGAGACATTACATAGCAACTACAATACTGTATTTTAATTTTTACTATATTATGATTTTGTCTTCCCACTTTTGGCATAATATTGTCCCTAACTTAATGCTCTGCCCCTCAAAACTCTTTTGAGATCAAGTCTTCCAGAATCCTCAGCTTAGGTGGTGAGGATTCATTCATTGAACAAATAAGGACTCAGTACCTAACACAGCGGACACTGTACTGGTTGCTGATTAAAATTCATGGCAATAATTGCAAACATCCTATTGAGTACCTACAATATGATAGGCATGGTCTTTAAGCACCTCAGAAGAATTTTCTCATTTCACCCTCACAACTGCCAAATAAAGTCAAGTGTCCACTGCAGAGCTCAGGAAATCAAATCTTAGAAGATATAACTAATTTACCCAATCACATAGTAAATAGCAGTAAAACAAACATTTGAACCTACAGCTTGATTCTAGAGTGAGCTCTATTGCTAACGTGGATATTGTACTTCATATAGTCTCATTTCACTCATTCTTGAAATTTAAAGCATATGTTAGGTAGGAATGACATTTCTTATATGAGTGGAGATACAAAAAAAAAAAAGTCTCAGTAAAAAACAGATTTTTCCCATTTGAGGAGCTTCCCTTGTATTACCTCAGTAACATTCATCTCATTTTCCTCAATGTTATCCATATTCAGTTTAAATAAATTATACTCATTCATCCAACAAATACATATCATCTATTTAATAGTGTGCTCTCATAACTTTTCCATTGATTTTGGTGTCATGCACTTGCATAATAACCATCTTTTATTCTTCTATTTTTCTATCTACAATTGTGCCTTTGAACATGCTTTCAAGCTTTCCCAAGTATAAACTATCAAAGTGGAAATTAGCTACTAAAAGTAGCTGATTTTAAACTTTTTCTAATACTGCTACTATCTCTGCTTAAACTTACTAATCTCTATTGTATTCAGATATGCCTTGATATATATAAGCACACTGCAGGACATTGATAAAACATAATTTATAGATAAATCTTCCATGTTATAAAAGAAGTCTTACCTTAGCAAAAGTTTTCTTTTGAAATTGAGGTCCCTTTGTGAAGTTAATATGTTTTGGCTTCTAAAAATTAAACTAAGGAAAAATTCTTAAAATTTTTAAAACATTTCTTAAATAAAATAAGGTATATAGATGTTTGTTTTAAACTTTAAGAAATCAATTTTTTAAAACTAAGATGAGAGCTATATACCACGCAAAGGAAAATGGAGATACTATAATTATTAAATGAATCTAAAACCCGTAGAAATCCAGGAAGCAGAACTTAAACCAACTCCTTATAACCGGGTCTACTTTTTCTTCCAATATCTATCTAACTTTCAAAAAATAGTTTTTCTTACTATCAATCTCAAACATGATCTACCATGTTACTGGAAATCTGGCAGGACATATTTAACGGGTCCTTGCTGTTTTCCAACCACCATCAAATCCATTTTAGTTGACCACACCTAAATAGTATTCCCCATCCACCAAAGAAGAGAAAGGAGTCATTTTTATGAAGACCATGGCTGCAGACTGACTTCATTAGCATATATCCTATGAAAAGGTATAAAAGAAAAAACTGGACTCTTGAATCAATTGATCTCAATTAGTTACAAATCATAATATAAGCCTTTTAATCACAATTTTCCTCTATATTCCTTAAAAAATGCTACTATGTTTACAAAATAACTTTTTATTGTTAATGCTTATTTATGCCCATGTAACAATAAAACTAACACAAACAACCAAAGTGGCTTTGGGCCTCTCTGAGACTCAGTACCCACAGCTGCAAAGTGAAAAAGTCTCTAGGGATTCTCTCAGCTCTAAATTTATATTGGATAAAGACCTCGTTCTCAAAAAAAGAAAATTTTAATCTAGATTGAACCCAGCGATTTGACTATTGGACTTTGAATTGAGCAACATGAAAGTGTTACTCAAGAGTCAAGTTACACATTTTCTATTTCTCTTTAATAAATAAAATGTATTAAAGTCTCATATTTAACAAGAATATGCTGAGCTTTATTAAATATTGCTTAACATGAAGGGCATCGTCCCTCTGCCAACATAACCGGCAGCCAAATTCCTAAGATGCCAGAGCTACTTAGAGGGATAGCGGAAGTCCTCAAGCCAATTCCCGCACTTAACAGATAAAGAAACTGAGTCACTGATATGCCCGAAGTCTCCCAGGTAACTGCAAGCAGTAGAGCTACCAATTTTCTTCTCTTCCTCTTCAGCATGCTACTGCAATCACTATGTGGCATAGAATGAAACTCTACATCAGTAAACAAAGGAACGGAAGAAGGTAATTCCTTTACCCAGTCAGTAAATAATGGAGAACCTAAAATTTCTTTTTTTTAATGCAAAGACCTATGTTCAGAAACTTACAGTTCAAAGTACATTAAGTAAAACCATGTCCGTATGCAGATATGTCTTCTCCCACATGCATCTTAAGAAAATAGCAAACAAAAAAATAATTTATCATCTGCCCCTAGAAAACAAAAACTGAAATTAAAAGAAAGAATGGAGTAAATCTAAATTGTATATTTTCATCTCTTCTAAAAGGATTAAATAACAGAATTCTAAATGGTTTGTTTGTACTTTCCATGCAATATGTAGATTAAGCATGAAATTCTGTTTGGGACACTTTGACATCTGTTTTCAGTGCATTACAATGAAATCTGGGGACTTGATACATACATTTGCTGTAATAAAACTGTCACTAATCAGTGTTTTCCAAAATATTGCCCATAACTATTACTATTCAGTAGTCTCATTTGCATGATCTAATATTGTTGCTACATCATGTTTTTCCCTGACAATGTGTTAGCTGGTCCCAGGCACATGGTCTAAAATGGCTGCAAACCACTCAGCAATCTCAGCATTTCCATAGTACTCTGTACATACGCATGCAATCTGTCCTAAAACTGAACTAATGCTTCATCCTTCATGAACTATTTTCCCTGTTACTGGAGCACCCAAGGTTGAATTCATATCAACAACAATAAAGAGTCTACATAGAGGAGGAAATTATGCCTCTTGGGGCTTCTACAACAGAAGATGTAAACATAATCCTAACTCAGAAGTCCCTTCAACAAATCTGTTATATGCTGTTTGATTGGTGAATGCAGTCTGTCATTAACTTAAATCCTTTCTATGAAACACAAAACAAGATTGGACCAGACTTTAAAATAGGGCTACGTCATTTTCTCTAAGATTGAGAAATAGCTATATCAATGGCAGGTACCAAGAAACACCAGCTCACAAGGTGTTAACACAACCTCCTGGATATTAGATTGAACAAGTTTCCACTTCATATTGCACGTATCTGGTGGGTCATGCACAAAACTTAGATCTCAGGGGAGAAGTGATTCTGAGAGCTCAAACATGGTATTCACCAAAAACAAACACTTACTAAAAACAATATGTCTACCTATGCTGATTTAAAATGAATTCCATATTTTATCAGTGCTTGGCATCGTATTCATCTCGCTTAATAGTCCAATATAATTTCATTTTGTTCTCCTATGAACTCATCTTAAACCTGAACTATATTTCTCTATACACATGTTCTATATTATACAAATGTTGGATACAAAAAGCAGATTAATCGTAGGCCCTAATGCTGTGTTTGTTAGTACTAAGAAGTTATTCCAAATGTTCCAAAAGGGATTAATGTAGTATAACAAGTCTATTTAATTATTGTAAGACCAGTGATCCTCATATTACTATAAGCAGCTTTCCCCTTATTTGGAGACTGTAAATAGAACAGATATTGTTACATGATAACCATCAGTCTTATCCAAAAATATTAATGTTTTACCATCAGGAAATTTAAAGTAGTATGCTAGTATTTCCAGGAGGTTATAAAAAGCAACATTATTTAAGAACCAGATATTCGTTGCCATTTTAGGTCAATACCAACTTT
Organism: Pteropus medius; assembly: GCF_902729225.1. NCBI lineage: Eukaryota > Metazoa > Chordata > Mammalia > Chiroptera > Pteropodidae > Pteropus > Pteropus medius. The sequence goes on along the minus strand of NW_024340692.1, from coordinate 5,294,244 downwards.
AAAAGATAAGTTTAAACAAAGTTTTTCCAATGTATTAGACAAAAATACCAAATCCTTCTGCAATCAAAAGCAATTAATTTTAGGTATCTTTAATATTTTCAGATGTACTTTGTTTAAAAGTACTATAACACATGCTTTTTGATTTTTTTTGTATCTCATGAACAGAATAGCCACTAAACGCCATGTACATTCTATAAAAGAAAAGGCATGACACAGATATTAAAAATTTTGTGCCAGAATCTAAACAAGCTAATCAATATTCTGATTCTGCTTTCTGCACACCCTAGTTACCCTTTAACTGATGAACAAACAGTGAGATAACTTTTCGTATTAACTCCTGACTAAAACCCTAAGGTATTACAAAATGCTTCATATAAGAATATGATTTTTTTTTTTTGCACTGCATCAATGTGACATTTAATTTAAGGTATTTCCCTAGTAGGGATTGTGGTCATGGGTTCATCTCTCCACTTTCCAAACCTGCTGTGCAAAACAAGGCAGGGGAGCAAGCTGCTGGCCCTGAACAACAAGTACCATTATTAGTTCCCAAGGATCTGGCCCACAAGGTGGCTTCATGACCACACGAATTCAACCACCACAGCTACTAAAGTCAAACACCAATCCCAAATCTAGTTTGGGAAGAAAAAGTAAATGTTTTAACCACTTCCCATTTAGCTTCCAGTTGTTCTTAGTGAAAGTGAAATCATTTTAAGTAAGAAATATTAACTTTTTTCCTCTAGAGATCATTTAATTAATTTTCCTAACATCGTAAAAAGAACAAATGGGAAAGATTGACTTAAAGAAGAGTTAAATGGCAATAAAGTTAAAACAATACGTGTAACTAATTAAACATCTTGAGTTTCAACGCAACAAGGGGACATTTTTATTTTTTCTTCTTTTTCTTTTTCAATTACAGTTGACATTCGATCTAGGGGTCATTTTTAAATTAAACACTTTCAAACATAAATCTAAAAACCAGCAGCTTGCTCTCTTCTTCAAGAACAATCCAGTCTAGCCACATCATCATCACTTCTGTCCAACAAAATCTAAAACATAAGTGTAATTCTCCCAAATGTTGGCAATTTAATTTTCTTGTAAATAAGAGTCTTATGCTTTTACTGGATTGCAATGAATTACAACGAATTACAGTGAATTACTTGCTAGGAATACCCTTCATTCTACACGTAAGTTGAATTACTTACTCAGAGTGCCACTAATAAAATTATTTTACTCTTTCCTTTCAAACACTCTTAAATTGATCAAGAAATTAATTCTCGGGTAATTCTGATATAAAGGATTTCTAAAACTTACAATTTAAATAGATTTTAAAACTATATACAAATAGCTAACTTCATGTGCCTACAGAGAATTTCCTAACAAATATCTATGTACATTACTGTGATCAAGACTTTCATTTTCTCTTTGGAATGTCTTATCACCTGAGATACGTAACAACTAATTGATGACCTATTGCTTCAACACCCAATCATTCCTTCTTTTCACAACTGGGTAGTTTCTCTGGAACTCTATCTACACTATGCTGTGTTCCTTTATAGAGAGTAATAATAGCTATTGTATGTTATTGCTTTACTTACATGAATTATTTCATGTAATCCTAAAACAGCTCTGTTAAATAGGCATTTTAATCTCCATTTTACAAAATGGAATACCAGAGTACATGGAGCTTAAGTGACTTGGCCAAGGTCACAAAGCTGATAAACGGCATAACCAAGACTAGAACCCAAAATGTCAGATTTGTCCACTTACTTTCTACGCTCTATACACATTAAAAAGGCAGGAAGAAGGGAAATCTGCTCAACTCTAAAAGCAATCCAAAATTCAAAGGATGACGGAATATTTTAAATTGCATGTTATTTACTCTTCAATCTATGAAAGAACTGTCCTTCTTAACTAATTCCTGAAAGATCTAGGCCCTGCCTCTCTTTTTTTCTCTTACTTCACTTCTCTTCAATGCTCTCCAACATGCACACACGCACCCACCAAATAGCCGTGGTCCTGGAACTTAACCTCTTTAATGGCTGAGATCTACTTTGAAAGAATTTAATGTTGGAACTCATATTGACTTCTGGAAAAAGTCATGGACATTCTTTAAACTCTCAAGGGCTGGTTGCTGTTCTTGTACCCCAGTTCCACTGCATTTATGAGGCATTAGCCCACTAACTACTTCCAAATCTGACTGTGTTGGCTCTACCACTGAGGACACCAGAGAAAAAGAAAAAAGGCAAGAGAGATGTTTTCTAGTCTATACTGGCTTTTATACAAGAGGAGAGAGAAACTGATGCTACTGTCTAAATTCAGATTCAATACATTGCATTCACCCTTCCTTCTTCAGACCGCTAAGATGCTAGATTATCAATATAATTAATGCTGAAAAGCATTTAAATTCCTTGATCTTTTGAACATTCCTGGGGGGAAATAGTTTAAAACAACAACAACTAAAACAAAGAAAAGAAAGAAGAAAACTGTTCTCACCTGCCATTTCAGATACTTTTTAAATGGGAACAGAAACATCTAGTGCTTTTTTCCAAGGTTCTAGTGCCTGTACCACATTGGCTCTCATCTGTCAGTGTATCCACACACATGTATAAACAGTATGCGACATACAACTAAGGAAATGCACATTCTAACTTAAACTTCCTTTTTTCCTCTAATAATTTAAAAATAAAATGTAACAGCTTGGATTTTAAATATTTAATCTGGCAAATATAGGAAAAATCATGAACTACAATGTCATATTTGGCAAAGAAAAATTTGGTAGGATAAAAATATCTGTTTTAACACTTTAGAAGGCATTTCCAACATTTTAAAAATAAAATTATTTCACTGCTTCGGAAAAGAAGAACAGAGGCAAAATTCTTTATTTTCACATATGAGGTCTTCATAGAGAATACAAAAAACAATTTTTATATTCATCAAAATAAATATTTAATTTCACATACTGGCAAAAATCCCCACAGAAATACAACTTCAAATTTACTAATGATTCACTATTATATCATAAAATTTAGCTATTTAAGTCATGAAGAATAGGCTTCCCCTAAAATTATAGCTTATAAAATGGAATATATAAAGTTACAACATTACTCTCACTTTTAAAAAATTTTGGTTTTGTCCTACATGTTGAATATATAGCTTTTTCCAATACTGGACAAAGATTTATAGGTGAAGTTTAAGAGTCAGTCATTTTAGGACTTATACATTGGTAACCAAAAGCCTAACTAAATTTACCACTTTTACCCTGTATAATGACAATAAAATATTTTTATTGTACCAGCTCAAAATGTCGAAAAGTAATTATTAAGGAAGCCATAAATATAAAAAGCTGAAAAGTTGACCTCAGAAGAGTGGGGGAAAGGAAATTGTGATATGCATCATCATAAAACACGGAAACTGAAAACCTAAGCAGGAGAATCCCAAATGCCTCCAAATGCCAGAATACTATCCCCCACCTCCTGTAGCAAGGAGGGCTGCAAATTTGTCCCCATCACTGTCAGCAAACAAAAGAAAGTCACTTCTACAGCCAGACCATGTCAAACAGAAGACGTAGCTACAGCAGAGGGACGCCTTGAATCCACTGGGGTGTAAAGTCAGGGCTGGGGCTTTTTGTCAGCTATTACCATAAAAGAATAAGAGGAAACAGTGACATTAATACACAATAGAAAGGTCAAACAGCTTGCAGCCATTTCATGACCCAGACAAGTCAAGGTCAAAGGATTCAGGTAGCAACTTAGCCAGGGCATAAGTTACAGCACAAATGAATTGTTTTAACACATCAGCTTTGGTCAATTAAACCTAACAAGGCAAGTTGCATCACGTAGCAGGGTTCCTGACACCAAGGCCAGAAGCTGAGACCGACCTCATAAAACAAGGCTTTTAACATAGCATAGCAAATTTAAGGTAATCCATCCAGAAACTGCAGATGTCAGAATAATAAAATACAAGTTGTCCTAAGCAGAAACGTTTTTCACACTTTAGAATTCACTAATAGAGGGGTACAGTCTTCATATTGACGTACTCGTGTTATTAACATAGAAATAAATGTAATCCCCTACTCACGTGAATTATAGAATACATCCTATTTCAAACTTTCTTTACATCTGTGCTCATGATTAGATTTTTGCCCTAAGCTGTACCATTTCCTGTTAAAAGCAATACATTTTTCTGCATATTTTTTTCTACGTGAGTTCAAAAAAATCAAGTCAAAAATATCTTCAGCTTCATTCAGCATCTGAATATTTATTAGTGTCACAATATTAACTGATGCTTGTTAAATGTTAATGTGTAGTTTTGTGGAAGATATATGTATTTCAAAATCCAAATGAATAGTTTATTTAATTTTCTATTTTGGGAAATGGGGTTTAAGCTAACCAGCATTTTAAAACTGAAAACACTTGGATTAAGATTTTTTTCCAAAGGCAATTCTGATTTTTTTTTTGCACTTGCTTAAACAAATCCCATTTCCAACTGATTCGTGCTTCGTCCATAACTTCTTACATGCCCCAAACTGCCTTAAAATGGGATTCTGAAAATATACAACCTCCAGGCAACTCTCAGCTAGTAAAATTACTTCATCCATCACCCCATATTTTCAATTATATAGCCCTTATTCAGAGTTCTTTAATTTCTCTGTGATTCATCAATGCTGTCCCGTTTAAAACTATCATCATAAACAGAGAATATGTGTATCTGAGTGTTTTATTATAAATAAAGTATTTATGCACAAGAATAGTTTGCATTCTCATCATAGAACATTGCTTAATGTAAATTTTTAGAATTTTTTTTTGTATGTGTGGCCTTCAATTCAGCCTCAAGGTCTTTCCACCTTATTGTTTAATTGGTAGCCATTTCTTCCAATTTTCTGAGTAATATAACAACCAAAAAGCCCAACCATTCAAGTCCCATTAGCCTTACATCCTGTAATGTACAGTCTAATACAAGCTAATCCCGCAGACTCACTCTTCACTACATGCACTTAGTTTTCGCAAGTTCTCGATGCCAAATCCTAACAACTGAATTCAGTTAAATTAACCACATCACATAATTAGAGTTCAAGGGCCCAAGAATGTGCTTTAAAATGAGACGACATACCACGTTGCCACAGAAAAGTGAGTATGATTAAAAGGAAGCTCCCCTGTCGCTATGCTTGGCACTGAGGCATGCTGCTGTAATAACTTCAGTTTCCGATCGCATAACCACTAGTCCTTGAGATTTCTAAAATTATTCCTCCTCCACAAAGATGGAGGAAAAAAAGTTGGAAAACTCTGCTTTGAACATTATGTTGGCTAACCATTTGCTCTGTCACAGCACATACACTAAAAAACTCCTCAAGTGTCGTGAGTTCTACTTTGATCGACTTCAAACTAGCAAATGCCGTTCTTCCACAAACTGAAGAGAAATTTCTAGTTTCAGAGCAAGGAATCACCCTTGCCTTTGCCCATAATTTTCAGATACTTAAGAATTCCCAATTTAATGAGTGTTTCATGTGCTATTTACACTCTCTGCAAACCTTAAGCTCCACACAAAGCAATAATTATTCCTCTGATTATAAAGTCAGTTATCATGTAAGCCACTGGGATGACAGAAATGAAAACTTGCTTATATCAACTTTAAGAATTCCAGAGAATTCTCACTCAGCCTTCCATTGGGTCCCTCCCTTTTCAGGTGCTGAAATTCCAACTAGTTGGCAGAGGGGGAGAATAAGAGTGCTTGCTATGTAAAGGAGTTATTTTTTAATCCTACTGGTCTAGGTTTTCCATCAAAACAAGCGCAGTAAAATTTTGTGAGGAGAAAGACTTTACTAAGTCAGATATCTTAGATTGTTGTTTCAGATCATAGTGCCAACTTTAAAAGGAAAAAGTTAATGGAAGATTAAAATTCTAATTTCCTTTTGGCAGTTTCCCCTTAAATTCCAAATTTAGGGGGAAACAAATAAATAAAAAAATCCTGCCAGATCTATATTATTATATCTACGGGTAGATATACTTTCGAAAACAGAAACTTTAAAGAACTAAAGCAGCAACAATAGGCGGCCTCCCTAAATGGCTCCTGCCCAGCTTTAAGTCTCCAAGCACACACTGTCAGGGAGCCACCTCTTGGGAGACCCAACCACCATCTCTTGTCACCGTGATTCAAAGTTCCCCCAAATTACCATTATTCCTGGGTAATAAGCATCATTTTCGTTCTTTTAAATATGGAGTTATTTTACCACACACAAGAGATAGAGTGCACTAAATTTGCTAATCCAAACACCTTATCTGTTTGAATATTTTTTATTACAAAATGTGTAGTGCTGTGTATATTAGTGGGCAGGGATGCCTAATGCTGTAAGTGGAATATTTTATCCACCTTTGCTGCCTCCAGAAAGTGGGGCACTGTATATTTTTTAACTATTCGAAAATCATAATTGATATAACAAATGAGCCATCCCTCCCTCTCTCCCCCTCCCTGTCCCCTTTGAAAAGTGAGATCATATTAACAGCAATGCAAGAGCTTAGTCTGCCATATCAGACCACAGATGCCAAGCTTTCCCAGCTGACAAATGGGGCCTCAGAGTTTAACTCTTGAATTGTCTAGCCAAGCTATCTTACGGCAGGGACATCATGGCATAGAGGGCAAACTTCTGGCCCCTCAGACTGTGTTTTCTTCTTATCAGTGAGAAAATTGCTAAGTATCTTATCTTACAATATATGTTCCCACAAAGGTCTCATTAAGTCTAGGAGCAAGACATGCCAATAAGAGCCCTTCTTTATCTGGTGAACTGTGTGTGAGCCAGTATGCAAACAAATGAGTACTGGAGTTCATGAGTTCAGTCAAGGACAGGATGCTGGATGGGAAAACTTAACTTAGTGTTCCCCTAAATTAAACATGCTTACAGACTTTATGCTCTCTGAGCATTTCACAATGCCAAGCACACCAAATCATCCTAGAGAGAAGCCGCATTTTAACAAATTAGGAAAGCTTCATTCTCCCCATAATGGGAAATACTTGCAAATGAAGTGAAATTTATTAAAATGTTAAAATATACCGTCAACTTGCAAACAATTATCTACTTAAGCTTTTCATAAAGAAATAACTGTTACCCAAAAGGATTCTAAAAGTTAGTAACTGAAGGAGAAAAATAATTCTTAGCATTTGCTTCCTCGCTAATGGTATGTGACAACCAGGAAGGATTCTATTTCAAAACAATAATAATGATTACAACTTCCCTGTAAACAAGTCACATTTTTCACAACTTCAACATGTACTTTAAGTATCATAACGTTTCTAACAATAAAACAGCAAAAGTTTCCGGCTAACAATGGATCACCATTTTAAGGGTGCCACAGGGCTAAAGGAAACTTCTTTTTCCTGAGAACCAGGAGGTTCCTGGACTCTCGTTAGCACTCCAAAACATGTTTAATAAGAGTGCAAAGTACAGTCCAAAAATCAGTTAGGCTGACTTAGTTTAAACTCTAATCTGTTAAATTCATGAAAACGGTTACTATCTCTTGAGATCTTTAAACTTCTTAGTGTGTTGTGACCTCTCTGTTTCTTCAGAACCCTTCCCTGCCTCAGAGAAAGCCCAGTCCCCGCTATCCCTCCCCACAGTGCCTTTTTTTCCCTTCAGACAGGACACAGCCTGGCAACTCAAGGCCTCCCTTCCATACGCCAGACTTCCTTCTGTGCAGCCCTTTGGGTAGAACTGCTAATCCTTCTTATTAATTAACGAGATAATGGTGGTTAACCAGAAAGCAATATTAATGCTAACTAACTGGGAAACTTCAACCAAAATTATTTCAGTCTTTTGTTGGTTTTCCTGGTGTGCAGAATTGTGCACTAAGAATTTGGCAACATTTTGATGCAGAATTGAGACATTCAGGAATGACTGATTTATATCAGACCTTAACACATAGGTTTCCTCATTACGGTTTTCTCATTTTTTTTTTTTTTTACCATTTACACTGTTGCACATTACTAACTAGAAAGAAAAGTAAGGTCCTCTCAACATGTTACTATAAAATTGAGAAGTGTGGAAACTAAAAGAACCAAAAATTACCTAAGAAATAAGCAGTGATGTGACTGAAAGCAGTAGTCAGTCATAATGAATGCATTACATATTACTGCATTTGGCTAGTCCTCCACACCCTTTTCATATTACACCCTGCATTTTATACAGTAAGTATAATTATGTCCCAGTAAGGTGTGCTGTGCAAGGCATGCCTGCTTTTTGTTTTGTTTTGTTTTGCTTTGCTTTGCTTTCATGGATGTAATAACAAAGACAATATGGGGAATAGGTACCACCTGCCCAAGAATCATTGGACATCTTTAATATCTTTGGGAAAATGGAGGCCACTTTAGAGCTATTTTTTCCTTTAATCTGTCACAGTCTTCGAAAATATTAAAAAAAAAACTAAAAGGAAAAAAAAAGGAAGGGTTTTATATTAGCTAAGGTTTGCTGCAGCAAACAAGCAAGCAGCTTTCATTCAGGGATTGTCAAAAACTTTCCAGTGTGCCCACTGCAATGCGGATGCCAACCAACGAATCAAAGGCATTCAGCAACTAGACAAAGAGGGTCTGATGCCAACCTCGGTGCCACTGGCAACCATTATTGGCATCAAGCACAGTGTCTGCCTTTTTTTTCCCCCTCGCCTGGCACTTCACAAACAAAATGGCGGTTCTTGTAGCAACGAAACAGCCGAAGCGCAGCCTCTGAATCAATAACATCAAATGATTTTACAGATTTAAACGCAGTTACTCCCAAATGATGTGTATATTTTAGGTAAAGTGGGGGGGAGGAGAGGGGGTTTACATAATTTTATAAATGACTATATTGAACATGACCCTTTACTAATATAGAGAAATAGAAAAATGGACTATATTGCGACCAACTAGGCTATATGCATAGAAGAAGCTGAATAACAAAGAGACCTAGCTTTAAAGAAAATACTGCCCTGCAGCCATGTGATGCAAAAGTCTAATGAACTATATATCAAAAATGATTTCAGAATGCATAATTTTTTCCCAAAACCATATCAGATGCAGATGTAGCACTAGAGCTTGTGTCAAAGCTCTAGTAACTCTTTCCACATTTCAAAAAGATGAGGCTGCTGGGCATGAAGGAAAAAAAAAAGTGTGGGTTAAACCAAGAGAATTAGGAAAAAAGGAAAGCATAGGAAGTTGGTCAACAATGGAACTTTATTATATGTTGGTCTTTATTTCATTATCCAGAAGAGATGCAGTTTGTGATCTTGTATAAATAACCAAGAGGACTATTGACATTTCTAGATCTGGAAATTGTCAATATATTGTAACATCACTCCACACTGCAATGCGGATGCCAACTAACAAATCACAGGCATCCTGAGCTAAACAAAGAGGGTCTGATGCCAATCCTGGTGCCAGTGGCAACCATCTTTGGCATTCTCTCTGTTCTTTCTCATGTTTTCCTCCTAGTCGTTTAGAAGTGAAGCGAGAAAGAAAAAAGGAGGGAAAGATAATTTTGTTGCTCATTCTGTTGCAAATATAATATTTTTCTTTTCTGATTTTTCTTTCATGTTTTTCTTTATACTTCCTTACCTGATTTATGAAACAGACTTAAGTGGGTTTTCGTGTACTTATAGGAGTAATAAAAAGTCATTATGGGAGATATGTAGCCCTCTGACTACAGACTTATCTTTTAAGATGCCTTCTTTAATCAATTGTACTGTAAAACAACATAATTAACCTATATTTGACCAAAAATATTTATAAATTTTAAAAAAGGGAACACACAAAAGCATCCTGATGTGAATTTTTCAAAGAAAAAGCCAACAGATGTTAAGAAGAGATGATGCACTGGCAGGTAGCAGAGAATACAAATTAGATGCACGGAGTAAAATTAAAATAATGAAATGTTTTTATGATAGAGACTCAAAACAACAACAAAATCAGTGTTTTATCTAAAACCATGGTCTCCAAGAGTTGCTTAAAACTTTATGATTATCATGACTTATGGTGCAATGCAGAAGGCATTTTTGCATTTTTCTTTCTTCAATCTATCTTCACAAATCCAAAGGATATGTTCTTTATTGTCAGTTCATCAACCAAGAGAGTTGGCTGCCTGCCCTGGGAGTGAATGTACACGCATGTACACCTCAAAAACTAGTCTTCGAGCAAGTTAAAATGTGAGCAGCAGTGAAATGCTTACAAATCTTCCCTACCCGGCATGAAAAAGTTACATGACCCACTTTTTAAAACTTTACTTCTAGCCTTGACTTTCACAACACAGTTATAACACGTTTAGAGTCAATCCAACACTTATATACAGCCCACCTTAAAATGTCACCTCCTAGACAGCTGTCAATCAAATTAAGTGTCATATGTTAATGAGCTTTAATATTAGGACACGCAGGGCAAAAATATATTTTCCCCCAAACCATCATTACTTTGACTCAAATTCTTAAATGCATTGAAATAATAAATGTAATGTTTCATTTAAAAAAAAAAGCAAAATTTTCAAATGTATGATGTCCAACACCATTATTTAAAATCAAAATAAAAAATTTTAAATGGCATTTAAGCATATCCCTGAAACTGTATCAAGGAAATATAGACAAAAAATACATAGTAAATTACCTAGATTTCTAAGTCAAGGAGTAACTTTGGTATTGTATCTTGTGGATGATAATAAAGTTCATACCAATATATTAAATCCCACATTTATATAAACAAACATCAGCCACCTGGGTATCTATAGGCCATTTTCCCCACCACCAGGCCAAGTTAGGAAATAACCCACCATCTGTGGCAGATCAAACTTCAGTCCACTTTTGGTATGCTGTTTTTTAAAATGATGTTTTACTATGGACTGTTGCTAATACAAGGATATCTATATCCTGACACACTGATTTGAAGAAAAGACATTCTCACCTACTTAAGGAAAATATATTAAGGAAAATAAAAATAACATAGAAACATTTTATCAACTCAAAAAACACTCAGCAAAAAATATCACCTATTTTTGAATTATTCAGGCAACACTTACACCACTCTCTTTATCAAGTATTTTTAAATTAGGTATGGTATGTGGTTTCTGCGTTCTTTTTGAGATTTATTTTAAACCAGTGTAACTAGTCCACTGTTTTTGTTCTATAAGGAGAGCTATGACTTTTCTCCTTAGTAAGTTTTATGAATTTACATTCAAGTTAAATAAGAATATTAAGTGTTTCCAAGTCACTCTGGTAAAATATTATAAATTATTTAAACAAGAACTATGATCCATTTAATCTACAACGACTATTACACAATCAAAAGTGGGTATTGATAGAAATATTTAAATTAAAAAAATCTAGACCTACATAGATATACACTCTCTGATATTGGCTAGCTTAAGCATTTTATAGGAAATGCTAATTCTATTTTCATTGCAGTAGTACTAGATTCATGAACAAAGTTCATCTCCCTGTTAGATATGAGGCTAATACAAAGATTATTAAAGAGCGGTTTCACTATCTATAAATAAAGTTACATTTTCAAATTGAGAAAAGATGACTATATACAAGAAATATATCCTAGGACAAAACAATGAAGCGTAATAAACCATATTTTTCAGACTATTCTGTGTCTTTGAAAAAGTAGATCATTTCAAAGACCTTTGAAAACGTATCTCTTTGTGGTCTTTCTTTAAATATCCACACCTATCCCGGTATGAAAGCTCCACGTGTATTCCCATGGCTTGCACATGGCAATGGATACCTGAGTGGAAGAGGGCATGCCACTCTACCCAGAGTGGGTGAGGAAGGAGATCTAGGACCCTCGAGGACCACCTAGCCTAAGCCAGATATTCCGCATATGGGGTTTGTAGGCAGTGTGTACGGTGCTAGAAGAAAGAACAATCTGCTCCTACCTTGCTCCTGCACGTAGTATGCCAAAAACAAATCAAGCTCCTTAACTGATACTGTGATATGATGTGGCTGGACACAAAGTGCTGGGTTTGTGCAATGTGGGGATTTCATGAGCCGCTCTCCATCGGTACTTTCCAAGGGGATGCCTTTGAACAGGATCACCATGACTAGATCCAGACGCCAGACTTTGTCTGCCTGTCGCAGGCAGTCGATTCTCCTAATCTTACCCTTCTGGTCAGGATTGGATAAGACACAGCACGGGTGCTTCTTGCCAGTCACGGTGAGCACAAAGTCCTCTCGGTACTCCTGGCGGATATCTTTGCGCAGTTTGGCCAGAAGCCTGGATGCCCACTTCTGTTTGATTTCAGGCTTTTCGCTGAGAAGCTCATCTTTGACTGCTCTTTCTTCATCCTTTGACATTCGCTTCTCGTGCTTTTTAAAGTACTTGCGTTTCCGAGCCTGCAGGTTGAACCAAGTATAGGCAATTGCACGGACGTGTGGAAGCAGTGCCTCGATGAATGGGTGAAATTCATCCTGTGGGAGATGAGAGGGAAAAAGAAGACATACATGGTCAGTTTAAAGCCTCAAAATAATAATAATGATGATGATGATGATGATGATAATATCATAATCCATTCCCAAGTCAGTACAAAAAGTTATGCATAAAAATAACATTCTTTTCTTATTTAAAATGATCAAAATAGCAGAACAATTAAAAAGTATGCCAATTAACAATTAAAGTATGGCAAGCTGCCCCCTTTCCACCAAAACTCACAGGTTGATTCTCCCTCCTAAAAAGAAAATAAGGTTTATATTTGTATTTCCACTCTAGCCCCATCCCCCTCATTCCCACCATGCATCCTACATTCTTTAAAATGTAAGCAACCAAGGTGCTTGGCACCTAATTTAATATTTAAATATTTGATTGACCAACTAACACTACACAGTACCATTTTACAAAGAACACAGTGAGTTTTTTTTTTTTTTTTTGTAATCGGAGCAGAGCTGTTCAGAAGGCAGAAGCGATGCCACAGTTCATTTCTCTTCTCTGTGGCACAGAAACACAAAGCATATAGATGCTCAGTGTAATGCCACACAGTTCCCGCTTTTGGAGCATGCTCTCAGCAAGAGGCTGCTGGTGGCACAAAGAGCATGCGCCATTAAACTTGATCCATTTTCTTATCAAACGTCCAACATTCCAACACTGAAACAGCACCATTCCAAGAGTGGTAACTAGAGAAACCGGTATACAGTGAGGGAAAGTGGGCAAAGGACACAGCTTGTTGTATCAGTGTCCTAAACAGGTTTCCGGACTTTGAGCAGTGCATTTGCTAACTCCCTCCACCACCAACACTAGCCCCTAACACACACACACACACACACACACACACACACACACACACACACACACACACACATGTACACACGCACATCCACTCACTCACTCATACTCACACTCTCCTGCTCTCTCGAAGACACACAGACACACTCTTCCATTTTCAAATAAAACTTTCTAAAGTTGAAAACAAAAATTACATGAATGTTCTTCCGGCAGCTTTTCCTATAGAATCTGAAGCCCCATAGACTCAGTTAATTTGTTAACCGATCACATGAGTATGGCAATTATTCTAAACCCCTTAAAAATCAATCTGAGGCGAACAATGAAAAATGGCAACTTGGCACCAACTTTACATTCTTTGTGTCTCTGCATGCAGTGGCAGGGTGACACCAGGAGTGCACTGCTGGTCACTTACTGCTTTTGTGGGATCAATAAAATTCATTTGAACTCTCAGACAGGATCGTGGGTACAACATATGCATGTGTTTCTGAATCTGCACGTGTGCGGATGGTATAGTACCCTGTCTTTTGAATTAAGTGGTTTACCTTAGTCTCCTGCATTTTTCCTACCTGTTTCATCTAAGCCTTTTTCAAGGATAGGAGTAATGAGGAGTGGCAGATAATATTTACCTACAGATATTTCAAGTTACTTTCCAAAGCAGTCAGTGTTTCATTACTTCCTGCTGTAGGTAAAACCTGTCTCATAAGTTCAGGCCTATTACTGTTCAGAGAAAGACCTTAACATCTCATGAATGCGTGCAATACGCCAAGATCTGAAGCAAATAAGAACTTCTACGGCGACCACTTTTCTGGTTACATTTATTATACTGTCATCCCAAAATAACTTTCTCTAACTGATCACATCCCAAGTTAGAATTTACATACTAGTGCTAGTAACCCTGAAGTACATGGAATAAATTCTATTAGGTAAAGATGATGAGAGTACAACTAATGAATGACCCTCTAACAAAGAAGGTGCCCAAAAGTCCCATATAGTTAGTAATCCATTTTTATGATAAAATTCAAAGTTTCAACGCTAAAGACTGCAGCATGTTAGCAGTCTGCAGTTCAGAAAAGGAAGAGGTACATGTCCCGTCCAATCAATAACGCAGTTATCAAGTTTTTAACATATTGCCGTAATACGTTCCTACAGCAGAATAAGTATAAATCAAAATTTTGTAACAATACAGAATGCAGATGATTACATCACAGCATGAGCCATAACCAAATGCCATAGAGGAAATCATTAAACCGATCAGTAGTTTCCAGCAGAGATTTGAACAATTCGGTTACTATGCAAGCACATTAAACTAGGCCATGGAAAGAGTTAAACCACAATCTGTTCTTTGTGTGGGAAGGCAGCCCTGCTCACAGCAACCACAGCCTATGATAAGACCTCCCTATCTCCATACACTTTCTGATGCCATGCTTTCAGCTTTTACTGTAACTACAAAAACTTTGTTTATCTCCCTTAGAAATATATGCAAAAGGAAACCCTGCTCAAGGAAATGTGGACTTAAACATGCTTTGGGAACTCACTTCCTATAATCTGACTTTTACTATGATTTACTGATATGATTTTAAAAACATACATACATACATTCAAACTAAAAACTTGAGAATATAGAGTATATGTGGGGGACAGGCAACTTTGTCTCTCCCATTTTACCTTTGCCATGCTTTAAAAGTGCAATATTATTTTAACAGATATTAAGCAGTGCAGTAACTCTTAAGTACGTACATCTTTAAGTACTATGTTCAGTGACATTTCATTTTCTTATAAAGACATCAAACATACTTTTGATTAAATTTGAGTTTCAAATCATCTTATATGTATTGAACCTCAAAATTTTAATTAAACTATTTTAAACAATCAAAATGCAATTCGAGGGTCGATTTTGGAATTTCTCAGCAAACGCACACAAAACAATGATTTTTAAAGTTGCCTTGAGTTTGTTGCCGGTGTTGCTAAGTAATATTTTTAAATGTGCTTTTTTATCGATAAATAGAAGTAGCAAACTTTCTCAGTTCACGAAGTCACCTTACAAATATCTTTCAGGGCTTTACTATTATGTGGATTCCATTCAAGTGAAACAGTTACTGACAAGGAGACATATCCTCAAAAAAATAATAAGCAGAGTTTGCTATAAGTCATATAAATTTCTGTATTAACATGCCTAAAATGTCATCTCCTAAGTGTAACTGTTTTCTAATGCTAAGTTGCAATATACTTTTAATAATTTTGAGTGACATGAATATGGAACACAGTAACTATCTTCAACCAAAAAAAAGTAATTAGGGTATTCAAGTGTCCAATTAATAGATTATCACAATAGCACTTTAAATCATTATGAAAATTATTTTTTTAAAGCAAAGCATGTAAGTGATCTAAGATCTAATGGCTCTATACTAAGGTAACATGCCACCTTGCTCTTCCAGAATTCTGATTAAAATACACCGAGATTCAGTAATTCTTTCTCTTTTAAAACTTCCTTTAGTGGAACTAAATTGATAAATAACCACATTACAAATTTCAAATGTAAAAGCAAACAGTCCTAACTCCACTAAAATATTTATTTTTCTTCCCAGAAACAATGGTTTCCATGAAAGGGATGGAAAATTCGACCAATATCAAGGAGAAAGAACAAACATTAGATGGTCTTGGAGCGCTGCTATATAACAATAAACCATTAAAAAATGTACCTAAAGAACTTGAAAAACAATGAAAGAAAATAAATTCAGTGCAAACGTGCTAACTGAAAGTTATATTATTAAGGGTTTACATTACTTTTAGAAAAAGCAAATATTAAATCATAAATGATGGTTCTTAATTTCCTTTTTATATCTGATTTACACTTATGTATAAATACTGATTTATATCAATGTACCGATACCTCTGCATAACATTTTGCTAAATATCAACTTTAACTGTAGCTCCTTTTGAATTAAAAATCTTTCTAAAACCTAAATACCTCATTGGGACAATTGAGATACTTTGTAAAGTTTTCAACCAATTAAGAATGTTTCTTTATTTCTATTTACATATCCTAAAAAATGTTTTGCTACAGCTATTAAGCTCTTGTAATACAAAACTAAACTATTGGCCTGATATAAAAGCAACACAGTCGATGTGCCCATACTTTTTCAACACCTTATATTACCTATTAAGTCACATAGATATAATTAGTTAAGTGAGAATTCTAAAGCTAAAATTCCTTCTCTAATTTAGGCCTTAAATCTCAAATACAGTTTTAATAGGTCAATGTAGCTTTATATTATTAAAACAGTAGAGAATGTTAGTCATCATGAATTAGTGTTGGTAACTATCTATCCTTGAATACTAATGTGATAGCTGAATGGTGATGCTGTATATATTCCTAATACTCCATGCCGCAACGCTGCGATATTATTTTTAACTTATACAAATTAAGATAAAGTTAGTGAGTTTTCAATATATATTTAGAGGAAGCCAAAAATGCAGTGTAATCACTACCAATGTTTCTGAAAAGCCAATGCTGGAAATATAAATTAATACAGAAAAGCAATCCTGTACAAGAGAGAATAGGTGATTCATTACTTTGTAAGTGAAAAGCATACCTCAATTTGTTTTATTTGAACTATGCTTTAATAATATAAAAGCAATGGCAAGTGGACGTAGTTTACCAGGAAGAGGGAAAAAAATCCTGATGATGGGTAATATGAAGGGTAACTTTTACAACTAAAGACAATTCGTTATACCTGAAACAATTCCATCATCATATTTATTGGACATTATACATAGCTTTTAAAGCACAAATAGTTCAGCAACTCATTTTTCTAGTTTTGTTAAATTAAAGTGCACGTTTACTTGCTGAAAATAGCCATATCTAAGTTAATCATACTCAGATGCCAAACAAAATATAAACAATAAAAAATGTGTCAGCCAAAAAGCTACAGGACTGTATCCAATCACTGAATAAGCCTTATCATTGTTTTCATCTTCATTCACAATTTATGAATGCCTCAGTCCTTTTGAATCACAATGGCTTCTAATTGTCATACAATTGAAATCTTAATCATTTGTCCATTATAAAAATGCATCACCGCAATATTGGATTTTTTAAAAAATGTAACACACCTAAAACGGGCTGTCACTTCTTTAACTGTTTAGCTTTTATGCCAATGTCAAAGAAATTGGTTAACAATTACCAATCGTGCTCTACAACCTCCTAAACGCTGAAGTTAACTGTCCCACACCTTTAAAGGTTTAAAATACTGCTTCAAAATAACAACTCTGAGCTAAGATATTCAGTTAGTTCGTCAGTTGGTTAGTTAGCTGGGCAGCAATGAAAACTGCTCCCAGGTAAGTCTGTTCGGTCTCGCCACTTTTCCATCTGACTGTATGGTTTAAAATTGTACAAATTCTGTTCTTAAAAATGTATAAAGCCAGTGTTTTATTTCAGAATATTGTTCCTAAAGTCTTAGGACAATTTTCAAAGTGCAATTTTTTAAAATGTTTTTACTTTTCCAGCATTACCGTCTGCCTTAACAGCTACGCCTAAATATTGTCAAATGAACAGGTCTCCACAAAATGAACATGTTCTAAAAGTCCTAAACTTTCCCCATAACCAACTGGTGTCAACGTAAAAACCGTCTTTGTGGTGTGGTGACTGGAAACCTCAAAGTGCGGATCACGAAGGAACAGAGTTTCAGATCCCCAAATTAAGCAAAGGAATGGGTCCCCGGACCACAACCTCCGACTCGCTTCGTTGCCTGCCCACTGCTTGCAGTGGAGTCCAGAAGCGCTCACAAGGACTCATGCTACAGTCCCCTCGCCCAAGTTCACTGGTTGTTTATTAAGGGTTTAGTCCCCACTAAAACTCCTCTAAAGCTGGAGTCCGCCTAAGCGCGCGCGCGGGCGAAGAAGAGGGGTGGTGGACACCATGGGCAGGGGCGCCGTGTCGCAGCAGGCACTCGGGGGCCCGCGCAGGGGCTAGCGCTTGCCGGCCGGGGCCCTGCCCACGCTCGGCAGCTTCACCCGGCCCAACCGCCCTGGCAGCACTCGAGCGCCGGTTCTCCATGCCCAAGGCGCGGGGCTGGGCACGCGCGGTGGCTGTGGGCTAAGGGCCGCGCGCCGGCTCCCACGCCGCCCCGCAAATCTCGACGCAACTCGGGGCCACTTCTTCGAGAGACCGGGATGTGCGGAGGTTAACTAAAGCTTTTAATTGCCCGCAGACCAGAGCAACAAAACAAAACAAAGGCATTTTGGGCTACAGAGAAAGCTTGAGAGAGCGACCGAGACATGTACCTGAGTGAGACAGATGGGAGAATACATCATGACTTCGCCTTAAAACGCACTTTCCCGGAGATGCCCAAGAAAATCTTCGAGAAGCGAAAATTTCATCTATTCATTTTACAGTCGTCTGAGCCCCGCGATGCGATCAATCAGGACGGGGCTCTGCGCTGGATCACCGCAACTTCACAACAAACCCAGTCCTCCTTAAATAGCCAAAGATTCAAGTTCACTCCGCGTGCTAGATTTCCCGGAGTGAAATCCAATCTACACTTTTAACCCTCTTGCAGTCCGAGCGCGCTGGCCGTGCTCGCCGAGGCCGCCGCCGCCGCCGCCGCCGCCGGTGTTGGCCGCTTTTCGCCTGGGTTTGGGGGTTTGTTTTCTGTTTTGCAGTTGTTGTTGGGGGCTAGGGTAGTGCAAAAGGTCGGTGTGGTTGGATTGGGGTGATGGCTGGTGGTAAATGCTTTTTTTAAAAAAGGCGGGGGGGGGGCGCAGGAGAGAGGCGGGAGGGAGAGCGAAGAGAATGTCACCGCGCTGGGAAAGTTCAAGGTTACAGCCCCAAGCACTGCGGCAGGATCCCGAAGAGACGATCGCAGGCGAAACTTTGCTGCGAGACGACCATGTGTGTGCGCAAGGGGCAGCGTGAGCGAGTGCGCGCGGGTGGCGGGGTGCGCGCGGGAGATGGCTGGAGTGGGGGCGGGGTGGAGTGGGGAGAAGGGAGAGGCCGGGGTGAGGGAGGGGGCGCGAGCGCAGGTCTCCTGGGCGGAAGAGGCTCGCAGCGCGCGGTCCCCGGCTGCAGCCGCCGCCTCCCGCGCTGGCTTCTCCACGCCCGGCCACCCGGCCGCCCGCCTCGCCCCGCGTCTGACCCGGCCGAGCGAGGAGGCTGCTGCTGTTGCCGCTGCCCAGAGCCCAGGGGGATCGGAACGAGCTCCTGAAAAATCCCAAACGATAAATCCCGCTCTCCTGCTCGGCTCCAAACTCCTCTCTTTTCTGGTCTGGGCTCTTTTTTCCCCTCCCTCTCTCGCTTTCTTTCCTTGCAAAACTTGGAAGTTGAAAAATTCACCGGTTCCACCCTCTGGACCCCGCTCGAGCTCTCTCCAAATCAGACTTAAGGATTGTTTTATTATTTAATTACACAATCATCGCTTTACTCCTCCTCCTGCAAACGCGCATTCCTTTTGCACCAGCCTCTCCACACCCCCCGCCCCCCACCTTCCTCCTCTCCTCTTGTGTTCTTCTTCTTCTTTCTCTTTCTCCCCTTCTCCTCTTTCTTCTCTCTCTCATTTGTTAAAGGTTTCATACCAGTGTAACAGAACCACGAGGTTTTTTCCTTTCAAAATAGATCTTTCCGCCCTTCGGGCAAGTCCCGCACCCTCCCCATACCACTAAACACACATACACACCCCCGAAAACCCGCCCTAGAAGAGGTATTTCGGTGCTCGCTGCGGACTCTTTAAGCCACGGAACATCCGAGTGGGAGAAACACTGTGCCGGTCTGGGCCCGAGAAAGAAACGAATGGAAAATTCCCTCACACCCAGGCCGCCCCGGGGCCCAGGCTGGGGCGCCGACTCTCGCACCCGGGGCGGGCGCGGTCCGCCAAGCCCGCGGATTGAAGAGAGGAGAGGGAGGCTGAGGAGGCGGGGGCCTGAGCGAACTTGGGCTCAAGTAGTTGGGGCTCGCCAGCGCGGATAGGGGGGCGGGGTCCTCCGGGGTCTCCCCAATGCGGGCCGCTGCCCTGGGGCAGCTTCGCAGAACCAGCGCGCAGCGCTTCTCCGCGGTTTGCCGCCCTCCCTGGGGGTGCCCCATGCACGTGGCCCTGCTCATAGCTGGAGGACCCGACCGAGCTGCCGCCGCCGCCGCCGCCGCCTCCTGCTCCCGCTCCCTCCTCCTCCCGCGGCTGGCTCAGCTCTCCTCCTCCGGCAGCCCCGCTGGCTCGCTCCCAATCCCCACCCCCACCCCCACCCCGGGGTCCCGGGCGCCTGCGGAAAACGGCCCCCTCCCCGCCCGGGTGTAGGCTGGGCGGGGCCGCGGCGCGCCCGGGGCTGCGGGGCGCGCGCGCGCGAGCGAGCGAGCGGGGTGCGTGTGCCGCTACAGCCCTGCAGAGGCGGCCGCGCCCGCTTCCCTCCCGCGCCGCGGGCCCCGCCCCCACTCCGGCCCCGCGCTGCAGGCCTCGAGTGAATGAACTTGATTTCGGGTCTTTTGAGGGGGGAGGTTTGCCTTGCACCCTTTCTACCAGCGCACACGCTCTCTGGCGCGCACGCACACGCAAACACACACCGCCCCCAAAATTCCGTTTTTCGGCAAGGGATGGGTGGGGGAGAGGTGGAAGCAAAGGCTGTCCAGACAATGGAAAGAGGAAAAGTAAATGCCAGGGACTCTGCATCTACCTAGCTGGGGGTTGCTGGGGCCGCGAAGGGGACTTGAGTGCCCCAGACCCTGGGCGGGCCTCCCCGGCCTCCTACTGTGCTGTTGGGGGTGTTTGGAGGTTCTCTCCGAATTCCCGTTTCCTCTTATCCTCTCTCCCTCCCTTTCGATTTTTTTTTTTTAACTTTCTCCTCTCGGTCTCTCCTGCTTCTGCCCACTGTCCCCCCCCCACACACACACACACTTCACTCCCCTTAGCAGACCTGAAGGAACCAGTGACTTTTTCCTTCACCAAGTGGGAGTTATCCACATCAAGCATTTCACAACGACACATCAAGAAAAGTAGGCAGGTTCAAGTCAACCATGAAATGGTCACTTTTTAACCCCGTCCTGTCCTCATTAGGGAAATGCTCAAACACAGTCCGTTTTCAAAGACCGCTCTTAATGAGGCGAGCTTGCCAAGTCTACCAGCTGCAGCCCCCGTAAACCAAGAGCCCAAAGAAGAAAGACGCTGGGGGGCGGGGGGGTGGAGTGAGGCCACGGAGAGGGGGGTGTTGGATCTGGGAAGACAGGTAAAGTCGGGGAAATTTTAAGAACTCCCCCGAGTTAACCCTTTAAGGTACAGACCACTGGGAGCAGCCTCCCTGCTCCCCAGGAGGCAAATCCTCTCAAAAGCGTTCTAACAACGCTAATTTCCTTTGTGTAGGCCACTTCTTTTTGAAAAGCCAGGATAAAGTTGAAAGTCTTTATGGATGAAAGAAATGAGGTGACAGTCGGGGTTAATCCAAAGAAATACTCATTTCTCTGAGAAATTTTTAGGCAATCCCACCTTTTTTTTTTTTTTTTAAATCCCAGAGCATCACTTTGTATTGTACACTACTCTGCATCCCTTTTCTCATCGTCACACCCGAGTCCGAATGGAGGGGGATGGGGAAGCGCTACTGATAATACCAGCTTTAACTACTAGAGTTTCCCTTTGAACAAATATTCAATTTAACCGGAGTTAATTTACCATAAAAGACATTCCCCTTGGCACAAATGCACTCATGTCCTTGAACACACCTCTTTGAATGCCTGGACTCTTACAGAAGCCATTATTTCGGGGTCTCTTTAAAAATCCCACGCCCAACTCTCTCTTTCTCTCCCTCCCTCTCTTCTTCCCTCCCTCCTCACCACACCACCCCCAGCGAAATCCTGGCACCCAGAGAGCACTCCTTCCAGCCGGAGATCCCAGAACCCAGACGCTGTCCCCTGGCAAAAGAGGCCCAGTGCTGAGCCCTGGGCAAGTGTCTGCAGACATCACTGCCTCGCCTCCCTTATTAGTTTCCCTTACCAACAGAAACCGTTTCCTTTTGCCACCAAAACTAGGTTGCATCCAAAAGTTTCTCACAAGCTTAAAAAAGGAAAACGAAAAATTGCCAATCATTACACAGAAGAGCCCACAAAAGCTGCAGCAGCACCAGGGGTGAAGAAACAGCGACAGACCCAGGTAAGATCCCGGAGAAGTGAAGAGGTCTGGGACCTCCCAGGCCTTTCACTTAGGGATTCGAATCTTTTTCAGGTGCTCCATGTTTGTAGGGCACTTATGTTTGGATAACATTTGATGGGCATGGAGGCTGCTTGGTATTTTGGGGGTTTGATTTGTTTCCAAGAAAAAGAAAAATGAGGAAGGAGTAATGGAGGTGGGGAAAACCAATAGGAAGGAGGAATGAGCAATAGAGACATCCTGGAAGGGCTTTCAGGGTTGGGAGCTCAGTTTATATGGCTTTGACTGTCCTCTCAGGCCATAGATCCATTGACAGGTTGGCTGACATCCCCCAAAACACTGCTTCTTGTCCAGCCAATGCCAAGGTCACTGCAGGCCTTCCCAGGTTGAACGCTAAAAGAGCTTTTTTGTAAAGAAGGACTGGTGGATTTGGATGTGTGTGACATCTGGCTTCTCTCAGCACAACACTTGTCTACTATCTTTGGTTTGAGAAATACCACTCTTAAATCCCCAGTAAAAGAGTAGAGATGAGGAAGTGAGAAAGTATACATACATTTTATTAACTTTCCCTTTTTTCCAGTATGTCTGTGCCATGGTATTCGAAGTGGCTTTAAAGTATCCTTGAAAGGCTTCTGATACTATCAAAATGGGCCAAACACTTATTAGACTTTGGTACTTACCTTTCCTAAACTCTCTTCTCTCTCTCCCACACCGAAAGGGTTAAAGCACTGGTATATCAGGCCAATTTCATTCACCCCAAAAGCTGGCTTAAGGAGCTAGAAAAAAAGAGTGAAAGTCTACTGCAGTAACAGGAAACTCTATTTGAACATTCCGAAAGATTTCTTCCCTAGATCATCTATTCCCTGTCACCTTATAGGGAAAAAAATGTTTCTTTTCTGACAGATAGTTTATTGATTTCAAGAAGGAATGCAAGTGCTTCAGGTGACTGGATTTTTCAAAACTCAATTATATAATTTGAAAAATTAAGCGGCTTTACCCAATTGGAGCTTTTCACTGACCTCCAGAGAGAAGCTTGACATCTCAAGTATCTCCTAATATTGATTTTCTTTTAACCTTCTCCCTTCTAAAGAAGCTCAGTGACAGGTTGCAAATCCTAGGCAGTCTAGGGAAAGGTTTGTTGGAGTTTAACAAAGCTGTCATTTTCAATGCACCAGATGACTTTTTTTTTCTTAGCTCTTGCATGTGATTTGAGGGGAGGCTCTGCAATTCCACACACCCTGGCTTCATCGCCAATATCAATATTTTAAAACTAAATACAAAAGAGACAGATGACCTCCTGACCCCAAGAAATAGGCCTGCAAAACTGCAAGTATTCACTACACCATACCCAGGGGCCTTTCCTTCTTCCAAATGAACCACAGAAAAGCATACAAGTGTAGCCTGGAAAACACAATTTTATATACACAAGTAGGAATACCAAAAATCTTCTCAAAAACACATATATAAACAAACAACAAGTACTGAAATTGCCTGCACTTGATGAGAATTGCAAAATCATGCCCAACTCACTCAACCCTTAAACTACTACTGTCAAATTAGGGCAGCAATTTTTCCCTACTAAAAAATTCACAACCAGTTAGCCTTTCCACCCCGCATTGCCAGGGCTTTGCCTTTCACTGAAACGAATAAATAACCGTGGACTTTTTTTCCCCTCCTCTGGGAGCTGTTTGGTGTCCCCTGAGGACAAAACTAAATGAGAAAAATGACGCTGTTAATAATGTTGCTGGTGAAATGCCTGTACTCAACTGTTAAAAAAATAATAATAATAATGTCCCACTAAATGTGCCTACGTTTCAGGAACGGTTACAAGCTACAGCTGAATCTGAACATCGACTGGGCCAGATTCCTCCATTAGGGTTAGACGGTTTCCACCCCTCCACAGAGATGAAGCCAGTTCATCCACAGAGATTCCCAATTCTGAAGACATTTGCTCCCCAGATTACAAAGTCAGCAGTTGCCCTGTAACTTTTGCATGATTTATTTTAAACTTTGAAAATCACAGTAATAATTGCCTTGCTTCACTCAGAATACTTTAAAAGTTACATACACTCACACACACAGTCTTTGCTGATACTGAGAGTAGTAGTTATTGTCCTTTTTCAGAGTAGCTGAGCTTTAAAGTAACACTATACTATCATTTTATTTCTATGTGTAAATTGGCTTTTGCTACCCATCTACATATGCCTTTGTGACATAAAAACAGATAGGTTTTAAAGAGATGTTTGGAAAGCTTTATCCAAGGTGGCCAAGTAATCATTACATTCTGTATTAGGCGTAGAAAATTCATTGCAAATCAACTCAAAATTTCTGCAGTCTTTTCTCTATTTCTTCCCTTACAAGCTGCCATTCTATTTGATAAAATGATGCATAAGAACAGAATTGTGCATTTTAACTTTCTAATTAAACTTTAGCAAACACTTGTGTAATTACAAAGAAAAGACAAACGATTGGGCCTATACACAATATGTGTTCAGTGAACTTTATCTCTGAAATGTATCTGAAATATTTTAATCCAGTAAGTTAATAAATTTCAAAGCAATAATATTATCAAATTGTATGATGTCACAAACTCCAAAAGCAAAGTTACAGATGTTCATGACATCACATTCACTCATATTTATGCTGCTGCTCAGTCTGACCATATTAAAATTAAATGGATGCCTATGTCTGCTAAAGAATAAAAGGAATTTATTTTGGACATTAAACAATGAAGCTGTCACCATTTATTGTATGAAACACTCAGCTAATCAATTTCCTATTAAAACAGCTTTCAACAATACTCAGCTTTAAAATTCATCGGGGCCAGTAAAAACCTTTTTCCAGTGCACAAGAATGCAGTCCCAACCACGGACGATAATTACCCTTCTAATACTTTTATTACCCAAGCACTTTTTCCTGTGCTCCCCATCAGTTAGGCAGGAATCTGCAGTATATTGTATCAGTGAGTTGGAGTGCTTGACCTTTGCCCACATATGATTTAATAGGGACTTTTCAGCGCTGGAGCTTTCTCCATCTCTCATACCATTAAATGAAAACATCAAACCTCAAATGTAAAACTGGAAACCACAACGTTTTGTGTTTCACAACTCTTTGTAGTTTTTACTTAGGCTGCTTAAAGGTCAGTTTCTTCTCCTCACAATGCTCTCCTCTATACAGTAATGTACTCCAAAGTCACACTAATTCTGATTTTGATTAAGTCTTGAACTCCCCAAATACACACATGCACCCTGCTTATTTACATGTGCATTCTTTTCTAACCACATAAGCATGCGTGTATGACTTTCTGGATTTATTCCATTTTAGGGCTGATTTAAATGTCTGTTCAAGTATGGGTTCAAAAGTTAACTTTTTCCCACCTGTTGGAAAGTTAAAATTACAAAGGATGGTGCTCCAAGATCCATTCAAAGAAAGTTAGAGTTAATCTTGTGTATTTTGGCGCCTTTTCCCTGCCAGCTACTGTACTTAGGGGGGAGGAGGAGGGAACCTGGAGATCTTGTCTGTCCTGTCTCAAGTTCAATGGCAGTTCTTCTAACCCTAGGAGAAGATGGCTATGTTTACAGCCCTAATAATAATTCCAATCACGCCACTTCGCATCTTGTGTCAAAGACGAAGCTGGCTTCCCCGCCCCCTTCAACCTGAAAGCTGCCAAATCCTCACACACTCTGAATTCAAACACAACTTAATGGATGGGATGTTGTGCTTTAAAATGTGTCCCAGACGTACTGGCGAAGAGAGGACAAGGGAAAGGGGAGACAGACACACGCGCGCGCGCACGCACACGCACACGCGCGCGCGCACACACACACACACACACACACACACACACGGAAAAATCTGAGCGCAAAAATCAGCAGGACTGGGGTAGGGGGAAGTTTTACCAGGAGCGGGAAGAAATCCATCATAATCTTTCTAAGGGGTGGAGGAGTGGAGGAGGGCTAACAATTTGATCCTGCTTTACAATGAATATTGATTTTAAAAACTCCAACACATCAATCCAGAGCTACACAGTACTTGCCTCACTTAAAAATGCACTTTTAAATAGCAAAGCTGAGAATATTTACCTTAAAGTGAAGAAAAGAATGCTTGGAAAAGAGAGAATGGGCCACAAGATACAACTAAAGTATCATTTGTACAGTAAGTTTTTCAACACTGGGGGTGGAGCAAGTAGGAAAAATGCTACATTTCGCACTGTTTAGGCTCAATGTTATCCCCACATTCCCGCCATAAAAGTGTGACACATAAAATTGCCAAAGCTAAAAAATTTTTTACATATTTGCATTAGGTTTGGAAATCCAGCACTATAGCTCAACCTGTAAAACAGAAATGACATTTGGGTGAAGTAGTCACTTTATAATGCACAAACAGGAAAATATCTGTGCCCAGGGTGCAAGGGGGTGTAAGGAACGAACAATACAGGCAAATAAAACCTATTTCAAAGCCACATACCATCGCACTGTATTGCATCAAATAAGAGATCTGGAATCTCTAACAGACCCCTGGACTTCACGTGTCTCAAGTATAGATTTGTGGATTTTCTCAAGGGTTGTTTTGGTGTCGCTTTTTGTGTTCCGTTTAACAACAACAACGAGCAATCCGGGAGTAGCCTTTTATTTTTTAAAATTATTGTTTCTGTAATGCCATCATTCTTGACCCTGGAAGAAAAGGCGGCAAAAGTTAAACCTAAAGCAGGCAGTTTCTCAATCGGTCTGGATATCCAGCTTTCCTTCCTCTCACTTGCAGAAGACTTTCTCGTGGTGTACTTGAACGCCGTCGAGAGAGAGAGAGAGAGATATATATATATATATATATATATATATATATATATAGAGAGAGATATATATATATATATATATATATTTATATATATATATAGAGACAGAGAGCAGGGACATATATATATCATGAGAGACATTATATATATATATCAGAGACAGAGGAGAGAGAGAGAGAGTGTGTGTGCGTGCGTGCGTGTGCATCGTGGGTTTTATTGTTGTTTTAGCAGGACTGCTATTGGGGTGGAGGCTGTCGTCTCTCCTCGCCCGCACTCGGGTCGTTCCGCACGGGCATCCGCGGGGTCGCGCGCTCGCCCCTTCCCCGCCCTCGGATCGGCCTGGCCCGCGGCCGGGCTGCCCCGGAACCACCGCCCGCCCGGGCACCCCGTCCGCGCCCGGCCCGCGCTCCGGCGGCCACCGCCTCCTCGGCTTTTCCTCTTTCTCCCGCTCGCCGATCGCCCTGCCCCGCCCCGGCCGGCCCGGGCGCGCGGGAAGCGTGGCTCTTCGCTTCCGCCTGGCGGCGGGAAGAAAACCAAAAGGAGGCGCCGGGGGCGGGCGCGCGGCGATGCATATTCATCAGGGCGCCCGCGGCGGCGGAGGCGGGAGCTGGCCCGAGTGGGTGTGGCGGGCTGCGCGGCGCGGGCGGCCCTCGCGAGCAGCGGGCCCGGCCTTTGTGCCGGCCGGGTGGGGCCGGGGCACGCTGGGCGCTAAGGCGGGAGGCACCGCCCTTCTGCGGGGCCTTGGCGCGGCAGGGGCCTCCCGGCGGGCGTGGAGAAAGGGGAGCCGAACGGCCGCGCACGGCGCTTCGCGAAAGAATAACAGTGATTACGGCTTCGGGGTGACTTCCCTACTTCCCGCCACGTTGCTCGGTAGCTTCGCAAGGCCACGTTTGTTTCCGTGTAAAAGGAGCTCTGAAGTTTGCCGCGCTGCGTAGCGTTAGCGTTAAAGCAAAACTACCAGAAAAGAGAGCACTTTTGATTTCTATTTATATACATCTATGTGAATGTCAGTAGGTTTGGGATAGGTGGAAAAAAATAACACCAAAGAAATATGCAACCTCTGGGTCCCCAGAAATAAACACTCTAGGTGAGATTGGATCGAGTTAATGTTCCTAAGTAAAGCAGTTTTGATTAATATTTTTAAAAGTTAAATATATGTACTTTTTCTACTTAGTTTTAAAATAATCTGTTTTAATTTTAAGCATCTGTAGTCTGGTAAAATAACGCTTATCGGTTAAACTAAGTTGTTATATAATTCTGATTTTAAATTGAAATATTAAAAGTAAAAATATAGCATTAGCCCTGAATTAGTACTAACCCACATGTTTAGAAAAGATTTTATTACAGAGATCCTGACTAATTATGTAATTGCATAACAGACAACAATAGCTTCAAATATCCTCTAAAAACCTTGTTCAATTATGTGATTACCAGTGGGACCGGAGTAACACCCAATGAATTGTTCTTATCTCTCTATTAAATGTGAGCATGTCAATATTTTAATCCCAAGTATGTTTACCCTCAAAGTCCAAGAGAACTTAAACAACATTGTTCGGGTTCTTGATTCCTACAATGTACATTATAAAACGACATTTTTGCCCTCATAACAAAAAAAAAGTTGTTTTTTTTTCATATACACACAATTATGTAGATGTTTGGCTGCATGTGAATAATATACATACCTATTTTCAATGATTACAAGTGGAAAACTAAAAGTTGGATTGATCCAATTGGACTTTAGAAATTGCCAAACTTAAAAATGGCTTATTAAACCAAAGTTTTACGTTTCCAATTTCCTTTCTGAAAAAAACTAATAGAATATATTTAAATAGCTTTGGGAAGGGAGATGAAGGATGGGGATATACCTACACGTATGTGTGTATGTATCTCCACACTCAGCTATAACCTCCCAAGGAAAATCAAATTTTAATGTCTATCTTGTTCCAAGTTAGATAATTTTAACCAATCAGCTAGTGTAGCAATAATTCAGTCTACTCAGGCAAGTGGATAACAAACAGGTCTGTTTCCATTATAGGATTTCCTAATAGTTTCATGCTTAAGTAAATCACATTTAGCACTAAGGAAACAAATATAAAATATGAAAATTCAATGCAGCTAAATTTTTAAAAATTAGGGTGGAGGAGAGACTTTAAATGGGCAGTGTTATCAAATTCTAAAACTTTTGTAGTGTGCCTCAGAAAGTCTCATTTGTAATTAATTTAAAGTCCACAACATTGTTACCAATCCTTCATAACATCTGTGTCATGCAAAGAAATGACGTTACAGAAAATATCTGGTTTTATTGTTTTGTTGTTGTTGTTTTAGGAAATATCCTAAACACAAAATGGGAAAAGGAATAGGAAAGGGAAAAGGAAAGGATTTCCTGTGCTGCTAGTAATGACTTGAATGAATCTAGATTTAGTGTCACCCGTCAGAGGATTTCTTCCTAAGCATATTATTTGATAATAGAATGTATCATTGTATGTCATGTTCAGCCTTTCATAGATTTTTTTTTTATTTGCACGTCACTGGTTTATTTTGACATGCGAAGCTTACAAGAATATTTTTTCTATACGATCACTCTTATGTCTGTCAAATATGTACATATAATTAAATTATATCCAAGGTTTATAAAATAAGGAGACTAATTTTCAATCATGTCTTATAGAAGTCGGTCTCACTAATTAGTGGTCACGCCAACGGCTTATTGCTCCTAAATCTTTTAACTGGTTAATGATCATGGTCTTCTAATCTGCAACCTTGGTTGATTTTCCAGTTTTCATAGTTTGTCATGTAAATAAATATGTAGAAATTAGGGCGTGCTTTAAAATAGATGCTTTTTTAAAATTAAAATTATCTTGGTTAAAAGCCTTTCATAGAATAGAATTAAGGCCCAGTATCTCTTTATAGTAATCTTAGAAACTATAACTAATTATTCATTTTTTAAAAATAAGGACTGTCCAACATTACTTAGGCATTTTGGCCCTCTGACACATCTAACTGAAGTGATTCCAGTAGAAAAGCTCAATGTTTTCCTGCATTCAGTTGCAGGCACAATTCATTCTTTAGAACTTACTAGGAGATTCACGAGTATACTGACACTTTAGATTTTCTGGTTCTTCCTAAAGCCAGTTAACTGGTAATGCAGTTTCTGTATGTTTTCTTCAAATTAAGAATTTTTTTAAAATGTACTAGCAACATCTGTGTGTGTTTATCTGTGAGAATAATCACTATATAATTATTTCTAAAAGGCATGCATTATTACAATGCTTTATGTCATAATTGAAGTACTTCCTCTACCCTATCTAAATCAGTAATTTTCAGTCATCACCCCAAAGGTGTTTATTTTATCTTCTCTATTTCTCAAAAATATAGACTGTGTTTTTATTTATATTATTTTTTAATATTAAAGGGTTTACACTAATTTATTAGATTATTATATTTAGTTCATTATTATGCCAGCATTTGTGCAAGTTTAATGTATATAATAAAGGTAGTAGAATATTTAAGACTCAGTGCTAAATAAAATACATCTTTTAAAAGAATTGGAAAATTATTTTTTAGAATTTAAAAAACACATAATGGATAAACTTGTGTAGACATTCCTGTTTCATATTGCCTCTGGGAAATAGTTTCAGTTATTTCTTAATAATTTAAAAATATTTAAAGAAGCTTAAGTTAGGACATTTATCAAGTGCCAACTATTTGGCATTTTGTTGGAGTTCGATAGGTGAGAGCTGTCTCCATACAACTTTTATTGAGGAGAAGAGAAGGCACATTTAGTATATTGTTGTGTAATAGGAATATCCATGTATAAATAATAACCTCCAGTAAGTATTTTTGTTTTTCCTTGATTATGGCAGTCTTTAGCTGTAATCCGTTATGCCTCTTCTTTAGACATTGATTGGAAAAAATAAATACAATGTCTTTCCCACAAGTTGCTCATCATACAGCAGTATATCTGTGTAAAAGACTTCAAGAGATTACCAGATAGGCCCTTACAATGGAATCGAAACTCCACACGGCCCAGGACAGGCACACCGGGTCATTTTCTAACCATTGAGACTATGGGTACAAAAATAAATATATACACACGGTGTTCCTTCTTTCACTAACTGCACGTTGCACCTGTGCACACATATATCTGATGACATCTGCTAACATAATAAATCTCAAGTGGTTTGTGGTGTCATCAAAAACCTGAGATGGTGGTATGGCTCACAGCCTCACCAACCCCAGGCTATGGTCTTGTTAAATTTCACAGGCTAAATAGAGACAGACTCAGACTCATTCTGTACATGAACCAGAGGTTTTTAAGAGCAGGTTAAGGTGGTTTACCAAAAAAAAACCTCTAGTTATGACTCAGTGTGTGAAAATCTAGTCTCTGAATGAATGGTGATAAATCAAGGATGTGTCTCAGCTTTGAAAAAATAATTTTTATCTTGATTGTTATGAATTCTCAATTTGAAAATATGAAGTACTAACCTTTCTTAGACTACTTGTTTTTAAGACTTACTTTAAAAAAAACTATGAGCAATTAAATCTTCATATCTTGTTTACTCACACTTTTATATAACTTTACAATTTCAACCATCAAAATGCCCATAAAAAGAAAACAATACAGTTGAATGAAATTCACTATAGTGATGATTAAATTGAGCAAGTGTTTTCTCAAAAAAAGTTTTCAGGATATTTAGTGCCATATGTAAGGTTTCTGAAACAACAGAATCATAAAGGTATTTTTTAAACCATTTTCCGAAAAAAAAAAAAAAAAGCATCTGGTAATCCAGAAATCAGTGAAGCAACAGGATGCAAGAAAGCGCTAGACAGTCTACTGATCCTTCAATATAGTCCTGGCAAAGCACCACCCTGCCTTTTGCTCAGTGGGCCATTTTCAACAAGAAAGTGAATGTCAATTCCCCAGGATCCACGTCCTGTGGTTAATTGTCCTTAGTGTCAAAGATTCTTCTTGGCATATCTAGAAAATTGTGATATCCTTCCAAGTTGCCCAGTACTAAAGAAGATGAATAACTACATTTTGTGTCTTTATTCTATAACTAAGAAAGCCTCCAGACATCTAGGGAGTAGAGGAAGAAAGCAATCCTTGTACATTCATTACATGTTTAGCATAGACCCTGTAGGTGCTACCATGCAAGGATGGATACATTTTTTTAGGATGTCTGTGTTCGTGATACAAAGGCCTTTGATTCTGTTGTGTTTGTATTCTAAATTTTTTTAGGTAAGAGTAAACTTGACATGGAGTATCTTGAGAGCCTTCAAATAAACACACTAAATAACAACCTCTGGTTTTCTGCACATGTTATGGGTAGCTGATAAGTTTGTAGAATAAAAACAGTGTTGATAGAAACCAAAGAAAAATGTAACTAGGGATGATAGATAAGGTGCCCTTCCCACCCCGCTTTACACAAAAACAAAACAAAACAAAATTCTATAATATATTCAGAAGCCAAACTAACAAAGTTGAGAAACTTTTGATAACCACTATTCTTCATGATTTGTAAAGTATTTTCATAAACAATGGGGGGGAAAAAAGGAAGGAGCAGTGTTAGGTGGGAAATTTCAGGCAAATGGACTTGACCCCACCTGCAACGAATATGCCTTCTTTTAACAACTTGTTCTCTAAGGATGGTTTATAAGCAATACAGAGGTCAGGGTAGGAATATAAGTTTCAAAAACATATCTACTATCAATTCACTATCTCTCCTTTTTTCTCTTCATATCTGGCACCATCCTGAGCTCCCCTCAATATTTCTTTTACCATTATCTTAAAAAAGAAATTAGGGGAGGGGGGTTATACAAACAATAGTAGAGACACTTCAAATGAACGATTATCGAAATACAAACAACATCCAGCTACAGTCCCATCACCTAAAAATATTTCATTTGCATATATTCCAATCCACTATTTGCTTCTCTGCATTTATATTATTTGCATAGTTGTACTCTTAAGGTAGATAAAATTTCTTTTTGCAACTTTCTCATTTAACCTTCTGTTTACGCCACTGATAGGAGTGAAAAGGCACAAACCTGTAAAATGTTAAAACTAGAAGAGCAATAAAACTGGCAATATCTGTTTGTCCTCTGATATTTTTAGTGTCAGATTCATTAAAATTTAAATTCAACATTTAAATATTAAAATATTTTACTAAAAATAAGAGATATCCTGCTTCTCTTGAAAAGGAAGGTGAGACACTTTTTGGACAAGAGTACACAATAGGTTGGAGCGGAATGGCTGCTGCCCCCTTGTTCTCCACGCCCCCCATCACTCCCTGTGGTGTTACACTGGCACACTTTCCTCTTTTAGGTTACCAACTTGCCTCCTATACCCACAAGTTTACAACCCTGGATCTATTCCAAATACTCTTCTAACAGATGAAAAATAAAAAAGTTCAGAGAGATAAAGTGACTTGCTTAAGGCTACTGAGCTAGTTAGTAGCAATGCCAGCTTCATAAACTAGGCCTCTTGACTTTAGACAGGTACGCTTTATGTTAACGTTTATTACAGAGCACGTGGGAAGCTGGGTTCTGTGTTCCAGTATGACAACCTCACCAGAACTACCATGATACCAGCTCCTTTACAGACTGAAACGTCCCAGGTTAACAACTCACTACCTTTTATGCTCCAGGCCATAATTAACAGTTGATGTCCACAAGCCAGACACCTGAACCCCCGTAAATCCTGGCCCTACTCACAGTGGCGCTTGCTCTTTCTCTCATTAAAAACAAAATATCAAAATGCATTTTCATCACTCTTCTTTTGAAATTCCCTTTAGAGAATTTTGAGAGAAAAGGATCACTTTGTGGAGATAAAGTCAAATCTGATCTAGTTGTTAAAGGAACTACCTAATTAAAAAGTTAATGCTTTACAATATTCCCATCAGCTATATCTCATAGAGCTATAATGATATGCCAACACCCTAGCAGACAACCACCATCCTAGAAAATATCGAACTCCTATATCTGTACAGAGATTATATTTCCTGAATGTGAAAACAGGACATGTGGTGCAACCAAGAATGAAGGTTTCGGTTTTGTTTTTGTTTTTTTTTTTATAAATTTAAGTTTTTGGAAAGTCATACAAGACTTAAAAAAAAAAAACGAGTCATTGTTAGCTATTGTTTAATAAATGGGCTTTATGAGAAATAATAAAAATGTATACCATCTAAGAATGCCTGATCTCTGTATTCCTTTGGGCAATTCTTAGAATTTGCTCGGAAAGTAGGATTTGATGACAGTAACTGCTATGTTGCCATTAAGTGTCCTGTGCAGTTTGTACTTGCTTGTAGTGCTTTGTTCTTCAGACAGAACACCCACTCTCTAGGTGCTGCTTCCAAGTAGAGGAGGACCTGAGAACACATGTACAACGTCACAGAGTCAACACTAAATAATTGAGAAGCTCATGTATTATGTACATGTCGAGTCTACAGTTACTTTCTTGGCATGCACAGAAGTGGTCCATATTCAATCAGGCTCTAGGCTCATTCATAGAAGGTCTTAATGGCCTTACTCTGACCAAAGCACCATCTTAGTTGAGCAGTGTGGGCCCTCTACTCTGCCTTTAGGAGGCCAGACCCTCTGTGCCCTGTTTCCTTGAGGTGCAGATAAGCAGGCTTCTTACAGAGCCTTAAATGACTATCTACAAGCTGGATTTTCTTTGCTGTGACCACTAGAAGCACCTTAATTGAGCAAGACCTCCCCGGGGGCAGTGGTTTTCCCCAACCTTAGGTTAAAACAGTGAAAATAATTACTATGTACGAGGTCTAAATATGGCTCTGCTCTGGGCTCAGTATGTCACATACATTATCTCAGCTCTTTTAAAGATGAAGAGCCTGAGGCTCAAGAGGTTACATGACCAAGGGAAGTTTATGGAGCTTCTAATCCAGGCCTTTCTAATTTTGAAGCCCGTGGCCATAAGCAAACCAGTACTTGCAGCAAGGACACAGGACAAGACTGTAACCATCTAGCTCTAGCGTAGCCCCTTCCCAGGAGTTGCCTTGGGAGGCTTTACAAGTATTCCTTAAAGCATTTTTATCACTCTTCTTTTGAAACTCCCTTTAGAACCCCAGGCACATTCTTTTAAATATTATCAATGGGGATAATCTTCCTCCTTTGAATGTAGATTTGAGTTTTGGAAATAGCCATGATTCATTCAATACCCTGTGGTGATTAAAGAACTTATCAAGCTGGGTAAACCAGTTTGGGTCAAAAACAAGGCATGACAGAATGTAACAAGATTATTTTCACTCTCCAGCTTAGACTGAAGGTAATGAAGTAGAGACATTAGACTTGGACCTAGAGGCACTAGAGTTTAGGGTTCAAATCTTGAGTTAGCCACCAAAACGTTAAGTGATTCTCGACAAGCCATGTAATATTTGAGCCAAATTTTCCTTACCTTCAAAAACAGCATAAGAAAATAATGCCTGTTAATTTAGTGTTGTTTAAAGGATTAAAAATATGTCAAAATATGTAGGATATGTCTGAAATGTAGTCCTTTCTCAATAAATATTTCCTGAATGTGACTGTCAGATTACTATTTGTCTCTGTCCTTGTCCTTCAAGTATGGTGAGAGATGATAAACAAGAGATAATGTGCTCTGTGACAATGACCAGACCTTGAGGCCCCTCTGGCATACAGTATTTGTTTGCAATTCTATTTTAAAAACAGTTGTCCCTAGCTCACTGATACTAAGGAAGATGGATTTAAAGGAGGCTGTGGCACAGTTTGAAATTTTGCAGAGGTGGCTTAGATCTCAAGTTTACTTCTTTGCTCTAGAAAGGTAGGAAAGAGCATCTTGAGAAAGTGCCCCTTCCTAAACATTTAAGGAGCGCTTGCCCTATGGAAGTTCCTGGCTCAAGGCAGGACATGGGACACTGCTCTTGTCTTCAATAACAATGTCCAAAGGGCTGGCTTAGTGACAGAGATTGAATGATGCTACCCAAATGATAAGAATTGAGAACACCTCAGAACCCACTGATGCAGAGTGTCATTCATCTACAATAAAATATTGTAACTCTTAAGGCAACAAATGAGCACAGGCTATGTCCAGGAGATACAGTGTGAGCAAAACAAACAATATTCTAGCATATAGGAAAGAGACCTGGAATGGGGAGGAGGAGTGGAGAATTCAGGGGTAGCTAACAGAAATAGAGTTTGTGTGGTAGTGTTCTAAATTCACCACCACACTGGTCTTCTCTGTGAGGTCAGAAGGGTGGTTTGAGGATTCTAGACGCCTTGCAGGAAGATATTTATCGAAAGAAGAGAGGAAAGTACAAAGCTTTTCGCAACATACAGTAGTAAATCAGGGGAATTGATTGAGGATAGAAGATGAGAGCAGCCTCTGAGGGGAGTTATAGAGCTTTGACAACTGATCTGCAACCACCCTGCCCTCTCCTCTGCAGCAACCTGCAAGCCTGAATGCTGTGAGAGAGGTTTTCCCTTTCGAGCCTGACTTATGTGCATTTTCACATTATAACACTTATTAAGCATCTTAACTCATTTATCTTCTTAACCATCCTATAATATTGTTTCCATTTTACAGATGAGAAAACTAGGGTATAGAGAGCGTAAATGACTTACCCGAGGTCTGTAACTCCCAAGTGTCAGAAGCAGGATTTGAACCTAGGCAGTGTGGTTCCAGACCCTTGGCTCTTAACCACTAATTTTATGCAAACATTTTCTTCATGCTGCATGTCCCACCTGAAATAGACTGGCTTTGCCCAAACCTTGAAATTTCTCCTTCTTCCTGTAGGGCTCATTCTAGGCCCTATAACTCCCTAACAGGGAGCCATTAAGTGTAGGCAACCTTAGCACCACTATAGAGCAACAATAAAGGCTGCTGAAGACTTATTCACTAAGGAGAGAAGAGGCACTTCAGCATCCTTGGCCTAGTTCTTTGCATCACTAGAGGGTAAGACCTAAGCGAGTGCTCCTATCTCTCTTCCAATACTTAAAAAAAAAAAATGAATGGTTGTCCACTTAAACAATGGAATATCATATAGCAATGAAAAGAACAAATTTTCTCTATCATGCATGTAGAAAAGTACGCACCATAAATGTATCACTAAATGAATTATCTATGTCACCACTATCCATATTAAGAAATGGAAAACTACTGGCAATTTAGAGACCATGTCCTGCTGTCTGCCAATTACTATCCCCATAATCCTTCCCAGAGATAATCACTATCCTGATTTCTAACAAAAAAGAATTATATTGTCTGTTTTTTAAATTTGTATAAAGGGAAGCATATGATATCTACTGTTTTACGTCTGAACGACTTTGTTCAACATTTCGTGTGAGACCCTGCTGTTGCAGATAACAAAGTTTTGGGTGTTTTTTGGTTTTTTTTCCTGCATTTGCAGTATGGAAATCTATTGTATGTACATGACACAAGTTATCTGTTCTACACTTGACAACCACTGGGTTGTTTCCAGTTTGGAGTCAATACAAATAACAGAGATATGAGCATTCTTTTACATGTTTTTTCGTATACATATGTATGCGTTCTCTTGGCCATAAAGCCAGGAGTAGAATCTCTGGATTATAAAGTAGCCTATAATAAATTTTAGTAGATAATGCCAAATAGATTTCCAAAGCAATTGTACTAATTTACATGCCCACCAGCAGTGTATGAGAGTTCTAGTTGTTTCACGTCTTCAACAGCACTTTGGATGTCCTCTTTTGTGAAATATTTGTTCATATATTTTGCCCATTGTTAGTTGGGCTATCCTGTTTTTTTTCTTATTGACTGGTAGTTCCTAATACATTCTGGATATGGCACCTTTGTCAGTTCTCTCTGTTGTAGATTTCTTTTCCCACTTCGTGCCCTGCAATTTTATTCATTTAAGTTTGTAATGGTTTTATGAGTTTGAAAAACAATGTTTAATAAGGAATAATTGCCATATGATAAAATGAACATATTTAAAGTGTGCAATTTGATAAGTTTTAACATATTTTACACTTGTGAAGCTATCACCACAATCAAGATAGGAAATATTTCAATCACCTCCAAAAGGTTTTCTGTGCTTCTTGGTAATTCCTCCGTCCTACTTCCTGCACTTCCACTTCCCCCTCCCCCATGCAACTAATGATCTGCTTCCTGTCATTATAACTTGGTTTGCATATTCTAGAAGTTTATATATATGCAATCACACAGCATGTACTCTTTTTTTGTTCTGCTTCAACATATTTTGACATTTATTCATGTTTTCATGTATATTAATAGTCCATTTATTACTGAGTAGTGTTTATCATATGGTATATCACAATTTATCTATTACCTCTTGATGGACAATTATGCTACTCTCAGTTTGGGGCTATTATGAATAAAGTTACTATGAACATTTATGGACATAAGTTTTCAATTCTCTCAATTAAATGCCTAGGAATTTAATTTCTGGGCATATGGTAGGTATCTCTTTAAAGATTTAACTTTTTAAAGGAACTGTCAAATTGTTATCCAAAGTGACTGTACGATTTTACAGTTCCATCAGCAACATATGAGAGTTCCAGTTCCTCCACATCCTCACCAACTTAGTGTGATTGAGTCTTTTATTTTTAACCATTCTAATATGCATGTAGTACATTCCATTATCATTTTAATATTTGTTTATCTACTGACTCATGGTGTCCAGCATCTTTTTAGTGCATATCTTCTTTAGTAAAGGGTCTATTCAAATCATTTTCCCTATTTTAAAAATTGAGCTGCTTGTTTTCTTATTGTGGAATTATTCGAGTTTTTTATTTACATTATAGATACAAGTCCTTTATTCGGTATTTGACTTGCAGTATTTTCTTCCAGACTGTGGCTTTTCTTTTTAGTCTCTTAATAGTATCCTTTGTAAAGTAGAATTTTTAAATTTTAGTGAAGTCAAAGTTATGGATCATGCTTACGGTTGCATATCTAAGACATTTTGCCTAATCAAACATCACAAAAATTTTCTCCCTATTTATTTTGGATTTTTTATAGTTTTATGCTTTACATTGAGGTCTATAACCTATTTTGAAATAAATTTTGTATACAGTGCAAGGTGTAGATTGGAATTCTTTTTTTTTTTTCATATGGATATCCAATTGTGGCAGTACCATTTGTTGAAAAGATTATCTTTTCTCCACTGAATTGCCTTTCTACTTTAGTTGAAAGTCAGTTATCCATATATGTGTGGGTCTATTTCTGGACTCTGTAATCTATTTCACTGATCAATTTGTCTGACTCGATTCCAATAACATACTGTTTTAGTTACTATAGCACTAGAACAAATGTTGAAATCAAGTAGTGTTAGTTCTCTAAATTTGTTCTTTTTAATATCGTCGTCTGATTAACTCTTCTGTTGTAATGTTCTTTTTCTGAACTCTTCTGATGTTTTGTTTTGTTTATTTTTTTAACTTTTTCTCTAGGAAAACTTGAATCTGATCAGATAGACATGCTTCCAACTTGGGGCTGGAAATAACACCTGTAGATTTTAATTTCTTATTTCTTTGGGCTTAAAAATCATTTTAATTCACAATTCTTTTATTAAATTGCATGGATCCCAAAGGGAGTGGGGTTGTGGTGGTATTAAGCCAAAGGGTCATCAGCTATTATGGTAACTGACAGCCAGCTAAGAGCCTGACATTTTTGGAAAGAGACTCTATACATGCCCCTCTTGGGCATGGAAGGTGGTAGGTGAAAGGGATGAGAGCCTCTTATTTATAGTAATTCTTACAAGTTACCAGGTATTGTGCTGGCTGTTTTGCATAGAGCATCTTATTTTGTCTAAGATCCTGGTCGTTTCCATTCTAAGAATGTGCTCTGGAGCAGGGTCAGCAAACCCTTCTGTAAAAGATCAGATGTTTTAGGCAGGGTAACTTCATGGTTATAGACCTGTGCATTAGCACAGTGCCATGTCCTCAGAAAGGTTCCACACTTAGTTTAATGCTCTGCTGTCCCCATGCTGAAATTCTTTCTTTCTTTCTTTTTTTTTTTTTTAACAAGGGGCCCTGAATTATCACTTTAAACTGGATGTTCAGTAGCCAATCCAGATTTTAGGATTTGCGGGCTGTGTGGTCTCTGATGCACCTACTCAACTCCACCCACATTACACTAAAGCAGCCATAGACAGGATGTAAACAGTGAGCCCAGCTGTGCTTCAATAAAACTTTATTTATGGACATTGAAATTTGAATTTAATATTGTTTTTATATGTCACAAGATAGTTCTTTTCCTTTCATTTAAAATGTAAAAACCATTTTTTTGCTCACAAAGTCATACAAAAACAAGCAGTGGGTTCTCTTTGGCCTGCGGGTGGTAGATTTCTGCCCTCTCCTTAGGGAAACTCCTGCACATGGGGAACAGGTGACATGTACAGGAAGTTCATATCAGAATTGTTCGTAAATGCTCCAAACTAGACACAACTGAAAGCCCTCGCAAAGGTAGAATGGATAAATATGTTGTCGTTTATTTATACACAACATATGGTTTAAAGAAAGAAGCAAGTCATAAAAGAATACGTGTAGTATGATTTTACTTATATATAGTTCAAAAAGAGGCCTACAGAATTGCTGAAACTAAACTAAAAAAATTAAAGCAAAGAAATGATCTTAAGAAAAATCAGGATGATGGTTACCTCTCCGGAAAAGGAGGTGATGAGAAGGAGACTGATGAGGTCCTGGCAATGTGTGTTTCTTGACCTGGGTCTTGTTTACCTTAGTGTTTGCTATATATTTATTCTTTGAACTATACCTTTTATGTAACTACTCTGAAATGTGTATCTCATCATTTTCAAATTTCAGTTCCTAATTCTAACCCTGAGTTGGCATTTGGAGCCCCATTTCACAGTGAGGCTGGGGGCTGGGGAGCTGCCTGCCCAGGCCACATGTTTCCAACTTCCTGAAGCTCCTCTGATACAATGTTGAAGACCTTTGGCATCCATCTGGCCCTGAGCTTCACATTTGCCAAGAAGAGTCTTGGCTTTTATAGCATTCAAATGTTTTTCTTTTCAGTTTACTTTTGTCTCAGACACTAATACTCTCTGCCAGATTCCCTCAAGGTCGAATCCACATTATTATGGGTTCCATTGTCTTGAAGACTTTCTTGTTTGCAAAGCCTATTTTTTTCCTAATTTCAAAATATAATTATAAATAATTCAATCACATTGAATTGGGCAGTGGATGTGTGTACTGGCTACTTTTATATGCCTCTGCTCCTTAGTATTTATTCTCTTCTTAATATTTCCAGCTCTTGGCTCTCTATGTTGTCATTAACAAGGAAGGGCTAAATTGAGAATGAAAAATGTATTCATTTACATGATTCTAGGACTTGAGTTTAGGAATACACCAACTGGACTTAGAACTTCACTCGACCTATCAGCTGTGTGTTCATAGCCAGAGTCTCAACCTCTCTGAGTTTTCTTTTCTTTCATTAATAAAAGGGAGGGCTAATGCCTAAGAGCGAGAATCATTTTGAAAATTAAATATGTAAAGGTTAAACAAGAAAACCTATGAAATGTAACTCGTTCAACACTTTGTGCTACTGCCTGACTTATGATATGCATAGTATAAATTTAGTTTTCTTTCTCTCGCCCTCTGTCTTTCCCCCTTGCTTCCTCCCTTTTCTTTCTTTTTTAGCCTTTGCAAGATTTTTCTGTCTACCCTCACCAACCATGTTAATCCAGCAATTGCCTAATGAGAGAAAAAGATGATGGGCAGGCTGGGGACAGGAAAAATTAAAGGCTGAAAGAAAGATTCTGCTTATGAACCTTGGGTAAGAGCACACACCACACTCTACTTGCCCATTCTCCTTTATACTCCTCATTTTCCCTTGAACTCACAGGTCTGTTTACACCTAGAAATTCAAGAACCATAGCAAGGCTGATGTCAGAATCTTTAGAGAGCCTAAGGACTGCATCATGATTTTATGGATAAAAATTGCTATGTAGATCACTTATAACTCTGTCTGGCATACTGTCAGCCCTCAATAAATGTTAGATATTATTACTGTTATTGTTGTTGTTATGATTATTATTATTGTTCAGGACAACATCCCAGTATGTGCGACAGAAGTTGCACAAGGCCATTAGCTGCCTTGGTTGCCAAATGCAAACCCAAGTTACAAATGACAGCAATGGTTGCTGCTTTTAGCATTTCCCAGTCTCCCCTGTCATTTCCCCTTAAACGTTTCATTCTGCCTTTTCCAGAACAAACATCATTATAATCACTTCTTGTTCACATCTCTTATATCCCCATGGCTCTTGCTGCTCTCACTGGTAGTAGCAACACCTCTGAATTTACTACCATCTGCAAATATCATTAGCTATTGTTTATTCCCTCTCCCACACTATTAATGAAGATGTTAATT
Source organism: Pteropus medius (assembly GCF_902729225.1). Lineage (NCBI taxonomy): Eukaryota > Metazoa > Chordata > Mammalia > Chiroptera > Pteropodidae > Pteropus > Pteropus medius. The sequence continues at coordinate 5,251,754 of NW_024340692.1, read as the reverse complement.
AAGACCAGAACTAACACTGACCCCAGCAGCAATCCACAAGACATTTATCCAACTGGATAAACTTCTGTTAGTCATTACCCACTGCTCATAGACGTTACTACTACTCCATTCCCTTCATTTGCTAATTTGTGAGAGACCGAGGGAGAGAATTAAGGGAGCCCAGTATTCTTTAAAAATTAATGCTCTGATACTTGGGGTTTTTGAAAGGGATTTGGTGGAACATCGGAAGGGCGGTCGTCGGTAGTACGCATGAGTGAAGTGAGCCAGCCTCCAAAAGAATCTGGTAATTGCCTGGTGAAGCTTATTGGGTTATGAGAATTTAGCAATACGCTCTAAGGCTGGAGTACACCGATACAAATTATAGAGTTTTCAGCCACTTCCTTTTACAGATGATCATACTGAGGCCCCAAAAAACAAAGACTTGTCCAAGGTCACTTCCCTAGTTAGTGATAAAACCTAAATTGGAACGTGGGGCTCTAACCTCTGCTCTTTGCAGAAGAAAACTTGAGTATGCTTCAGAGGTTCTATTCAGACACCTGCACATTAGCATTTGCCCACTAAATCCTAAATTCCCAGAGCAATGCCCTCCACCTTCATCTTTTTGTCTCCAGTAAACCATCTCCTATAGTAGGAGGTCTTTACGCACTTATTAAAGAAATGAGCATCATTCGCCACAATGCGCTGTTCTCTCAACCTATAAATTAGTGGTCTCAACCCTGGCTAAACCTTAGAATCACCCAAGGGAGCTTTTAAAAAATACCGATGCCCACACCACACCCCTAGAGATTGGAATTTAATTGGATTGAGGAGAGGCCCGGGCCCTGGTAATTTTTTAAAGCTCCCCAGTCGATTCTAATGTACAGCGAAGGTTGAGAGCCACCTCAGAGGATAGTGTTTTTCCAAAGACTCCTAAATTGGGAGGTTTCTTGTTCTCTAAAATGGGCTCAGTAGAATACTGCTGAAACTTAGCAATTAGACACAAAACTTTCTCTTAAACAGGAAACTTACTGCTCTCCGAACCTTTTCCTTGTGAAGAATGCAAATTACATTGCCAACTCAGAATGATGTAGTTTGGAATCTATTAATCTGGTGGTACTATTTACACCTGGCAATTTTTCCAAACTTTCACTTTATAGGCAGTGTTGCCAATGCCAACTTAAAGCTTCCAGGCAGTCCTGAAGCGAGTTACTGGTTTAGTATAAAAGCTGGTCCACTGGAACGAAGTTAAGCAAAGAAAAGAGGACTTACCACTGTTTGAGGGGTTTGCTTATTTAGACATTAATATCCATTGTACCCATTGCAGTAACTAATGCCTTCCTGCTGCTGGTGTGGCAATGAAGCCTTAGCAGATGAAAAATGTAGGTCAAAGACAAAATAAGGAAACATAATCTCAGGCTTCTTTCTGGACAAAAGCCCGAGACGAATAAGAGACAAGGCTTTGGAAGACTTCAGAGGCTGCCAGTCTTCTGGCATCACACTTTGAGGTCTTTTTCATTTTAGGGAAATGTCCCTAAATGACTAAGTGTCTAGCAACACCCATACCCATCAAAATTCAGGGATTAAGAGTGCTCACACTTGGTTGTACAGGTTGTTTTGTCCACTGCCCAAGAGTGCCTGGTGCATGGAAGCTGATATCTGCAGTGAGCAGAGGCACTTCCAGGAAGAAGAGATGGCTCTATTTATAGTTCAGGGAAAGGTGCCACACAGAAATGGGGGTGCCCAAAGAGGGAGAAAGATGCAACAGGTTTCTATATCCTTGTCATAAGTAGCAGTGGCCTCATGATGAAAATAGGGAAGAAGGGAGAAAAGCAAAGAGATGAGCAAAAGTGTTGATGAGGGACCATAAGGGATTACCCACATTCCCAGAATATGCTCCAATATTAGTGATTCTCAATGGTTGTAAAGGCGAGGATAAAACAGGAAAGCGTACAGGAAGCCAGTGAAATGTGGAAATGGAATATCGGTAGAACAGACAACAAGACCCATGGAAAAAAGAAGTCTAAGGTGGGAACACTTTTTACATGTTCACCCTCTCACCTAAAGTTGGGGCCCCAGCCATGGCTCACAGGCTTGCCCACTGTGATCTGGTTCAACTTCTGGAAAAGAGAAAGAAAGAGAAGGAGTCCTAGCAACAGTCACTTGTGGAGGGTCAGGACAGGCACCTCCACCAGTGAATGCTTCCAGATGCACTGAAGTGTCCTCCCAAAATGCTGCTCCAGAAACATAGCTTAGCTAGAGAATGATGCCTCTGGAGGGGGAAAAAAAAAAAAAATCAGTCATTTTGACAAGGTCAAAATACCAAGAAAACAGCATTCCCAATTGGGAAGTTAGGGGTCAGGACCACAGTTCATTAGGACATATTCTTTCCTACTGCTCCCTTCTTAGGCTATTCGGCCATGGCATGCTTTTTAATATGCCCCCCCAAAACAGAGACTCTCTAGGCACATAGTCTCAAATAAAAACATGTAAATAGTTAGATTTTGGATAAAGGTTCTCTTCCCCTTAACTATTGAAAAGAAAGAATCTAGGGGAGAGAGTAGAATAATGGAGCCAAATAACCCCCTTCAAGGACAAATTACCCCAGGTGGTATTTGGGTATAGAATGAGTGGGCTATAATATGGTCTGCACTGCTCCAATACTGAGACTCAGCAGTAAAATATCCCTCAGGATCTGAAAATTGGGGCAATTGAGATGATTCCCCCCTTGCTTACACCTTGGAAAGCTCGTTGAGGAGGCCAGTGGAGTGAGAAGGAAAGGGGCGGGGTGGGGGAGGATCAAGAGTGAGGGAGAACTCATTCACTGAGTCAGCAGGCTGCTCGCCAGACATTGCTCTTGGTTTTTTCCTATATGCAACGCCACTTGATCTTTAGAACACTACTGTGAGGTAGGTATAGGGGCCAGGGTTATAATCAAATCACGTTTATCCAATTTCAAAACTCCTTTCTTCTCTTAACAAGTTGTCTCCACCAAAATTCATACATATACCCGTGTATGTGCACTTACATATGTGTGTTTTACAACACCGATATTTCTTACTACTGCCCTTATCACCAAGCAACCAAACAATGAGAGTAAATTTCCTATTTCTGTTTTTTATACTCTTCTCAAGCTAAATGGTTTTCCTCTCTGCAGAGTTGCCCCAATGTTGTTTTCATCTGTCTTTGCCTGTATATTATTGAAGAAAAGCGGAAAGAGGAAGGGGTGAGGCTGAGGGAGATCATTTGTCCTGGTTTTGTCACTTACTAGGCATGGTTTGGTCATTTTTGGGGGGCGGGGGAACACCTTTTGCCACCCCCCCATACCACCCAAATGTGGGGATTCTCAAATCTGCTTTAGATAAAGTTCAGCCCTGCTTGACCCACATTTTTGTGATAGCTGAAATTTCTCCCCTTTACAACCATCCTTAGAGATGCTTCTTTTCAAGTAGCCATTCTCTACTTCTCTTTAAAAAGAAGTTGAAGACCTCGCCCCATTGCCAGGGGCCCCTACCTTTTTGTTTTTTGTTTTTTGTTTTTTCCTGAGAGGAAGGGGAGAGGGGCTGGGCTGGGGGTGGGAATGCATGTGATGGGGCTGCAGCCTCCCTTGCCATTGGCCACCTGCTGTCCAGTGGAGGAGAGCCATGGCCAGGTTTTCCCTGTGTCTCCCTAGAGCAGACACAGATGCTTCAGGAGGAGATGCTATCACAAAAGGGTTTATTAGGGGTAAAAAGTGTGAAAGGGATGGGGCTGTTGTTAGGGATGCTTGTTCTATGCATCAGCCTCGGCTGTCTGCAGTCTCCATTTATTGATTCTTTCCTCTTTCCGCTCTGCTTTCCATGGATTTATATCCACTTTATAAAAACAAGCAATCCCCATGTTTACAGTATTTTATTAAAGTTTGATGGAGAGGAGGAAAAAGGAAGGAAAAAGGCTGAATTGAGGAGGTGCGGGGTGGGGGTGTGATATTGGCTGCTGGAAAAGAGAAAGAGAGGGAGTGAGAGAAAGGGAAAGCAGACATGCATGAGAGTCTCAAGCAGCAGCCAAAAAGCAGAAAAAGGGCTACTGGGGACAAGGGGGTGGGGGTGCGGTGGAGTGTGCCAGAAGCCTTACAGAAAAAGAGCAAAGACCTGAACAGGAGGAATGGTTAACAACCGAAGTACAAAGTGGACTTCGGGGTACTCCTGGCAAAGGGTGATGCAAACAAAATACAAAATAAACCACCACGACAACTCAGAGAAACAGAAGTTGTAAGGAGGCAGTGAGGAGATGCCACAGAAATGGCTTAGCAAATAAATAAATAAATGCCAGAGTATTGCTAATACACCGAGGAGACAGAGCAGGAGGGAGGGAGGGAAGGGGAGGTGGGAGAAAGAGGAGGTGAGAGGAAGAGAATATGAAGGTCTGAGATATAGAGGAACATCAAGTGAAAGCATAAGCAGAACAGAGACAGACAGAAACAACACACACACACACACACACACACACACACACACACACACACACACACACACAGAGCTAGACCCCGAAAGAGGACACACAGAAGAGTCACACAGAGTAAAAGACAAGAAAAGAATCGACCGAGAGGGGGGGGTGACGGGGGCGGAGTGGGGCAGAGAGAAAGTCTCCAGCCAAATGCGGGAGACTTGGCAGGTCGACAGCAGCAGCCGGGCCAGGCAGTAACTGCACTTGCTGTGTCTAGTCTATTGTTGTCTAGGAGGGGGTTGGGGTAGGGGGAGTTGTTTGTTTGTTTTGTTGTTTGGCCTCTTTGTCTCTTTTGTTCCAAGCAGTTAGTTTGCTTCTTTCCCAGACACAGGGCTGATGGAATTGCTTTATGGATTTTTCTTAAAGGGACAGGATTAGCTGGTTTACCAATAGCGATTTCTCAATCCTAACCAATTCCCACCTAAATAAATGACTTATTTTTTTAAAGGATCTTATTAAGAATGGCGAGTCAGTGTTTATGCTGTTTTTGTGCCTGATTAACAAGAATAAATCGGTCAGTTTCACCCTCCCCACTAAATCTCCTCCTCCAGGGTTGCCAGCACTGCAGGGGCAAAAAAAAAAAAGGAGAAGAAACCCCTACAAACAAAAGTAAATGGAGACCATACATAAATAACTTTAAACACATGGGTAAATGTAAATATTCTACTTTATAATTTTTTTTTAAATTTCCATTTCTATTTTTTACCTGTGCATCAAGATTATAAATATAAACTTGGAATTTTAAATAACCAGCAAAAAGGGCTTTGAAGGAAGAGGAGTGATTGGGTCACCCCTGCACTGACACTGCCAAGGCCGTACGTACGTACACCCTTAGCCTAACTCCCATGCTGGGTTTCCTCCCAGGTCATTCCCAAGCTCCATCCCGGAGGACAAACAGCACAGCACTCAGGGCTCTAGGAGCCTGTCTTGGGTCACTCCACCACCAGGCTTGGCCTTCCCGAAGGAACTGACTATTTTTAATGCATTCAGGTAGCTGAGGTGTCAATGTTGGAGGGTACTAAACAGAGAGCTGCTTTTTATTTATTTGAGGACAGGTAGGGAAGAAAGGGGTATCCCACAAGACTTTGACTTGTTTCCAGACTCTCTCGGCTTCCTGTCCTCATAGTAATTTAAATAGGTTTTGGACTAAAGCAGACAGCTTCTGAAAGAAATGAAATTTAAAAGCACTCCCAAATTTATCAACCTTTGATATTCAATTCCTCTCTAGTCCTCTCCCCCAAAGCAGTCCAGCCCTTTTTCTTAATCCTATCCGTCCCCTCTCCTCTCTCGCTTTCACATCTCCCAGTGAAATCTAGGGTGCTGGAGATAAAAAAATAAAAAAATGCAATCCAAGGCCTAGGGCTATACGAAGGCTACGGATGGGTAGAGATGGCAAAGGGACGCTGGGGCTCTTTTGTGAATGGGATCCTTTATATTCTAGGCAAAGATAGATCAGAGTGGAGCTTCTGCCCCAGGAAGTGTGGCTGTCACAGACGGAGAGTACCAGCTGGATCTGGGGGGTTAGGTGCTTCTCCTCTGCTCCGACCTCAAGGAGTTTGGAACTTAAGTGCGAAGGTAGACAATTCTGTCAACCACTCAGGCTTTGGGGTAGTGGGGTAAGGAGTTAGGAAGCAGGCTGCATATATCCACAACTTTATCCATGGTCTCCCTCTACCTTAATGTTTCTCCTTTCACCTTTCCCTCCCCTCACACCTTTTCCAAAGCTGCCATAGGGGTCATGTTGACTTGGCTGCATTTTGTTTGTTTGTTTGTTTCCTTTGGGGTGCCTTTTGAAGGGGTCAGGAAACCTCCCTTCTTTTCTGGTTACTCTCTGCTGGGCTGTCTCTAACACAGCTGTAGTGGTAACGGGGTCAAGGCATACAGGGACCAGCTGGAGTTAGTGTGCCTAAGGGACCAGGAGGTACGACCTTGGCTTTGGGCGGGCCCAGTCTGAGCAAGGCCTGTGCAAAGCTTGGCAGGAGGAAGCACAGCAGGAGCGCGCAGGGCGTGTGGGACACGTGTTTCCCCATATCACTGGAAAGGGAAAATGTGGTGGGGGACAGGTCTCCTGCTGCTCTTGGGGGTAGGAATTTGTAGCCACCTTTGTTTTGGGTAGACAGTTCATGTCCAGGGTCACACGAGGTAACTGACATCCTCCTAACTTTGAGCGTAAGAAAAACTTGATCCTCATTCTGGTACTTTGGCGCAACACGTTAGCCCCTACGGACATCGCTCGAGACATCACTTTAGACATCGCTAGAGACATCGCTTGGGGCAGGCGTCGTCCGCAGCCTATGATAAGAACATACCCTGCTTGTTCAAGGATCAAGGGCAAAGTGCTGGCCATGACCCTGGCGGGGACAAGCCCGATTCCAAGCCCAATCCAGTGAGGTTGAGAAATGCCCGGGGGGGCCCAGGCCCAGGACTCCCTGCCGCGTCATCCCCGCGATGGATTTCGTTCCTTTTCCCTGTACGCGTCCCAGAAGCTCACCAGGAGATTCTTTCGAAGGAAAGTTCCCGTTGACTTCTTGGTTTGAAAGTTGAAACCCCAGGGTAGTAAGGCTGGCCACAAACATTTCAAAGCCTGCTAACCCTAGACAAAATTAAAACATAATCGGCCACAAATTAACCAACTTGGGGCACTTTCTGTGGTGGTCTCCTGGTCGGCACACAGAACTGTGTAACCTGGAAGAAGGAAAGCTTTCTCCGTCCAGTTCTCTGTGTATGGGAAGATCTCCGGAACGTCTCCAAACCGGGTCCTCTCTACCGCCTATTCCTGTCTTCGAAACAAGTATAAAGACAATCCCCCAAACCGTCTGCATCCACAGCTCCGGGTGAGGGAGCCAAGAGGCACCGGAGGCTTGCCTTGAGGCTGGGCTTCTCACACCAGGATGTAGGGTCTCCCTGAGAGACAAACCCCGACTGGAGAACTCGCTGCCTGGGCGCCCCTGGCAGCGACTCGGGAGACTACCCGGTCTCGCGCGAAAGGTGCGTCTCCCGAGCCCCATGCGGGATAACTGGAAGGCAGGCGAACGATTGCGGCTCCAGCAGGGTGGAATCTTAAAGGAAAAAAAAAAAAAAATCTAAAGAAAAAAAAAATAAATTTGAAGCAAACTAAACTCCGAGCCCGCAGGTCCCCGCCGAAAGTGAGATTGGGGTGGAGGGGGCGGGAACCGCGGAGGCGCAGTGAGTGGGGGATGCGAAAGAAACTGCGTTCCCTGCAGAATCCGAGCCTTCAGGGTCTCCACCACCGCGAGCTCCCACCACAAGGTTTGGACTCACAGGGGATGGTGAAGGGGGAGGGAGAGGATAGGAGAAGTGGAAGGGAAAGGGGATTCTTTTTCTCCTCTTGCCAGTGCCAGGACAGGCGAACTTGAGGTGGCAAAGCTTGAAAAAACTTCGGAAAGTTTGGGTAGCGCAGTTAGTGGTGGAGGCGCAGGGCAAGCAAGCAGTGCTGGGGGTGGGTGTGGGGGAGCGGGCTGGGTGCTATTGGGAGTCCAGGTCTGGAGGTGGTTAAAGATCCAAGTATCCTGGGTCAGGTCCACCCACGGTCCCAGAAGCTTCAGTGGGCCAGTGACTGTAGAGAGTCTGAGGTCGTTTCTTCAGAAGACAGGCAAGGCAGAGCCGAGAGTTCGGCGGTTTTGTGCCGAAGTGGAAAGCACTACCCGCGATAGCTCAGAGCTGCAGTGGGAAAGGCTCATCTGCCAAGGCGGGATTAGGTCCACGGGTTCAGGGTCCCCCACGTTTCCCCGCCCAGAGAGGGCCACGCACCAGAGATGTTTGGGTCGATGCGCACAGTTTCGCATCGCGCTCTGGGTCTCCGCGCACCATGTGCGCCCACGGCCTTAGGCTGGGACATTTGGGCTAATAACCGGGTGGAGAGGGGGCCACATAGCCCAGCCGGGACAACGCTTATGCTACGTCTCGGCGGGCGCAACATTGCTGGAGGCAGGACGAAATGGCCCAACCCAACTTCTCCCTGCGCCCTGGGAAGGAAGCGTGGTGCGCCCGCTGGAGCACGAAGCCGCTGCCGCGCGTTCCGCACACAGCCTGGCATTCTGCTTTTCCTCACAGCGCACCAGGGAAAGGCATAATTCAATTATGCCATTCGAGTGCAACGCAGCCTTTTCCTCTTTTGCTCTGGAGCCTAGGGCATTTCGAAGGGGAATCTCCCATTTCGCAAATAAATACCTATCATTCTAAAGCCGAGCTGGGTTCTGTAGTAACTACTGAGGGGAGGGGGAGAAAACTTAAATCGGCTGTGAGTTTACAGCCTGAAGAGGCTTATTTAGGCTCCTTGAACGCCATTTCGAATAGCTCGGCTCGTGCTATTTCAGGAGAAGTTGGAGAATAGAGAGAAAACAAGGTTATTTAAAGTGACTCCAGAACGCGACATTCCTTCCACGGCTCCCTAGGTGTCTGAGTCTGGGCTCCAGCTTAGCGGCCCGGGCGGCCCCAGCCTTTGATATTTAAGCCCGGCTAGCTCCCTGGTGAAACTACCTGTTGGGAGATTCCACGACCTAGACATTCGGCCCTCCTTTCCCCCGCGCGAGCCTGGCAGCGATGGGATGGTTTGGGCACCCGCAAGGCGAGGACAGTACAGCCGGGAGCCACGGACAAAGTCAGCTGCTCCTCGCAGTGCCCAGCAAGCTACGCCTGCACCTCTGCCCGCTCTTCGGGAACTGGAAACAGTTCCCAGTCCACTGTGCGGGGCTCTTGGCTGCAGGGATAGGCTCAGACTCCTTATGATTCTCTAAATTCGGAAACCACGAAGAGATGCCGTTGGTGCTGGCGCCTCGCAGCAAATCTAACTTTAAAAAACAAAGTCTTCTAGCGGCTTCCTAGGCGCGCACTCCCACCTTACGCTCCAACGCCCACCGTTTTTCCCTGCACCGAAATTCACTTTCCTACTTCTTGAAATTCGGAAAAGTCCGCGGATGCTTGGACGGCTGCAACCCAGAGGCTGCTTAAAGCTCTTGCACGAGTTGCTTGAGAGAAATCACTCTGCTCTTGCGAGAAAACAGAATCTCTCTATTTTTAAACAACCCAACTGGATGAAGGAGCTGAGCTAGCAAGGACAATTTGTGCCGTTTATTAGGCTGTTGGGGAAATTTTCGGAGGCTGGGGGACAGGGTGTTTGTCTCTCACACGACCCTGTGGGGAAGGACAGTTCATGCCGGGCCCTGGGGCTGGAAGTCTCATTTGGGAAGTGCACAGGCCGGGTCTGGCGCACGCGTGTATTAACATTCTTTCGGGCAAACTCTCCAACAGAGCCCGTCTGCCCCAACATTAAATTGGGGGATGCGGAGGAGCAGGCTGGGCTAAACCGGGAAATTCTCCCACAGCCGCGGAAGAGAATCCGCGTTGTGTCTCCGACGCGGGTTTCTGCTTTTTGATAGCGAACCCCCACTCGGTTTTGGGAGCAGTGGAACTTGGGTGAAGCCCTACTGAAGGGTCCGTTTGGGATTTAAGGAGACAGAAAGAGTTTCTCTGTGGCTAGAGGTACAGCGGCTCCTTATTTCTCAGGGAAGACGTTCACGTCTTCCGTGGTCACAAAGAACTCGGCTGTAAACGAAATGGGGACAAATATTAGGCAACTGTAGGGAAGCAGAGGGGTAAGCCTCATCTTGTTTAGGATACTCGTTTTGACAGTGAACACTACGGGGCTACGTGGAAGAACGAAAATTTATTAATGAGAATTTATTGCAGTGGGATGAGAGTTAAGATTCAAGCTGAAAGACGGCACAGAACGCTTGCCGTGCCGCAGTCCCTTTTTATGATTCTGGCAATATAGCCTGTTCGGCCCTTAAGTCACACCCCTAGTCTCGCCCTTAGTGGCATTTCCCTTCCCTGTGTGCCTCCTTCCTGCCCACTCATCTCCGCTTCAGACTGCCCAGGACCTCTGGGTGGCTGGAATAACTCATGCAAACTTGCCCTTGGCCAGAGGACACACACACACCGGTGGGCTCTCCCTGCTCAGCCACTCGTCTGCCCCGGGGACCCTTGGGGGCCTGGGAAACCTGGAGTGTTTTCCAGCTCTCAGCCTTGGACCTCCTGTTTTATTTCAGTTCAATCCCAGGGGCACGGACCCAAGGATAATAAACAATGCTGCTTATTAGAAATACAAACCAAACGGGGCGCAGAAAAGAACACCCAGAAAAGCAAGCACTAAGGCATTTTAACAAGTGGCCAGACATTCAGAACTGCCTTTGAAAGTGACTTGTACAATGGAAGGCATTGCTGTGAAGTGATAGAAGCTTGCAGAATATAGGTGTGTCAAAGTATTTTTATTTATTTGGTTTTGCCTCTGGAAATCAGGCAGAGTTGTTACCTGCCCAAGCCTCTCTACAAGTCACCTCCTCCTCACTGTCCCTCTCCCTTAGATCTCGAGGCCTCATTTAAAAGGGAGGGGTATTCCAGGTGTCCACATACTTTGATACCGTTATTCCAGATCCCCCAAGAAGTGAAAACATTACCTCCCGGTTAGGCAGTGACGCTAGCTTTGGGGGGAGATGTCATTGTAACAGGCGTGGCTAGATAATTTGGATATGAAAAAATCTTTTAAAAATATAAATGCAGACATCTTCTGAGAGTGGGGGCTGGGGATTCTTCCTGGGGTGTGGGTGAAACCGATTTCTGCCTGGCCTGATGGCCTTGGGAAAGGGCCTCTCATCTGCTCTGAATGCCCCCTCACAATGTCAGAAAAATCTTCCTGCCTGGAAATATTGGCAGGACGCTGCTAGGACAGGCGGTGCTGCTTTAAATAGGAATAAGACCGCAGGGGGAAAGGAAAGTTGCAACCTTCCAACCCACCAGACTACCTGCCTGCCTCCCATCCCTGAAGGCCAAGCACTGGCAAAGGATACTATAAGGAAAATCCAGACTACCAGGAGCAGGGTGGGAAACGAATCAGCTATGTGTTGTAGGAACAAATCTATTTGATTGTCAGGAGCTGGGGTACCCCAGAACAGGTCTCCCCAACTCAGCTGCTAAAATTTTAGTGTCTGAGCATCACACCTTTTATGGCCCAGTCTCTCCACTTTGTTGTTGTCATTCAGTTAATGCTGGAAGAGACTTCAAAGGTGCTTTAGTCCAATTCTACTGGGCAGCCCTACTTCTGATTGTGCTAAGGGGAGGGTCTGGTCTCACCAAGGCTAGCCCTGTGCCTCACACAGAACTCTTATCCTAGGGAACTAGACTGTGGCTGGCTCTGGCTGGGCCAGGGGTCCAGGCCTTGACTTATGCCCCTTCTGCCAACCAAAGGCATCTCTTTTGTCAGGAAATGATAATGGTGCCAACGACACCCAAGAAACAACCTAAATCCTCTTTTCCTTTCACCCACCCTAATCCAATGGCCTTACACAGTATTCACACATTTTTGGTTCCTAATTTAATTTCTTCAGAACTTGTTCAGACTATTCCAGCCCTTTCTGACAACTTCTCCTAGGAAGGATTTCTGTCTCATGAACTCAAATTTGAGAGGCCTCATCTGCAAAGAGGGAGGTTGAATTTTAGAAGGTCCCACAGGTACTTTGCTGATGAGTGTTGCTCTGTCCTTCCCACCATTTTCCAAATCGATTTGCCTGTGCCTTGCCAATTTACAGATGAGAAAACTGAGGCTCAGAGAAGGGACTTGACTTACTCAAGAACATGCAGTGAGCTGAAAGCAGAGTCTGTATTAGACCTCAAATTTCTTGATTTGAAGTCCCTTTGTTCAGTTTTGAGGGTGGCGTGATAGATAGCTAATAATAAATTACTGTTCAGTAAGCATCAACTGTGTGCCAGGCCACATGTCGTGCCAGACACTTTGCATAAGTCATCATCACAGCAACTCTAAAGGACATCATTAGTCCCAAAAAAATTTAAAAAATAAAATTATAAAAGTAATATATGCATAAATCAAAATGCTTCAAATAATACCAAAGGGCATAAAATGAAAGTAAAAGTCTCCTACTCTGCTCTCTCTCCCAGAATCACATTGATATTTTTTTGTTCCTTTCATGGCTCTCTCCGTAGCTCATAGACAGACGTGATCGTGGCTTTATGAATGAGGAGGGGGAGGCTCTTGATCAAGATAACCAGCTGTGGCTACCTGATTCCAGGCTCAGCACTTCCATTCCTCCACATAGCTGAGGCGAGTGGGGAGAAAAAAGGAGTGAGGGTACAGATAAAAAGAAGGGTCAGGTCAGTGCTAACGTCACTCCCTCTTTTCCTCTCCTGCCCCTTCAAGGCTTCCACTTATTGCTACAGTTTTTCAGGACCTGAGACTATAGGCTCTTGCTGTGCAGATAACTGATGATCATTTGCGATGGCTGCGTTCCTTTGAGGCCTCTGCCTGATGGCCTTGGGAAAATGGACAAGCAGCTCCCCTCAGGTGGCTGTCACCGGGGTAATGCACGTCAGTACTGTCTCCCCAGTGCTGCCTCCACCCTGGACTAGCTCTGGGACTGGAGCAAACCTCGTAAGCTTTAGATATCCCTGCCTATCGATATCTCAGGGTTGTTGGAAGGCTTAGATGAGAGACCGGGAAGGACTGGGTAAACCTGAAATCTCTATGTACATAGGGCAGTTGCTTTCCAAAGGCCTGTTTAGGACCCTGCGGCCCTTCAATTCAGAGCAGTGGATTTTTAGGGTTCTTTGCAAAAGTTACGTGTTTGGGGGACTTGAGGGTTTGCATTTTGGTTGTGTTGTCTCAATAAGGGCAGGATTAGAAGTGTATCTTAAAGTGGAAGGGGATGTTATTTATCTGTAAAAGATGAGAGCACTGAATCTTTGGGATCAGAGACTGTGGGAATATGTGGTGGATTTCTTTCTGCTGGAGAACACATAGAACTAAGCTGGCGAGGGCAGGAGGCAGTTGTCCTGGTAAGTTGGTAAGAGGTGTGACTAAAGGGAGCTTAAGCCTGTCTCTTTGGTAAGTGTCCACCACCAAAGGCTGAACTTAGACTTTTCAGGGGCAGACAGAGTGGGGTGAGGATAAATGCTGGGTAGCATGGGCTTCCCAGAACCTGTAATTTCATTTGTTCTTTAAGATTTGTTTGAGTGGAAAGGGGAGAGGTATTAGAAGATGAATGTGATGATTTTTCCAGGAATCTGGTCCTTGAGGCTCTTTCATTCTGGAAGACTCTTTAGAAACATCCTGAATTTTGGGACCTCCAAGTGAGAGCAAATAATAGGTTGTGGCCATGGTCTTCTAGACTTTGCACAGAAAGAGCAGCTGGGGGAGGACTGGTATCTCTAAAAACTCTTCTAGAAACATATGCAATACCCTGTAACATGCACATATCTGACTGTCAGGGAGGAAGAAGAAAACGGTTTAAAGATGAATGAAGGGGCCTGAGGAGTGGACTGGTTCCAGAGAGAAACCGCGAAAAGGAGGGAAAGTCAGATTTTCTTGGAGGCCCAGCCTGCCTTCAGAGCCTGCTTTCAATGCCTGTGTCAGGACAAAGGATGCTGCGCCCCCTGGTGTCAGACTGGCAGTCGGCGCCAGAGAGCTACGATGGAGACCCGCCGGCTGAGACCAAGGGACCAGCTGGAAAGTACACAGGTCAGATGCCTTTTCTTCTGTTTGCTAAGGTAGTTGAAGTTGAAATAGTCTTTGCTTTCTCAACTCTGGAGTCTAAATAGAGACTCTGATGTAGAGAGAGCGGAGTTTTGTTTTTCTTGCATGCAATTCAGGCAGACAAAACAATGCTTGTTTACAAGTAGCCTGGTGGCGTAGGAAGTATACTAGCCTGAAAGAAAAAGCTACATTTTAGGTAGACTGCTGGTCTGGGGTGAGTCATTAAAAATTTTGGAACCTCCCTTTTCATGTCTTAAAACCAAAGGGGTTAGAGTAAGATGTCTTTAAGTTCTGTTATAAGCTCTACTATCGTGATTTATTAGACGATCATTACACTCTTTTTCCCCGAGTCCTGTGATTTTGACATTATTGTTTTCTATTTACATGCAGGTGCAAATGTTATATGTTTCAGCATCATGAATTCCCCAATCCCAAGTAATGATTTCTGTGTCCCCTTTCTTTTTAAAAATGCAAAATATGCCTCTTTTCAGCACAGATGCCGTTCCCTCCACCTTTTGTGGGGCCTCCTGCAAAAAGCAGCAGAGTGAGCAGGTCTTCAGTCTCTGCTATGTTTCTTTTAAAAATAAAGTACTGAAGTGTTGTGCTGGAAATTATGCTACTAAGTGTTGCATGTGGTAGGTGTGAATATGTGCTTCAATAGTTCCAGGCACAAAACCAAAAACTTCCCCAGAATTAGCAGAGTTTTCTGATATAATCTGGCTAACATTTGTGCAAATAGGTACAAAGACCAATTTGGGAGTGTGCTCTAAGGAGCTGTATGGTTAGGTTCCATTGACATTTCGGGCCGTCCCTGGTATGGACAGGTGATTTTAAGTAGGAACAGCCCCAGAAAGAGTTATGTAGTCGCTGAGAGTTACCTCTCCTTAAACTGGCAAATCTAATCTCTGGAATGAGTAGTCCTTTATACCTCATGGTATACTAATTTCTTCTTTCTGCACTGCACTTGAACTCATATTTGTGTAATGGGTACACTTTGGTTTGTGTTTTTCAAGAAACTGATTATAGTCCTACAGTGAACCACTTGAGTAGCAATCTGAGTTTTGCAGATGTGGAGGAGTGTGCAGTCATTGTCCTGTTATAGACAGCTGCATTATTCCATATGCTACATGGCAGAAGCATGTCCCTCCACATGAGAGAGGTGAACTGAGAGGAAGAATAGCAATACAAACAGATGATGGCAACTGTTGGGGATGGGGTTGATGCAGTGACTTAGAGTGCTGTCCCCTTCTTTAGAATTCCAAAATTCTTATGTTGAAGCCCTAACCCCCAGTACCTCAGAATGTGACTGTATTTAGAGATAGAGTCTTTAAAGATGTCACTAAATTAAAAGGAGGTCATTAAGGTGGCCTCTAATTCAATGTGACTGGTGAAGTCCTTTTAAGAAGAGAAGATTAGGACACAGACAGGTATAGAGGGAAGATCATGTGAGGGCACCGTGAGAAGGCAAGGAGTGAGGCCATAGGAAAAAAACAATCCTGCAGGCACCTTGATCTCAGACTTCTAGCCTCCAGAATGAGAACATTAATTTCTGTCGTTTAAGTTACCCAGTCTGTGGTACTCTGTTATGGTGGCTGTAGCAAACTAATACAAGTCACAACTCACACCAGCCAATTTTGTGCTCCATTTGGGGATGCAGACCTAGAGCCACCATATTTTTTTAGTTTTTAAGAAAGGCTAAGAATTTTTTGCTTTTTAAATGTCAGCAGCAAGTCTAGCTTCATGGACAGTCACATGGGACCCCTACGGTCAGCCCAATGCATCCAAAAATTCAGTATCCATGGATTTAACCAACTGCAGTTCAAAAATATTCAGAAAAAAATGTTACATTATTGCTGATGTGTACTATGTAGTTAGGCCTATGATCCTTACTGAATGTGTACAGACTTTTTTTTTTTGATATAGATTATATGCAAATATTGTATCGTTTTATAAAAGGGACTTGAGCATCCTTAGATTTTGGTATCTGTGGGGCGGGGGCAGGTTCTGGAACCAATGCCCCATGAATACTGAGGGATGACTGTACTAAGAAGGGAGTTCATATTTGGTTTAGTGCTCTGCTGTCGCCCCCTTGAGATCCTTAAATTTTTAACAAGGGACTTGTTGTACTGAGTCCCAGAACCTATGTAGCCAGTTCTGTTGACAACCAATATAAATTTTAAATAATGTTCAGGTTAGGTGTACAGGAGCCAAAAGAAAATGTCTGAGGCTGGGCGCAGCATGGGACACTGGTATAAACATTTTGTCACTAACTGGATTAAGACCTCCTATTCTCTGAGAATCCCTGGAAAGGAATTTGTGGAGCCCAGAGGTGTCCTGGTGGTGAGAGGAAAGGCACAGATATTCCCCAGGTGTGACTCTGAGATTCTGCACGAGCTAGTTACGACCCGACCAAGATTTTTTTCTCTCTCTCAGGGAGAGGCAATGAGAATGATTTTTTTTTCTCTCTCAGGATGGGCAATGAGAACCTCACAATAAGCTTATGTTGAAAAAAGCTCAACACAAGGAACTAAGTGTTTGGTTTGGGGAGAAGGGCTGAGTTTGGCCCCACATAGGGCTGATGCTGGAAATGCTCCCAGACTCATCCTCCCCAGAACTGAGTTGGGAAACTGCATCTGAGTTTGTTCTCCAGTATGACCAGCAGGACCCTGAGGGGCAGTGTCACCCCATGTAAAAGCAACATGGAGACCCAGCAAGTAACAACAGTGAGAGGCGACTGACTGGACTCCGGTTTTCTGCCTAGAGTTTGTGAGGAGGACTCTTTCTCCAAAAGCAGAGGCAGTCCCAGGATTCTTGAGGTGTTCTCAGTTAGGCTGGGTTAGGCGGGCTGAGCTGTAGGAGTGAAACCTGGACTGCCTGTTTCAAAGCAGACGTGAGCACTTAATTGTAAGTAAATGATACACTTCAGTTTTATGGTACATGCCATACCAGTTTATTCTAAAAGTTTGGAAGGGGAAATTTCGCCCCTGGTAAAAGGAATGCCAATCATCGCTGAATAGAGTCAGAGGGATATTATTGGGGAAATCTTGTTTTTAAGGATATACATTGATTTATAGAAGCTCAAGGAAAATATTATAGTGGAATGTTTGGTCAGGAGGTCTGCTTTTTTAGTTCTATTTCTGCACAGTACTGGCTAACTGGGGAGTGTAAATTTTAAAAGAAGTAATTTCTTATGCACATTCATGCAAACTCCCTCAGGGGAATGAGTGAAAGACTGTTTGAGACACTCTGAATTTCCTGGAAGAAAGTTGCTATATAAATTAATATAGTTTTTTTTTTTTTCATTGCAGGTCTGCAGGACACATTGAAACATTCTCCCATCACGCAAGGGAGAAAATGAAACTCTCACTGGCCTCTATCAAGAAAGCTACAAATTTCCCCCTTTCCTGCCAGTTTCCCAAACCCCATGACTCTGATTACCAGGTCAGAGGGTAAGGTTTTATTTTTATTAGTCTTTATACTTTGCATATGGCGAGTTCCTGAAGGAGCATGTGACAGACTGATTACTGTCTAATTTGGGTGAAGCCAGGACTGAGGTGCAGCAGAGGGTACTCTGGCACACCTATACTGGGATCTGTGGGCCCCAAGTCAGCTCCTACTTTCTTCCTACAAATAGTGCCCTCCTCCTCCCTGGAGTTGGTGAGCAGGACTCCTTGTTTGGGCTGAGCCAGGCCAAGGATTCTCAAAGGGTTGGGATAGTGACCCAATATTTAAGAAGATTAAAATTCTATATGTGGCAATTCTGATTCAATTCCTAAATGACAGTTGCCTTAAGCATGTGGAAAATAAGCAACTTGGCTAAAAATTGAAACTTAAAAGACCATTGGTTTCAGAGAAATGAAAACTATGGCTACATAAAAACTTGGCCAATGAATGTTCACAGCAGCATTATTCATAATAGCCCCAAAAAGAAAATAATCCAAATGTCCATCAGCTAACGAATGGATAACCAAATGTGGTATATCCATATAATGAAATGAAAAAACTAAAATATTCATACATGCTACAACATTGACGAACCTTAAAACATTATGCTAAGTGAAAGAAGTCACAAAGTAACATATATTGTATGATTCCATTTTCTATGAAATTCCTACAATGGGCAAATATATAGAGACAGGAGATAGACTAGTGGCTGCTGAGGGCTGGGGCTGCAGACAGTGCAGGGGTGCAGAGTTTCTTTCTGGAGTTGGGGTGATGAAAATGTTATAAAATTAATTATGATAGAGGTTGAACAACTCTGTGAATATACCTCAAACCATTGAATTCTGCACTTTAAATAGATGAATTGCATGGTGTGCAAATGACCTTTCAAAAAAGCTGTTAAAATTTTTTTAAATGCTACTTTTTAAAAAACCATTGGTTTAGGTCTCGTTTTCCAAAGTTCCCCACCTTGAGATGCATGTGCCCAGGCTTAAAAACAGATTTTATAAGCTAAGTAAAATGAGAATGGAAAAAATACTGATTTTCCCTTAGATGGAGAGAGTGATTTGCAGATCCATGCACAGCCAGTATACTTGTTACCTGTCACTGTTTTGAACTTGGCTGTAAATTTTTTCCTTAGGCTGAAATCATTAAAGTATGTTTAAACAATGATACAGCGGTGACTTTGTTGTTTCCATCTTCCCCATATCCTTTTCCACTTTCTTAGAGAACCACCCACCTTATTTTCAGTTCACATGGTTTGAATATTGCTGACCCTTTGCCTTTAGCTCTGTGACTCAGGCCTGATCGATCAGCATTTTCTATTAAGTGACATGTTGGAGCTGGCTCATACCAGCTCATCCTAACCAAGCTGTAAATTTTTAGGAATTTGGAGAGTCAGTTGTTAAACATAATCCTTAGTAAAATTTTAAGTATATGAATTTATAATTAGTTATATTTCAAAAAAAGTTAATGGACACTCAAAACTCATCACTTTCTAATTATTTGAGTAGATTTTACTATTATTTAGTCACCTGTATCTATTAGATCTGTATGTTGGAAGTACTGTATAATGATGTGCATCTCTTCCAACTTCATGTTCAGTGACTTCCCATTGTAGCTTGAAATCGGCCATGGTGGCAGTATTTATACTACAGAACTAGGCAAATACCATATGTCAGGGCTTTCCCTTTTCTGTCAGGAGACTGTTAAACATGTACCAGCTGGAGTGAGTTAAATGGTGGTACCCAAAAGGTATGTTTGCATCCTAATAGCTGGAATTTGTGAATACGATCTTATTTGGAAAAGGGGTCTTGGCAGCTGTAATTAAGATCTTGAGATGAGATCATCCTTGATTATCCCAGTGGACCCTAAATACAATCACATGTATCCTTCCAAGATGAGGCAGAGGGAGATTTGACACAGACACACAGAGGAAACCCATAGATAAGAGGAGGGGACGATGCGATTATATAGAAAAGAGATTGGACCGTTGCAGCCACAAGCCAAGTTACCAGAAGTTGGAATGGAATCCCCTCTAGAGCCCCTGGAGGGAGCATGACCCTGACGACACTTTGATTTTGGATAACTGGCCTCCAGAAATATGAAAGAATAAATTTCTCTTGTTTTAAGTCACCCAGTCTGTGGTAATTTGTTATGGCAGCCACAGGAAGCTAATATACCAGCATATCACCGCAGCACTATTATGTGGTTCAGGGATGGGCATATGACCCAAGCTAGGACAATGGGAGGTCAGTTTCTATGGGAAAAGAAACACTCTTCTTCTATGGGGGTTGCTGAGTGGTTCCATCTTGGCCACCATATTTGCCTACAAATGAAAACAGTGCAGCAAGTGGTAAAGTTGGAATCTAGGAAGAGAAGAGAGAGAGAGACATTCTGAACAATGCTGTTTGAAATGCTGGATCTACTCTACCAATGTTTATTACATGAACAAAATAATTTCTTTTCTTTTTTAAACCAAGTTCCTAACCAATATAGACATGTTAATTTTCAGAGAACTTTTAAAAGTGCTCATTTGCACAGACAGGGTTATAAAGTATATGAGTGCTATCATTTGATCAGTTACTATTTAAATCAAGCATAACTCACAACTAGGAAAATATATATCAGTGAACAATCTAAGATCTACCTGAATTTAATCATGTTCATTTGTTCCACAAATATTTATTGAGCTCAACCATGTCTAAAGCATTCCATTCAGGACACATACTCGTCCTTTTAAGAACTTACAGTGTATTTGCCACTGAGGGATTTGGTATAGCCCACATTGTTGAGGTCACCAGCAGTACTGACTTTTCATTATTTAGTCCATATTCCTATGGACAGTACTAAATTCATGTAAATTAATTATTTTTCCTAAAGTGAATTTGTTTAATATACAATTAAAATATTTTAACTTTTTAAAATGAGATTACATTTAAGTACATTCGCAAATCATAAAAACAATCTTTTGTCACAATGAGTATTTGGGGCCTGGAAAATATTCTCAAAGCGATTTTCAATGACATCGTACCTTTGGTTATTTTGTATCTTTCAGGAATTTGTATTTTCCATTATATTTCATAATTTCTTAGTATGGACAAGCACATTTCTGAAAGGAGTATGTCACAGAAAATTCCAAGGACAAAATGTTTATGTTGTACTGAACTAATTTTGAAATAAAAGGAAAATCTTTTTACCTTCGGCATCTCTATCTTTAACAATTTTTTCAGTTAATGAGGTTTAAAGTTAATTTTGTCCTCCATAATCCTATTTCTTTCCTCTACTTTCCAATACCTTTGTTTTTTGATGAGCACATTTTGGGTAAATTCCCAGTCAACTTTTCAGATCTAATTAAACTCAGCTAAGTTTAACTCAGGTAGCATTTATAGTCAGTGTTTTGGTAGTTGAATAACTATGGGCCCATCTTATGAATCTAAAAAAACATGGTTCCTGAGAGTTGCTTGCTAAAAGGTCCCATTACTAGTGCTGATGTCACTAGCATTAATAAACTAATGCCCACTTGTCTTGACTTAAAATAGAAATAAACTTTAAGATGCAATTATTCAAATACTATACTATTCATTAGCACTTTTATATTTATTCGTAGCATTACTTACCAAAAAAGAGAATTGTTTTGAGTATTTTCAAGGCCAATCCCCCAATGAATCATCAAACGTTAAAGAAACTAAACACACACACACACACACACAATATCATCATCGCACAGAAAATAAGAGATTTCACTAAGGCGTATAGCATACATTAATCAATCAATTATAATTCAAGTCTACTCTCCTTTTGGTCTAGAACAAAAAGTAGCCACCAAAATATTTTGGGAGATTAGTAGCATTATCAATATGGACTTAAAGGAAAACATGGAAAAAACACTTAGCTTTCAGATTCCCCCATTTTTATAGCCCCTGTAGAAGCCTAAAATTAAAATTGGGAACATATTGAGTTTATCAAAGACAGAGAAAAACAGACTCAAAATAAGTGTTTAGGAAACTACTTTCTTTCCATTAACAAAAGCAGCATTTGTATATTACTAATTCTTGATAATGCTGGCCAAAGAGAACCCAAGCAAGTTTGTTGCTTCTAAAACTAAAAAGAAACTCAGTACCAAAGTTGAAATACAAGGAACCAGAAAAAATCAGTGATTTGTTCACTGTTGGAAAATTTATATTGGAGATACAAGAATTTCTTTACACTTAAATTGTTTTCTTCATCTGGAAAACACTGATAGAAATCTAGGTGAATGGATACAATTAAGTAGTAGTGTAGCTCCAACTCTAATTTGTTTTTTTTCCATTGAACACTCAGCATTTGCCCAGGAACCAGAGGAGAGGAACAGCTTTTTAAGAGTGAGGCCCTCAAAACATTTCCAAGCTGCTTGGACAAAGGCTTGGAATGACTAAAATAGTGAACCATCCTGCCTTGGACCGGAATCTAGATTGATGATCTAATATATCTTTTCCAACTCTGACTGCCATAGTTTTATGAGCATCAAGAACTGGGTGCCTGCCACTGTCAACAGATAGAGCTTCTCCAGAGTTTATACATTCACAGAAACTCAAGTATCCCCCATAGCACAGATCACACAGTCTCCTAGGGTTCATGGTGCTTCCTCTAGCTTCACCACATGTGAGACGGAAATGCCTCTTTGGCAGGACAATTCTTAAAGGAAATATGCCCATTACTTTTCCATGTTATCTTGGGTTTAGAACAGAGCGATCACTGAGAAGCTAACGAAGCTTAGCTTAAGTGTCCTCCTTCTCAGGAGCCCCTTCTAAAGCCAGGTACGTAATTTTGTATTTGTAAGTTTGCATTCTTTGTGTTACAAGAGTTCACTTAATTATATAAGCTATAGACCACCCCCCAACCCCCAAATGAGGATCTATTCCTCACCTAGAGAACTGGTACCAAATCATAGCTTGACAAAAGTATAAAAATTAAACACAAACTCCTCTTCATTTTCATGGACACAGCTCACCCTTGGCAAGTCACTGTTAAGGATGAGACCTCTTAGTTTGAGGCTCTGGTCCTCAGCTATCCTCTCAATTACGGCAGTGTTTCAAAAACTAGCTGCAGTTTAAGTTTAGTCTCCCTAGCTTCTCCCTGAAAGATCACTCCATTATGGGCTAATTATTAAATGGCTTATAGACTTTAAAGGCCAGAAGAATTTCCATGCCCTCCTTTTGGTTAAGTGGCATCACTGTTCCAGTGTCAGCCAAGTTTTGTTTTCCAATAAAGTTAATGGATTTGGACTAGGCTTCTGCACTTTCCCTCTACACTCTCAAGGGACCGAGCTGCAGAAACATTTACTTTTTTTCTGATTGCAAAAGTCATGGCATATACATATATGTTCATATATATAAAAAACTTGAAACATTATAATATGTAGCATAGGAAGTAAAAATCTTCCATAATCCCACACAGCTCAGAAAACCAGTTAACATTTTTTTAAGGCATATATTAAAATTTTGTTTATAATTTTACATAAATGAGATTATATTCTCCACTCTTATGTGTGCTATTTCCACCTAACAATATGTCTTAGATATCTTTCCATGCTAGTCTGTAAAAAATGATCTTTTTAATCTTTTTTTAAATGGCTCCATGGTATTGCACTGTATGCCTGAACCACACTTTCCTTAACCAATTGCTGTTAATGCACATTTGGGTTCTTTCCAGTTTTCCCTGTAACAAATATTCTTGCAAACATCATTTTACACTTACATCTTTGAGCAGTTGTAGGAGTATTTCTCTATGATGAATTCCCAGAAGGTGAATTATTATTGGGTCAGAGGGTATGAGCATTTCATTTTTAATAGCTTTTGCCAGATTGCCCTCCAATAATTTTATACCGATTTACACCCTCAACCACACCATAAGAAGGAGCCTGTTTCCTCATCCCCTTAGCAACACTAAAATCATGCAATTTGGGGATGTCTGATGTGAGTTAGGAGTTAAGAGGTTCAGCCTGTGGAGATTTTTCCCTTTGTGAACAGCTAACAAAGAGATCAAAAGTCTCCCCGCTTTCCTTGATGAACCCCTGCTCTGAGTGAGCCAATACCCAGACAGACAGATCTAGCTAATGTGAGAGGTGAAAATTCTAACATCTACTGCTTGTGTCTAGCTGAATTTATTAGAGACAATTTGTCCGTGAATGTATAAGCAAATGTGTTAGTTATAGAATACTTAATAACTGAACTATGAAAGAAATAGAAATTGGTCCTGACTTTAGCACTGATGTTTCAATGTAAACAACACATTTAATCTTATGGCATGAGAATGTTTACAACTGTACAATTCTTTGATGTCATCCCTATGTCTATTGGAACAAAGTAACATGAAAAATCTATTCTTTAATTGTATTTGAAAAGTGACTTTGAGTCAGCCCGCTAAAGAAGAGCAAGATTTGCCAACAATCAGTCTTCGGTAGCTCATTTCGAGGTTCACATTTTCAGAATTAGAATCACTGGGCATTAAACTGGGAAAAATTTTAGGGATTATCCAGTCAAAAGATTTTGAAACTCTGCTCCACAGAGCCTTGAAGTTGCTTCAGGGAAACAGACAAGGTAGACAGAGGCGTAAAGCAGCCAGGGGTTAAACGTTCTTGGTATTCCAATCCTAATTCCACCTGTTTTATACGGCAAATTCTATATTGTGTTATCTGGAGCAAGTTGATCTCTTGTTTTCCTCATCCGAAAAACAGATACAATAACACTGCCTGTTTAAGAGTAGTGAAGATGTAATTAAATAATACTATACATGTAAAGTGCTTATTCCAGTGCCCTGAATATGCCAAGGACTCAACAAATCTTTGCTATTTTATCATTTAAGAATTTCCTTTGAACCAGGATTCTCCTGCTAAAAATATATCTTTCAGAACCACCCATTTATTATTTGTCACCTGTAAAATAAGGTGATTCCTTCAGTTGGAGTGGTTTTAGATTTCCTTTACCTCCTGATTCCCAATCCAGTGGTCATTCTCACTGTCAGAACCCAAGCCAGTCTCAAAGGGAAAGCCGGGGGCTCTGAGGATGATGCGGCCTCCTACACGCTGGGAAGAGCCACTCGCCAGCAAGCTGGCCAAGACCAACGCTGCTCTATCTGCCTTCCCATTGATTTATAGAAGAAATATGACCATATGAAAAAAAAAGTTTCCTTGCTCTGTGGGAGAAGGTCCCTGCAGGTTCCTCACAAGAACTGAACATGAAAGTTATAAAACGCTAAAAATATTACCCAGTTGCCATCTTTTCCATGATTATGAGGACAATTGAAAGGAATTCAGAAATAGATACTTAATCCTTCTAACACTGGCTGAATTTTCTATTCTTGGCCAGACGTTTTTAAGAGGAAGAACTCATCCAACAAACATACACTCTTATTGATCCTTTTCTTAGGAGAGCTTGTCTTTGTGTAGGGGAAGTTTGCAAGTTTTCCTAATGAATCACAGACATGAGGCAGGAGGGGGAGAGCTTCAAGCATTTTCTTCTTTGAATGGTCTAACATGAGACTGAAAACCAGGGAACCGAAGGAAAACCTTCCAAACTGTGTATTTTTTCTACCCAAGAACTCCTTCCATGCCAGTCTGAGAGCCAGACGTGGGTTTGGGGTGGGGCTTCTGTGTCAGGGCCATCCGAGGTCTGTGGTAGACTTAGGAATAAGTAGACATAAAAGCTGTAGAATTAAGGGTTGAAAACAGCATTTAATGAAACCCCTCCCTACAGATGCTCTTGATCAAAGTCTACCCTTGCACTAAGACAATCGATCTACAGTTGCATACATAAAATTTTGGCAACACTCTGTCCTCATTGCTTTCAACAGAGGTTTTAGACCTCTGAAACTGGGCATCATCCCAGAATTGAGACCCAGTTGCATGACGCATACCAGAAGACACACCACCACAGCCGAGGCCCGTGCAACCACTTTCTTTTAACCTCGTGTCTGTGAAAAATTACTTTCCAAAAATATAAGTGAAACCTGATGTCTTCTCCGGGTGGTTATTTTTGCGCCTATGAAGTCAATAAAACTCTCCAGATTTATTAGACAGCTCTGCTGCAGAAGACAAGACCACTTCCTATTCTCTAGCAGAAATGTGTGCCTTTCCTTTCTGTAACCTTCTGACCACAGATTTTAATTTTATTCATTTCTTTTATTTTTCCCAGAAAATTTGTCAGAACCTCTAAGATAAGTGAGTTGGCCTACATGAAAATCCCAATCTCCAGCATCCAAGAATGATGAAATAAACACATTTCGGGCTCCTCTAGCTTTTCTTTACTTCCTATTTTATAGCAGCCCTCTTTTCTTCATGTCAGAATCAGCAAGGAGTTTGGTAGCTTCTTCTTCCACTACACTAAGCACTAATGCAACACCTACCAATATGTTGTACTCCTGTGAAAGCCCACTCACCATGGGTTGATGACCATAATAATGACAATTGGATTCAATTCTATTCAATGCAACAATATAGAGTGAGCCCCACTACACCTGCCAGGGCTCTCCTTGTAGAGAGATGCAAAGATGTAGAGGATAATGTGCATTCTTTCAAGAAACTTAGTTTACTATGGGAGATAAACTTGTTAACAAATAACAGTCATTGAGTGTGACAGATTCATTAATAAACAGAATCTTGTGGGATATAAAGACTTGAACATGAAGAGGTAATAAAAGGCTTCTCAGAGGAGATGACTCTTGAGCTGTGTGTTTAAAGATGAGTAGGAGTTCATCAGATGAACCTGAGGAAGCACATGCCAAGCTGAGAGATTAGCAAGTGCAGAGGATTAGAGGTGTGAAATAGCACGGCACATTTGGGATCTCAGAAGTTCTGTGCTGGGAATGAAGGTCAGAAAGTTGTAAGCAACCTGTGTTTATACATGCATGTGGATATATTTTTTAAGTGATGGGGAACTGCTGAATAGATTAAAGGCTTAGAGCAACTGCAGCATGGTCAGGAGAGCAGGAACAAGTGGCTGAGTGCTATCTAGGGGAGAAATGAAGAGAGCCCAGACTAGGCCAGTGTGGTATGAATGGAGAGAAAGATTTTGAGTGATAGCAAAGAAGATATAGTAGTAGATATGCATAGTAATAGTAACAGCAAAGAAGAAGGTGGTTAGTAAAGTTTCCTATTCCAGAATGACTTTTAGGCGGATGTCCATTATTTAAAAGTGAAAATTACTTCCAAAATGCTTTTATTTTTTTTATTTTTTAAAATTTTTATTTATTTATTTTTAAATTTTATTTATTTTTTATGGTGAAATTGGTTAACAAAATCCAAAAACTTTCAGCTGTACAAAATGCATTTAATTCTAAGTTGTTGGCTCACTCATTTTTTTTTTCTCTCTATCTATTTCCAAAAATGATTTGAGGCAGAAAAGAAATTTTATAGCTAGAACCACCTTGTCTGACTGTTCAGCCTTGGCTCTGTATGAATTGATGAAGGGCATTTGTAGGACGTTATCCCTGGTTCAGCCACTCAGAATATTATTTAAAGAAATTCATCCTACAGTTATCTTGACAAGCTTGAGTTTTGATTATCTTCATGTTAAAGTGCCATATATATCAACTTAACTGGCACTTTCTTGGATGGTAATTTCTAGTTTATTTACTCACTTTTTAGGGCATTAACAGAGAAGGTGCTCTTGTCTACATGACTCATTGAGTTTTGGCAAAGAAGAGTTGAATTACAGCATTTTGGGAGTCAGATAACTCTTGGATTGTTCCCTATGAATTTGGGCAAGGCAGCTAAGCTCAGTTTTCCTAACTGCATAATGGAACAACATTAATATCTGCCTCATATGTGTAAGAATTAAATGAGCCAATGAATAGTACATGCCTTAGCCAATAAATAGCACAGGCTAGTGACAGGTTTTTAGTACTCTATGTAATGTAAGGTGCTGGGTACTTGGTATATAGCAGAGTTCCCAGTCCCGGGGCTGCAGACCAGTACTGGTCCATGGCCTGTTAGGAACCGGGCTGCACAGCAGGAGGTGAGTGGTGGGCGAGTGATCGAAGCTTCATCTGTTATTTGCAGCCGCTCCCCAGCACTAATATCACTGCCTCAGCTCCACCTCAGATCATCAGGCATTAGATTCTCATAAGAGCCCCAGTCTCTGGTGCCAAAAAGGTTGGGGACCACTGATATATAGTATCTTGTTGCAATCTTCTAGTATTGTAGAAAAGAAAATTTAAGCTGTTTGAGAGCAGTGAGGTTTTGTTTTTTGTTTTTAATTTATTCATTATATTCCCAGTCCCCAGAATAGTGTCTGCCTCAAGCCACAAAGGTGTCTGGATAAGAGAGATTAAATAATAACTTGCCCCAAATCAAACATCTAGTAAGAGCGTGATTGGGATTTAGAGCTGCATTTGCATGATTCCAAGACTAGTGCTCTTTTAATGATTTCCCAGTTTTACCCTATAAAAGAAAATGACCTATAACCTGATTGAAGGGCTGCTTTGTGCCTTCTTTTACTACCAGTTTTCTAAGTATTTAATTATCATCAAGTTAGGATTCTCAAGATAAGTAGTTTCCATCTATGTCATTTAAAAGTCATTTTCAGAGTATTTCTCCATGGGTCATGCTCGTGGTTGCTAATTCCTCCTTCTTGAGCCCTATTTCTATTTGATAATGCTTTCTTGGTAAGGTCTACTTACTAGAGTCTTCTGAAGGCTTTATGTCCAAGTGAGCCTCCACCTCTCCCTGCTCCCACACTCACACTCCAAAAGCCCTGCTTCCCTTGTGTCTTGGTAGACGGAGATTTTATCCACCTAGACGCTCTGCTTTGCAATTTTGAATTCAGTCTTTACTCCTCCCATTTTATTCATCTATCAGGTCACTGAGTTTTATAGTTTATACCTCAAAAAAAGGTTTTCAAATCTGGCTTTTCCTTTTCATCTCTATTGCTACTCTCTAATTCAGAATCTCCTTACCTTTCACCTGAAGAGTTCAGACACCTTCTCAATTGACCTTCTTACCTTCCGTCCCTTCCCTCACCAGCCTTCCTATTATATATCGCAGATCAAACACTCTCCAACTCTAAAACCTTTGGTGCTTCTTCACTTCAGGTAAGAGGTTATGCTTCCTGCTATTCAATACTGTATTTAAAATCAAGCCCAGTCAGACTTCCTGCCACTGTCCTCATGTGTCCTTGACTTTAGCTATACCGAACTGCTTGTGATACCCTGAACACCTAACACATTAGGACCGACCCATTAGAATGAACACCTTTGTGCTAGAACAACATTCTGCAGATGCTCTTCTGCTAGATCATGTGGTGGTCTAAGAAGCACCCGGAGGAAGGGCCATCACACAGTGGGTTGAGAGAAGTATCTATATACCAACTCGTAAGGACTCAAGTGCACATCACCTGAATGTCAGCCCTGCTTGAACTGTTGTTTTCTCAGAGTAGAGGGGGTATATTCCTGGACCTATATTTTTATTGAAAACAAGAAAACAAAAGAAAACTAGGTAGAAAATGCAGAATGATTTTTTTTTTTTTTTTTTTGCCCTTGTTTGCTTTGCTCATTTACCAACTGGCCACTACAGCATCTGAGTTTGATTTCCTGGTACTAACCAATCTATAAACTCTTTTCCAGACTAAGCACAAGCAGCCTCTGATTTTATCCATTTTATAAATGGAGTGAAAATTTTGCAAGAAATTTTGAAGAAAGGGCATTGTACAGAATTTATATAAGGTCTAAAACACTGTTAGAAATAATAAATCACCAATAAATTATCTCCATGTTCTTATTGGGCTTTTCAATTTTAAAAGCACTCTGACGCTTTTTTTTTTCTTTTTTAATTTAGCTATGGCTATTTTTCAAATGGAATTAATGACCAAAAGCTAGTCTCATTTTCTAATTACAGTAAGAGACACTAGACAAGAGTTGTTCCAGACACTGACCCATCTTGGCTCAGGGAGAGGCTCTGGGCAGTTTTACTATGTGCTGGCTTAGTACCTGGGGCCAGGAAACATCTGTTATAACATGCGGTCCAGCGGGTGCTCTGCTTAATTATAAAATGGCATTGCAGTGTCCCTTTGAGTTGGCTGGCCTTAGTTTCTAATGCTATACTACCAAGCAAAATGCAATTTTTGTTGTTCTGATAACTTAATGTCCAACACAACTGTTGAAAGGCTTTGAGAAGAGTGAAAAAGTTAAACCTTTGTCCTCTGGAAAGAGGTATGAAGAAAGGCAAAACAAAAAAATGCTTTCTAGAAGCAATTGCGAAGCTCAGATATGAATGGATATTCCTTATATAGGGACTGGGGGAGCTGCTAATTCCCAAATGACTCATTCATCTAGAGTTAACTGTTTAAATAGTGCTTCCTCCTCTTCATTCCAGGGATCCTGTTTGGAAGGTCAAGGACAATGACAATTGAGAAGCAAAGGGAAAACTGGAGAAGAGTGAAGGAATGTTTGGAACACCACAAGGCTCATTCACCTTCAATAGAGGTGAAAGAGGACACATTTCTGTAAAGGTTCACACAATCAGTTATGGCCCAGGACTTAGAATTTATTCTTGGAGCACACATACTTGGGAATTCTCCATAATGGCATGACTCTCTTATGAGCCATTATGAGAACTTACCTTCCCAAATCCTTTTATATGCTGGTGGGAGAATAAAGCCCATTGTCTGCAGTGTCTGCTTAGGAGGATCTTTTGTCTCATGGCTTGTTGTAATCACTTCCAGACCAGTGGTATATTTATGATTTACATAATGTTACAGAGGAAGAAGTCTTAAGGATTTTTTTTCTCTAAACCTTTTTGAGTTATTATTTTAGACTCATTGCCAGTTTTTTTTAAAGGGGGAAGTTGATGAACTTTTAAACATGTCATTACATGCTCTGAAATAGCAACTCTTTGTTCTTTCAAAGTTTCTTGTGGAAATTTAAAGGGGTGTGTATGTGTGTGTTTATGTGTTTGGAAACAGGTAGAAAAGGAAATGTTAAAAAGGAACACTTGAGGTTCACTGATAAAGTTAAATACATATTGTTGTGCTTCTGTTAGAACAAAAGTTGGCAGGTTTGAAGTCTTACCTAACATTTGGGGTGGGTTTAGGAAGGGCAGCTCTGCATTCATTTTTAATCATATTTCAATAATTAAGGGTAGCAATGGAAGGGTTAAGCCCTAAAGCAAGGAAATATTTCTCAGTCAGAAAACAAAGGGAAACTTGCATATTTCTGGAGATGACATTGGATCAGCCTGTGGATTTCAAGCAATTATGCGATATTATGATTCCCACTGAGTATGCATTAGTTGGAATACTGTTCTTTTTATTTCTCCATGTCCCAGGGTTGTACACTGAAAGAGCCCTGTTCAACTTTGCACGTCAGAATTTTGAAGGAAAAATTATAGTAAAATGTGTTTAAAACAGTGGGGCCTTATGTGAGTGAACACAATGTTTTTCAAAGTTTTCAAAAATCCTTTTGTTAAAAATATGGTTTTTATTTTGTTTCTTTTTTTCTTTTTAATTTTTTTCTTTTATTCAGCTTTTACCTCCCCTCCTTTCTGGAGAAAAGAAGAGAGGAGGTTCAAAGGATATCCATAACACAGCCTATATTTAGGGCCTGGGGACTTACAATGGATTTGTTTTAAATGAGACGCCCCACATGGAAAATCAACAAGTGAGAAAAGTTCATCTGTGTATATAACTTCAGTTCCAACAACTATGGTGACAGTCACAGTGTCTGAGTAAATGTCCCCTAGAGTCATCTTGTGAACAAATGATTATTAATTGAGGTTTCAATGAGTTGAAAGATGGGTTGTTCATAAAGGGTAGAGATGTTTCTAGAGTGCAAAGAACTGAAGACTCAGTCCCTGGGTTGTTCTAAAAGATGAAATGGCTTTTTTTTTTTTTTTAAATTGAATTAATTAAAAACAAAGCAAAACAAAAAGCAGCATAGTGAAGTGCAGAGATCAGGAATGATGATGAATAAATGTCATATTCATGATATTCCATGATATTCCTTCTCACAATGGAGAGAAGTAATTTGTTTGATCAGTTAGGAATTACATTTTGCTGTCAATGACAGAGACTTGACTTCAATGGTTTAAATGTACAACGGTTATTTCTAACATAAAAAAAAGTCCTCCCTCTGGCTATTGGGGGCTCTTACAGTGGCTTCCAATGTCATCAGAAACCCAGGCTCTTTCTAGTTCTCTGCTTTTTCACCCTGAGGCCATAATGTCCCTCTAGTCATCATATGGTTCTCCAAGCATAAAAGAGAAAAGAGGAAGGCAAAAAAGACTCCCCTTCTAGCTTGGCTAACTCTCTTTAAGGTGCTTCCCCCAAAGTACCTCAGAACATTTGCACTTTCAAACCTTTGTCACATGGCCACACCTAGCTGCAAAGGAGACTGGGACATATAGTCTCTTAGGAGGAAAAATTACTGCCCCAAATGAAATCAGGGTTCTATTACTAGAAATTAGGGAAGAGCAGGTATTGAATGGAAAATACAGTCTCTGTCATACTCATATAAACCATTAATGCCAACATCTTGTCCAAGGTTTACTGTTTTTTTCTGCTTGATTTATGGAGTTTTTAAGGCACTAGCTTGAGAACCCAGTTTTGCATTGCATTGTCCAAAAGCACATGGTCAAAATGAATACTTGTGCACAACAATGATCCTTTTCTACATTATTTGTGTAGTTTAGTCTTGAAAATGTTTGTGTGCATAATTACAGAGTGGAAAATTCCGAACACTCTTGAGCCTCCAAAATAGGCAAATACAGCTTTTTTGGGGGGGGTCTAAAAATTATATTTAGAAGTGATTACACCTTCAGCAATCTTTTTCTTCTCTACATTGTTGTTGGAGCTTAAACTTCCTTCGTCATAAAAAAATGTGGATAGGAAAGGAAGAAATGAAAAAGAATGGCACCAAGTGAGGAGACATTATTTCTTGCAGGGGTGACCACCCTGCCCTCACTTGAATTTCTTTATTTCTCTCTTTTACACTGTTTAAACTTCCACCAACTAAAGATTCACTTTGGTTCCCAGGTATCCCTTCTAAAAATCAATTTTTAAAAAGAGATAGTGATTAGTCATTCAAAAACCAGTGTCAATTACTTAATCAGATTGCTTTCCTACTAGAATGGTACAACTTCACTGAATGGGAGATATTTATCTAGTTTTTCTTCTCATTTGAGAAATAAAACATATTTATGGAAAAAAGTTCTACATGAACAAAAAGATATACTGTATAAATAAGTCTCCCTTTCACCCCAGATTCCAATATTCTTTTCTTTCCTGATGGAACAATTAGTAAACATTTCTTGTATTATCCAGAGCACAAGCATGAATTGATATTAACATACATATACACACAGTGCAAATATGTAAAAATCCTCTTGTTTAACTCAAATGATCATATACTGTTTATTATTTTGTGCTAATTAAGTTTTTTTTTAATATTATAAAAACATTCTTTTTATTGGCACATATACCCGCTACATTAAAAAAAAAAAGATACCTCATTAAAATAGGAGTTTTTAGTGGGGGAAACAATGCTATATTTTTGGAGTATGGAGCATCTTGCTTCCATATTTCTACGCCTTCCTGTGGTGGGAGTACTACCTCACTCATGGTCTCTACTTGACCGCCAAGGATGGCACGGAGGCCATGCTTGTGCTCAAATAGGCCTGGCTGGGCGCGGGGCTGCACGGACCTCAGGGGCTAGAAGGCCAGAAGTGGGGCCTAGCCCTCTAGCAAGAGCTGTCAGCAGACAAGTCCTCAGGCAGATGAGGTTCAAGTCCAGGGTCACAAATCTTGGCACCAGAGGGGGAGCCAAGGCTGGCAGCAAGGCCTGTGGGGTGTTTCCAGGAGCACCATCTCCACTTGGACCCCCAACTTGTATCTCTGCACTCCAGGGAGCCCCCTCCCAGGCAGGAAAGAGGGAGAAGCAGGTGAGCTGGGTTTGTTAGGTTGTGGCTACTTAATAAATGTTTTTTTGTTATGAAAAAAAAAAGTAGTGAGGTAGTACTCCTTCCACAGGAAGGCATACAATGGGGTCCTGGGGCTTATGAAGGAAAACTTTGAGAGAAAAGAGAAAGATGGATTGTCCTGGGACTCTAACTCTTGTGTCTGATATGCTTACTACGGAAAATAACGTTCCAAGTTTCAAATAACTAAGTTGACTAAACATCTAGACTTCCCTAGGGTAATTTTTGACCACTTTTATTCTCAAGATGGTCCCAGTTTGGATAACATTATGCAATCACCATTGTAATACCTAATTGACAAATTAAGCAGTTAGAATCAACTGCAAAGATTAAAAAGGCACTCTAAATAACCTGACAGCAGGAGTTTGTCTAGCTGATACTCTGGTTCAGCTGCTTTTGAGTAGTATGACCTGGATAAGTTATTTAACTACTGGTTGCCTCGGTTTCCTCAGCTTTCTAATTGGAATAATAACTGCCTCATAGTGGTATTATAAACATTTGCTTAAGTAATGCATATGAGGGGCTTATCACAATGTCTGGTTCATATTTAGGGCTCAATAAATGTAGCTTTTTATATGACTTATTTTTACCATTATCCTCCTTCTCCTGCCAAACTACTTCATTTACACTTATAAAACTTCATTGATTGAGATTCTTCTAGGTGAACAGTCATCATTTTCCAAAAATGGATCATGGCGTAGCCATTTGAGAAGAAAACTTAGGTGAGTCTAGGACAGTGATTGTTAATTGGAGGGACCCATCATCCCCACCCAACCTCAGCCACAGGGAAGAGAAAAACCAGCATGTAGTTTGAAAACAGAGCAGCATTTAGTACTTCTGATCAGATCGATTTTGGCTTTGAGATTGAAAAATTTTTAATTTCAATAACGTTAGAGAAGGATGTAT
This sequence comes from Pteropus medius, assembly GCF_902729225.1. Taxonomy (NCBI): domain Eukaryota; kingdom Metazoa; phylum Chordata; class Mammalia; order Chiroptera; family Pteropodidae; genus Pteropus; species Pteropus medius. Next base: position 5,217,438 of record NW_024340692.1, on the reverse strand, counting down.
GCATTTCATACATAGCAAAGGGATAAAGCATTTGAAATGATGGGGAAGATGCCATTGTAGCCATTTGTACTTCACAAGGAGAGCTATGGATTATGGAATTACTTCAACGAAAGAGCTCAGGAGAATTTATAACCAATCAAGTCTCAGTATATCTTATCCTTGCGTCTAACTTTCCACCCATTTATTATTTCTCCCAAAAGAGTCCCTTAATGGATGACTCTCTGGCAGAAGCTGCATATCAAACAATGAATGACAATTGTTTGTTCAGGCAACCTGGAAACTCCTGAGGCCTTTTAGGAAAGGAGAAAGAGACTTTGACTCTGGAGTAGGAGTGGGAGGACAGGGCTATTGAAAGAACAGGAAGAGGTATTTCCCTGTCATATTCATTTTTTAAAAATTGAATTAGGTTTCTGTGAAAAGCTGTCTTGTAGAGTAACAACCTCTTTATGGTTTCACCAGCTGAGATATAAAAGGCTATTTGTGGCGCGCTATAAATTCTGAATGCAAGTAGAAATTCTCTACTTCCTGATTATTTTAATGATAAGAATAATGTTTTGTAAATAACCTGACCCATTTAACAAACCAGGGATCCCAGAGTCGTCATTTTGCCCGAGAGCTTATTTATTTTCACATGATAAAATCCCCTTTGCTTCAGTTTTAGGTAATTAACTAGTTTTAAACTGGGGGGTGAGGGCGAAGCATTATTTGACCCTTTGAGGACAGGACACAGGAAGACTTTGGCTTCTACCATTAATTCTTACCCAAATAATGTATAATTTTCTAAATAGATTTGGAATAATGGACTCAATCTAATAACTAGACTCACCTCTGAGTGATAGCCTAATGGAAAATTTTAAATGGTGCATAGTGCCACAAAAAAAGCTCCCCTTCACCTAGATCTAGAATGTTTCTGGGACTTTAAACATGGGAAGCCCCAAAGAAGCAAGGGGAAGCCAGTTTAACCACACTTTGTAGGGTGGCATGAGGTTACAAAAGGTGAATTGAGAGCCTGAGGGCTTAAAGGCAAGGTGCAAAAATCAAACTGGAAACCAGTTGTTGCCCAATACTTGTACCACATTTTTACCAAATAAGCTGGTGATATAAATAGAAAAATGTATCAGAGCAGGTCATAACTAAGGGGAAATGTCTTCATTTCACTTTGAGCTGATTCTGGATTTATCTATATGGAATACAAGAAAGCAGAGTAATCCCACTAGAGTGCTGACCACTGTGGCCTACGTGCAAGACAACTAGCTTGAGATCAACCTAAGAAATGCCATCTCACCTGGACTGCCCCTGCCTGGAACTTCATGCCAGAGCAGCTTAGAAAGTAACAATGTAAGTGGTACTGTTGCAGGAAGCGACACCTGATGGAGGAAATTGGACACTGAGACAACTTTGTCAGAGGAAGCAGAATTTAATGCCAGCGGAGCGCATGAGGCTTTAACTGCACCAAAGTATGAGCTCGCCCTGGTTTGATTTGGTTAGATTTCTTACAGCTTATATACCTCTGCAGTGTCCATGCAAGGGGTGCATGATTCCTTTGTCTGATGTTCTGCAGGCACCTTGTGACTCAGGATGGGGAGAGGGAGTTTCGGGTAGGTGCTCCAAGGGGGAAGGAATTCTCGACCACCAGTCCTATCTATTTACAGATCGTTTGTCTTGTAGGTATGGCAAGAGTTTCCAGAAGGCCATTTAAAGATCTATAGGGTATGGTTAATCTATAACTGACTGACTCGGTCATTTCTGCAAGCCCTTTCCTTTGCATTTTTCAGATGCCTCCTCTCTTAGTACCATCTCCAGGGGAAGTATTGTGTGAGGTGCTTGGTGCTTTTTACATGTTCCTTCTAACCCAGACAATCACTCTGCATTCCAATCTCTGCTTCTCAAAGGGGGCTTCTGAACACGGCCACACAGCCAGGAAGGGACAGAACAGAGATGTAGATCTGGAATTGGCAAAGCTGGGTGCTGCCACTAGCCCACCTTGTCTGTTCCCACGTCAACAGATCTGCCACACTGGGGGCCTCTGTCCCCTCACTGTGGGTTTTTCTCACTGTGACCATTTGATTTCCTGTGATATAGATTAGCACAGCACCTGCAAAATGAATCTCTTATCCACGCTTTGGGTACGAACCACAGTGGTGGTTCAACACCTTCTAATAGGGTAAGTTTCACTACCATCATGCCCAACTCCAACTCACTCACAAAACCCAGTTTATATCAGTGGTCCTGTTCCTTTTTCAGAGTTACATCTTTGCTCTTGCCCTCTTCTCCCTCTTTCATTCCTGGCCTGCAGCTTCTTTACTCTGTTTTTCCCTTTTTAAAAAGATAATCCATCGATATCAGCCCATATCCCCAATTCCAACATGTATTTATGACTAAAACCCACTCACGAGCGGGTGGCTGCCACACCAGTGCTGACGGGGGTGTGGAGATTGCTGTAACTAGCACTATGCAATAGAACATTCTACAACAAAGGAAATGTTCTACAATCTGTGCTGTCTCATATAGTGGCATTTGAAATGTGGCTAATGTGACTGAGGAACTGAGTTTTAAATTTGGTTGAATTTTAATTTAAACAGTCACATGTAACTAATGGCTACTATAGTAAACACAGGATGGGCCTCAAGGAAGGTTGCGAAAGATGGCTACATTTCTGGATGTCTTGGGATCTTAGGCCATGCCTGGGGCCTGTACCTTATTTCTGGGAAGCCCACATAGGGGCTACTTCAGTGTAAGAGGTTCTCAAGGGAACAGAATCACACTTAAAAAGAAAGATCTGGGTAGGCTAGAGCTGGGCAGGGCAATGGGTTAGGAGCAACTCTGGATGGAACTAGAATAGTCTGCGGCATGGAAGATGAGGTCAAATTATAAAGGAGAACATGCAGGACAAAACCTTGACCTTAAACTTGTTGGCCATGTGATCTTGAGCAAATTACCTATACTCTCTGAGCATTGGATTCCTCATTTATTAAATGGAGAATAATATAATAATGATAATGAAAACAGTGCCTGTTTGGGTACCTCCGAGACTGGATGTGAGTATGTATGCCATCATGAATGTAAAAAGTATTTTCTAAACCGTTACCTTTTCTTAATAGTAATTATCATTGTTTTGGACCAATGTCTTGGAGATCTAGGGAAGTTGTAGACATACATGGTGTGAACACATCCAGGCAGCTGGTATGACAATGTGACTAATAGCATGTGACTATCATTGGAAAGAGGAGTGGGGAAATTTTTTTATCCAGAGCTTAAGGCAAGTCAGTAATATGCCTGAGATTCTGTGTGTTTAAGGTGACAATAGACAAGAATAGTATCTAGAGAGACAGCGAGAGAGCCCAACAGAAATATGAGCCTGTGAGAACATAGATTCCAAGGGATCAAGGGAGCAGAAGAGTGCCTTGCATATAGTGGCCACTCAATCAATATTTGTTGAATGCATAAACAAGTGTGAAGCACCTGGAGCCCTCCCAATTCAATCCACTTATAGAGGGCAATGAAATCATGGTGCCAAGACATTTTGCACAAAGCACTAGCTTTTTATGTGTGCTTTAGCTAAGAACAAGTTTAAAGCCTGAGCATTTTCTTTGTTTATTCAAGGGGAGCTAAAAATAGGCCTTTATAGTTCCTTTTTGACTAGCTTGTCTCTTCCATTAAAATCCATGGCCTCTGAAGGCAGGGACGAAGGCACTTGGCCCCTAACTGGTACTTGTTATCTGTTAGATGACTGAATTATCTTCTTAAAAGAGTTATAATCCTGGAGCTACTTTTCAGAAGGCAATCTTTTCCAATGCAGAAAAGAGGCTTCCTGAGAAATGAATGAATGACTACCCACGTCAGAGGACACAATAGGGAACATGAAGCGTTTGTTCAATTGTTGATTGCACTAGGGAGACAGAGAATGATGAGAGAGAGAGAGAGACAGACAGACAGACAGACAGACAGATAGCTTCCATTTGTACTTTTGATTTGACTGAACCATTCTTCTCACTAGAATTTAAAGTAAGCACTGTTAGGTGAAGGACATGACTATATTTTGTGGACCACAGGACCATCACCACAGAGCCTGGCACACAGGAGCCCCTTAATAAGGAATTTTTTGTGACAACCATTTTAGAAAGCAGTCTTGTAATATTTAGTAAGACAGGCACACCCCATGGCACAGCAATTGTACTCTTAGGTATAAATCTTCAAGAAACTCTTGCTCAAGTGTATCAGGTTACATGTGCAAGGAAGATTATAGAAGCACTGTTTGTAAGAGCCCCCAAGTGGAACAAACCTGAGTGTCTCTCAATAGGATAAAAAAAATTGTGACCTATTCCCCAGTGGAATATTATGCAGCAACAAAAATGATTGGAATAAATGAACTGCAGCTGCAATATTGGAAAAATGCATCAGAAAGAGAATAAAAGTCCACAAAAGAAAAAGCAAACAAGAAAAAGAAGAGATAATAGAAAGTTTTGCAGAAAGGGCAGCCCTGATAACACTAGATGTCTTGCATACTGAGTTTCTTGAGCTGGAAGCTTCCCAACAGTATATGGCACAACTTGGAGAGAAGTGACTAACATATAACGGCTTAGCCTTCGGCTCAATAAAAACAATGTGAAATTCTTAGAGAATTATTAAGGAAGAAGAACATGATAAAAATTAAAAACAAAAAGTAACAGCCTCACTTCATCCTCAAAACTCTTACCAACAGGTTAATAAAGAGCTTGGAAGCAAATTCACTTAGAAATATCTGTAATTTATCATATATGTGAAGTTCAATTGCTCAGCAAATCTATTTACAGTTTTATTCATAGGATGGATATTGAGTTACTCTCAAATAAATATCCTTTTTATTGAGGGCCCAATACTGAAGCACAAATGGACCCTAATATACTATTGGTCTCTCTTTTGGTGCTCAGAAAGTGTGGATCTGTGTGCCTTCTAGGTTGAGAGGAAGAAGGTGTTTTAGAATTAATAATTCAAATAGGGCTGTTATACCAGGAGGGGAGAAATGAGTGTCAAGATAGTGTTAAGAATCTGGGAAAGCTGCCAGCATGGTTTACATGATAAGGGTGGATAAAAACACGGAGAGAAATATGGTCCAGTGGTTTATCTGTCTTGTTTTCATTTTTAAGGGTGATTTACTTTTAAACAAAATTGTGAAATCTTTAAGTTACTATAAGAACATGGCTGATAACAGATTTCTTTTAAAACCAGACTTTCCGCAAGCAGCATGCTGATAATAAGAGAATTTGATCTTTATGCCTTTTTTCAGCATCCTTCATGATGGCAGAGAGTGTACGCTGAATATTTAAACAGGACCATCTCATCTCTGGCCACCTTACAGAGTGCTACCTATATTGCCATGTCTAAAGGGGAACCCATCAAAACGTACAAATTAAAAGCCAGTGGGGAAGAACATAATCTTGGCAACTGTCTCTTGGGAAATCTTACAACTGTAAGAGCGCCATGGAAGAGTGCTTTAAATATCATCGTGGTTCATCCAATCTCTTTGCAATTGTATAAGACGTGTGGCCAAGGTCTTGCAGGAAAGAGGCCAGGGTGCCCAAGCTTGTGATTGGCTGGGGGGTCGGGGAATGAGGCTTAGTGAGCCACTTAGCCCACTCTTCCTTCATGAGGAGCACGCCACACGCTTCTTTGCACATTCCTTTAAATCCTTGTGTGTCTGGCATTTGGAAAAAATATCGACTGCAACCAGACGTCACAATCCTGATGACAGCTCTTAAAATCCCATCTTTTTCGCAGCAACATCTACTGTCAGCTTCCCACCCCTGTCATCAGAGAGCCTTCCCCACCCAAGTTATGCTCCAAATAGAAAGAATTTCAGACGTATACATTTGGCAGCCTCTTCTAAAGACCTAGACAAATATTCAGGTAGTAAATAGCCTGAGAGAAACACTGCTGATAAAATTAGTTCAAATATTTCGCAGAAAACAAACCTGACACCACTGTGATACTTGATAGCTCAGCCTCAGCGTTTCCAAACCTTTCCAAAACCCCTTGCCTTCAAAGCCCAAATGTCTTGTTTTAAATTGTCTTTAGTTTTCTCCTTTCCAAAGCCAATCCTTGTCACCTTTTCCTTTCAAAAAGAAAAATCATATGGCTATAGAAAGGATTGCCCAACCAGGAATTTTACATTACAAATGATTGTGTCGAAGGTTAATATATCCAAGGTCAGGTGTTAATAATATCTATCTGAATTTTGTTCTCCTGGTCTATGATATGAAATGAGTCACCTCATTGATCTATAACATGATAATCCCAGATCATTATTCATTGTCCTGAAATTCTATTCAGGGCTTGGTATCAAACTCTCTTTAATACCCTTTTTGGTTTTGATTGAGCAGTAGTTTTACAGTCTTTCCCACAGTAACCCTATACCTGGTGTCTAAGATTGTTTAATTGATTTTTCACTCTGTCACCTTCTCCTTTTCTTGCATTTTAGTGTAGAGAAAAAAATTTTAATCCCTATCTTGAGACATATTCATTTCACTCGCTGAAGCTAGTTCTCCACCTTTAGTTTCAGGTAAATAGCATCTGCAAGTACATAGCCCTGTTAATTTGTCTGCATCACATATGAATAATTCATTCCAATTTAGCTGAAAGTCTTGGGCTCAAACTCCCAGCAGAGCTAATAATCTTCAGGACTTTCTATGTGCTAGGGCACTAAGCGCTAAGGGCTTACTCCTCACAACAATCCTATTGGGTAAGTGCCAATATTCTACTCAGCAGATGAGGAAATTGAGGTTCAGAGGGGTTTAAGGAACTTACCCAAAGTCACCTGCTAATAAGTCTAAAACTTAGGACCTAAGTCCTCAGTCTTTCTATTTCTTTAGCTTGTGGATATTATTACTTTCTAACAGCCCTTCTCTAATTATGATGATAATAACTGGTGGCCGGTCATTAAACATGATACAGTTATTATACAAAAGTGGACTGGGAGGCCTTTGCAAAATGCATATTAACAGTAAAATTATATCAGCATCTAGTATACTCATATAAAAAATATTTTTTCTTGTATAACTAGAAATAAAATTAAACATTTTTAACCATTTGAAAAATAACATATACTAATATAAGAACTTCTTAATTAAAAGGAAGGCACCCATCCCCAATATTGCTAGCAAGTCAAGGACTACCACAGTCAACACTTTGACATATACTTCTTGGCAGTTTTCTACATATAATTTATATATTTTTAAATATATATATATATATATATATATATATATATATATATATATATTTGAATACTCCTCAGTATTATAATAATCACTTCCCCACGGATATCTTCTACTTTTTTGGTTGCCATACTCTCTAATGTGTAGTCAGAGATATAATATGATCTTGATAAACACATGCAGAATCATAAGATAAAATCTAGTCATTTAATATTAATTTCATTAAGTTATCAAATAGATAATACACATATTTGTTTAAAATTTCAAATGTAGACAAAGATATATAAGAAAAATCTGCCTCTTACCCATGACTCTTAAGGCTACCGTACTGTCTAGAATTTGAAGGTCCAAGCTTCCAATTGTCTTAGTACCCACTTCCTGAGAGCATAAACCTGGATAACTCAGTTTCATAAATTCCGGCCTCAAGAAAACAGAGCCCAGAGAGAAATCTTTCCCCTAACAAAGGTCTAACTTCTTTGTTTCTGTCTTTTTCCCTAGAATGCAAGCTCTTCATATAAGTGACAGACCATTCCAAAGAGAATACCCAATCTGACAGGACTCAATAAGCAATCATAATCACATACACCACAATAATTCTCACATTTTAAAGAGATGCACAGAGAAAGGATGGGGGAGTAGTTTTAGTTTGCATTCTCATAGAGTAAAACATTAGATTACATGAGGGAACAAACATAGTCTTATTATTTCTCTTTATTACATACCAGTGCTTGAAAGTCAATGGAATGTATGTTTGTGTTTTGTTTTCATTTACTAGATTTAAACAAAGTAGCAGCACATGGAAGAGCAGTCTTGGAGACTTGAGATGAAGGTTTTCAAGTGTAGAAATTCTCCAAGTTTGTTCCATAGAATAATAGTTCCTTGGGATCTTATTAGGTGTTCCACAGAAAAGGTATTGCACAGACTAATAAGTTTAGAAATTTTTAAGAGAAAAAAATGAAAAATAAAATTGATCACAGAATAGTTTTTAAGGGATAAGGTTCCATAGAGCACACTTTGGGAAATAATTTTGGCAGCTTTGGCATAAAACAGGTATATGACTTGGGATTAGGTGACTAAATGTTCATCCCTGTATGTCTCACCTTATTTAGTTAATCATTTAATTCACATGAGAAAAAATTTTAGACTATTTTTTGCCAGTAACTAGGCTCCTGTAACCTTGAGTTCCGACCTGTGTTTTTTCAACCTTGCTACACTCCTTAAGAGTGGTAAGCATGATTATGACATTCAGTACTGAAATACTATTACTGGAACCATGAGTCTCAAGTTTCTTCATTTGAAACACAAATTAGAAAATAAAAACTTTTTATGAAAAACGAATGTAAAAAAGAAAAGGTAAGCCATAGATTAGAACCAGATATTTACAAAGGCATATAACCAACAAAATGTGACTATTCAGAACACAATCATAGTAAATCAATAAGCAGCAGCAGAAAACTCAATAGGAAAATGAGTAAAGAATTAAAAATCACCACTTCACAAACCATAAATATATGTTAATAAACAAATGAAAAGATGCCTTGATTTATTGGGAAAATGCAAATTAAACGAAGATATCAATTCACATCTATGAGACTGGCAAAAATCCTCAAGTCTGGTAAGGTGGGCATGTAGATTGGTACAATTATTTTGGAGCATTATTTAGCAATAATTATAGTTAAATATGTGCTTATTCTACAACACAGGATGTCCATTTCTAGGTACATTTCTTGTGGTAGTGTTTTCCAACTTCTTTGCCATCATGACATGCATAGAGAATGATAATATTCAATACAACATGTTGAGGTAACTCGAAGAGGCTGCTCACATCTGGAGGTGACCTATCCAGGAGCCTTTGTTCACCCCAGGGCCTTCTGGCTTCCCTGAGGGCTGAGGGGCTCTACATCTCCTACCCAAATGTGAGGCACTCCTATACAGCACTGGTTGGAAAGCTTTGCTCTAGTAAAGCTTGCTTGGTGTGCTCAAGGGCACAATATACAAAAATGTTCACCATAGAATTTCTATTATATCAAAAACAAATAAACAACAACAAAAAAAATAAAAGAAATAATTTCAATGTCCATTAGTAGGGAAATGTATAAATTCTAGTACACAAGGGAGTACCATAGAGCAGCTAAAATTAATAAACTTAAATGATAGGGATGTGTTGCAAAACCATAATGTTGCATAAGAAAAGCAAAATGCAAAGGAATACATGTACTATGATACTGTAGTTCATGGAAAATTTTAAAACAAACGAAACTGTACATACCTACATACCTATTTAGTAAAGATATGAAAATATGAATGGACGGGATGTCCCCAACTTCAGGCTTCTGGACAAGGAGAGAAGGCTATGGGATTTGATGGTGGGCAAGGGACTCAAAGGCTATTTGTGACAAAAGTAAATGAAGCAAATGTGGCAATACGTTATATGTTAAGTCTAAGTAGTAAATACATAAGTTTCTAATACATTTTCACTGTCCTTTTTGTGTGCTTGAAATATTTTGTAATTAAAAAAAAGAAAAACTAGATCAATGGTTTCAAGCTCAGATGCACATTAAAATTACTGAGGAGTTTAAAGTTCTGTTTTTTGTTTTTTTCCATGCCAGGGCTATACCACTAACCAAATAAATACAAAACTTAAGAAGTGGGGCCTGAACATCTGTATTGTTTAATAGCTTTCCCAGTGATTCTAATGTGTAGCTCAGAATTGAGAACCACTGAATTAGATCACCTCAAAAGTTTCTTGCAAATAATATTCTCTCTTTTTAAACCTTATAATTGCACTATTTCCTTATACAGTTTCATGTGAACACAACTGTGTGAAAAGCCAGTCTCTGTCAATACTCACTGAGAACTTTCCTTCCATCAAAACCAGTTATCTAATCCTGATGCTCATGCTTTGTTTTCTAGAACCACATGTTACTCCTCTCCCATTTAAGTTGTTCATCTCCCCCACTTTCTCCTCCCACTTTTCTGAGTCCATCCCAACAGGCAATTCAGCCAAATGCCACAAACTTAGGCTCTGATTCATTTATATGCATCGCTCTGAATGTATTAAGTAGGTCCATATGCTTATCTATACTAAGATATAGGTTCTTCTTTCAAAAAACAGAATACGAAAAAAAAAATCATTTCAATGTGTACAGTTTAAAATTTTTAAGCAGGCATCTAAAATGAAGCAGAAATTAAAAGTAACTTGGACCAGAATTTTGAACATTAAAACATTACAGCAAATTGGTAAAACATAAACCAAATACATAGACATCTACTTTTTATCCAAAAAAGTTACTCTTTCCCTGCCACATATGCATAGACACAGCTCTCAGAATGGCTCCACTTCAATCAGAGTTGGATCACAAGTAGAACAGCAATGATGTGGCCTTTTCCAACATCTCTACCCCTAAAGACTCTTTATTACCCTCTCCAACCTCCGAAACGCCTGTGAAGTCATCATCAACCAATCAGAGTTTCAAATGATTTGAAACAACTGATGTAGCCAACCACATTGAGCTGATATAGAATCAAAGAAATATGACATTCTTCTTAGCCTAGGCAGTTGTGTCATGGACAAACGTATGATTTCCATTAGATTTCCCAAAATATGGAAAAATCACTTTCAGACCTTCAGCACACCTCTGGGGATACTTATTTTAGATTAGAACCACTAACTAAAGTGCCATTGTCTTGAATAAGCCCTACCAAAATCCAATCTCAGGGACAGTAAGAAAGGGAATGCTGAAATACAATATTATGTCAACAGACCAGGAAAACGTCCAACACTACTTAAGTTTTGTTGGAAGGCAGACTGATATCCCAAAAGGGGGTGGGGGAAGCCAGAAATCATGCCACAGTTATAATATCAGACGGATTTGTGTTTTAATCTAGATTCTACAATTTTCTTAGACGTGACCTTGGGCAGGATACTTAATCTCTCTAAACTTCAGTTACCTCGTGTATAAAATGCAGAAAATATAAAGAGTTACTTCCATACCCAATGCCCACATCTTGGTTTGTAATACCATTCTCCACCAGGAGGAATCAGGACTCCTTGGAGAAATGACTAATTCCAAGATTGGCACAGGGAATATACAAGATGAGTCTGGAACATTCTGCAGTGCCAGAAAGTAAGAAAATGCTCCAAAAAATGAAACAAAGGGGGGAGGGGGTATGTCAAAGGGATATAAGAGCCAACTAAAAGAGCTCCCAATGGCCAAAGCTGAGATAATTTAATCAACAAAATACTGCGATACTGGATTATAACCAAAATTATAAAATAAATATCCTTGAGTCCATAGTGATATAAATAAGTGACTGAATAAATAAATGGGGAGAAAAGACAAATCATCCATACAGAAAAATTCCAAATTATGTAGATACTGTCCTCTCAAAGAGATAGGGCCTGACTCCTCACCCTTTAAGATGGGCTGTGCATAGTGATTTGCTTTCAGAGTCCAGCATTGAAAGGAAGGGAGGAGGGCAGAGTAACTTTTCGGTGGAGAGACCCGACAAGCACTACTTCAGTCATGTGTTCAGGCAACGTAACATTATCAGTGACAAATCATGCTGATAGCAGACACTCTTGATAGGATGTGATGAGAATGGCACTTTACATATCTGGTCTTACATATAAGGATTCTTTACCCAGCATAATCATGAGAAAAAACTTAAATTAAGGGACATTCTACAGAATACCTCACCAGTACTCCTCAAAACTTTTGAGGGCACGAAAACCAAGAAAAGTCTGAGAAAATATCACAGCCAAGAGAAGTCTAAGGTTACCTAAGGACGTGGTGTCCCGGGACAGAACAAAGGACATTAGGTGAAAACTAAGGAAATCAGAATAAAGTGTGGGCTATAGTTAATAACAGTATATCAAATAATAATGGAAAATGTACCATACTATTATAAGATGTCAATAAAAGAGGAAACTGGGTGGAAGGTATAAGGGAAACCTCTACATTATCTTGGTAACTTTTCTGTAAATCTAAAACTATTCTAAGTTAAAAAGTTTGTTAAGAGAAATAGTTACCTCATAGGGTAGTAGTGCTAAGGGTTAAATGAAATAACAAGTCAAAAGCATTTAGCGCGGTGCCTGGCACATAGTACAAGCTAATACCTGGTAACTATTATTGGTTAGCATTATTAAGCAGAGTTAATATATGAACTGCTTACCAATCCATTCTAGAAGTAGAATGTTTATATTACTTGGGGAGTATTAAGAGAGATATGATAATATCCACCACCTTAAGTATTTATTTGTAATTTTAAAAATCAATGATCTTGGGAATCCTATCATTGTTACCTTTGCTGGGTGAGTGTACTCCATCACTTTTACTTTTTCCAGCACTATTCTGCATGTCAGGATAGAACTCTGAGTAATGAATTGGAAAATGCTTCTGGATTATTAAATTTTCTCTGCACAGAGTTGGGCAGTGCTCCTTCTAACAACTTTTTGCCAACTCCGTCTCCTTATCCAACAAATTAAACATTAGTCATTTTATGAGAAACGTGCTGCATACACCTTTAGCACATTGGAGCATCTCTGTCATGCTACAGCACTGGATGAGGCCTAAAGAGTGCATTTCACCATGTGGTATTTGCTACCTTCAATATCTCTGGCTCCTACTTATACATCCATCCTTTTCTACTTTGTTCATTAAGCCTCTTTGACCCTGCTCTCAACTCACATTGGAAGTTACAGCAACCTCCTCTAAATGCTTGGTTTAGATTTTGTTTCGAGCACTGGAGTGGAGTCCTCTACTGCAGGTATTTGCAGGCCTTCTGCCCAATCTCCCCTAGTTTGTCAACTCCCTCTGGGTCGAGGCCAACTCCAGCTCCACCTTGTAACCTTCTGCACATTTAGCAGCACCACGTTGAACACATTCAGTGCTCCAGGAAACATTTACTGAATTGATGCTAATCTGGATGCCATCCAAAAAGTAACTGAAGCACTCAAATTTGAGAATTCATCTCCCTCAGCAGAGAGCTTCAGAGAGACCTTTACTTTTCTTGTGAGCAGAGACAATTTCCAAGAACCTATAATAAAATAAAATAAAAATAAAAGCTGCCAGTGACTGCCTTCTTTTTCCTATTAGTTTTTTTTTTTTTGCATAATATAATTATAATGCTCCCTCTTCAGTGATCAGAAT